>NC_044984.1:98701680-99001680 GCF_008728515.1 Papio anubis
GCAAAGTAGTTTAAACCACTCTTCAGGCCTTATTACCCAGTCCTTAGAAAATAATCTCTTAGAATGTTGAATACGTTAAATGTTATATTAAATTTTAAAGTGATTTTTTAAAAGCCAGTATAGGATGTTAAAACTCTTCAGTATGTTTCATAGGACTAGATGGCCAGAAAAGAATAAAGACAGCTGTTTTTTAAAAAGGATTCCAGAAACATTAGTTGTAAATAATGTTGGCGTTACCCATTTTCCTTATCATGGTTTCAGTTGGTTACAGTAATGGGAACCTCAAAGAGTGATGCTAGCAAAATTTGTGACCTGGGGTTACTTGGGATGTAATGTAATAAAATCTCATATTTTGAATTAATGGATTGAGGGTTAAGATATTGAATGCCAGATTGATTATTTAGGGAATAGCAGTTGGTTCATATTACTATTTAGAATAAATTTAACAAGACTGCCTCTTTGAATTACATCTTGTGTGCATTGTTGCACTTATTGCGTATCGGGTATCTCAATATAGCTTGAGATTGGATGCATTTAATTTATTCTTAAATTCATGTCTCAGTGGTTTCCTTAAAAAAAAAAAAAAAAAGCTAAATCATTGAATGGAGTTGTGCTTTAAAGTAAGATATGGCTGGGCACAGTGGCTCACACCTGTAACCCAGCACACTGGGAGGCTGAGGCAGGAGGATCACTTGCCCAGGAATTCGAAACCAGTCTGGGCAACATGGCGAAACCCTATCTCTACAAAATATACAAAAAATGAGATGGGTGAGGTGGCATGTGCCTCTAGTCTCAGCTACTCAGAGGGCTGAGGTGGAAGAATAAACTGAACTTGGGAGGTCAAGGCTGCAGTGAGCTGTGATCATGCCACTGCAGTCCAACCTGGGCATCAGAGTAAGACCTTGTCTCCAAAAAAACAGAAAAAAATTCATGGGTCTTTTTGTTTCCTTGGACATACTATTGTATGTCTCAGCCATAATCTAAGAAGACCTCTGTAGACCTCAGGAACTCTCTTTACACATGCAATTCCATCCACTTTGGTTTTGTGACTTGCAACTTGAAACCACCTTGGCTTACAGGAAAGACCCTGGGCTCTGTTTGAGCTCTCCCTCCCTGCACTGAGGCTTAGAAACTGCCTCTGAGCAGTAAGCTGGAGCAGTCACAGGACTCATCTCATTTGTTTCCCTTCCCGCCGGGATCACAGGCTTGCACTGCCTCTTGGTCAATGTCTTAAAAAGTGTTGCTCCATCCTTGTCTGGTTTTCTAGTTGTTTAAAGCAGGAGGGTGAATCTGTTCCCTGATATACCATTGTGGTGTGAGTGATTGTCTGCCTTTACTTTTAAATTAGAATTCCAAGGGTCTATGTATTTTTTTTTTTTAGAGAAAATTGATTATATTTATTGTTTCTAGAGGCGAGCATGTTTTAAAGATTTTATCTCCCTGTTTTAGAGAGTGAGAATTGCACTTCTCTTACTTTAAATGCAGAATGTTACTTTGGATCACCTCTGTGTATAACTGCTAGGCTTTTACCAGATGGCATTATAAACCCTTGGCATTTACATAATATATTTTTTCACAATTCACAGCAGCATATTAAAGGTTCTGAGAAACCTGATAGAGGAACTCATTTATTTGCTTAATCCAGCTCTTTACAAGTTCATTTGACTATGGAATCCTGTTGTCCTCTGTACCTATTAACATCGTACAGTATGCTTTGAAAATAGTCCTAAGAGTTAACCTTTTTTCCCCCATGGTCTTCTTTACCATTTTAATGGTTGCATAGTGCAGTTTTACATTAAGAGTATGAACTATAGAATCACTTTCTAATTGGAATTTTTTTTTTTTTTTTTTTTTTGAGATGAAGTCTCGCTCTTGTCCCCCAGGCTGAAGTGCAATGGTGCAATCTCGGCTCACTGCAACCTCCACCTCCCAGGTTCAAGCGATTCTCCTGCCTCAGCCTCCCAAGTAGCTGGGATTACAGGCGCCTGCCACCATGCCCAGCTAATTTTTGTTATTTTTAGTAGAGATGGCATTTCACCATGTTGGCCAGGCTGGTCTCGAACTCCTGATCTCAGGTGATCCCCCCGCCTCAGCTTCCCAAAGTGCTGGGATTGCAGGTGTGAGCCACCATGGCCGGCCCTAATTGGGATTTTTAAGCTACTCCAACATTCCCACTATTGAGTACTATAGCAATGTTCAATTAATACATGTAGCCTTTTCTGTATATCAGACTATTACTATGTTAGTATTGTATATTATAGTAAAATATAGTAATATATCATCTATATGTTAAATTATATCTATAATCTTACTATAGATTTCTATAGGTGGGATTATTGGGCCAAAAGGATAAAATGTTTTATGGCTGTTAATATGTATTACCTAATAGATGTTTTAAAGAAGTCTTTTAATTTTTTATCACTGATAATACAAGACTATCAGATTTGGGTACACCAGTATTATTTTTGCCTGCTTTGTTAAGGGGAAAGAAAGTGTATCATTGTTGATAACATCAGTTATTTGATGGATAGAGAAGCTGCATGAATCTTTTTCTCATAGTCTTACTAGACTTCACACTTCTACTAAACTTTTCAAATAAGTTAATGGTTCTCAATGTAGTAGAATATCTGGGATTGAGACCACATACTTTTGGTAGCAATTTATTACTTTTATTTCCTTTGTCAATTTTGAACTTTTTTGAAGTGTACCTTTCTTTTTTTAAGTTAGAACTTTGCCTATTATAACTCCTTACCTCCATTTTTAAACAGTGTGACTATGAAAATGTTCCAACCACTGTATTTACTCCTTTGGAATATGGTGCTTGTGGCCTTTCTGAGGAGAAAGCTGTGGAGAAGTTTGGGGAAGAAAATATTGAGGTGAGTTGTTTTCCTCTTTTCTCCTATGTTATATCACTACTTTTTTTTCTTCAGAATTTTAACATATACAGAAGAGTTGAAAAATAGTACAAAGAATTTTCATATACCCATTATCCAGATTCATATATTACTAACATTGTGCCAATTTATTTTATACACTTTTAGTAGTTTCTCATTCTCTGTGTGTGTGTGTTTCTGTGAATCATTTGAGAGTAAGCTGAATGCTCCTTTACCCCTAAATACTTTATTGTGTATTTCTGTGAATAAGGGCATTTTCTTATGTAACCATAGTGTTACTTTTAGGAAATTTAGTATTGGTGTAATAATTTTTATCTGATTTAACTTTCATTTTCTAATTCTGTCAGTTGGCCCAATCATATTTCCTTTTAATTTTTAAAATCACATTTATTGATTTCTCATGATTAATTATAGGAAAATGAAAAGAAAAAATAAAAACTAACATTTCCACTGCTCTGACCATTAGTACTATTTGTTTCTAGCATTACCCTCTAATTTGTACTAACTTTTCTGCTCACGTTTTATCATGGAGTCAAGGAAAATGCACGTGAAATACACTATTTCTATATACACAAATAATGCCACCCAGAAGAACTGCTATTTTAAATCATTTTGGGGACAATTTCCAATAAAACCTTCTGAAAGACCAGGTTTGTGAATAAGTCAATTTTTTTTATATAAAAGCCTATTTTAAATCTCTTAATAATCTTTATTACATGCATTGGTAGTAGCGTGTAATATGTTGGTCTATTAGTAACACAATATTAACATTTTTTTCTGATTATAAGAATAGTATATCTGAGGCCAGGCGCGGTGGCTCACGCCTGTAATCCTAGCACTTTGGGAGGCTAAGGCAGGCAGATCACAAGGTCAGGAGATTCAGACCATCCTGGCCAACAAGGTGAAACCCTGTCTCTACTAAAAATACAAAAAGAAATTAGCCGGGCCTGGTGGCGCGCACCTGTAGTCCCAGCTACTCGGGAGGCTGAGTCTGGAGAATAGCATGAACCCAGGAGGTGGAGTTTGCAGTGAGCCGAGATCGCGTCACTGCACTCCAGCCTGGGCGATAGAGTGAGAAAGACTCTGTCTCAAAAAAAAAAAAAAAAAAAAGTGTATCTGGCTGGGCGTGGTGGCTCACGCCTGTAATCCCAGCACTTTGGGAGGCCGAGGTGGGTGGATCACCTGAGGCCGGGATTTTGAGACCAGCCTGACCAACATGGAGAAACCCCATCTCTACTAAAAATACAAAATTAGCCAGGTGTGGTGTTGCATGCCTGTAATCCCAGCTACTTGGGAAGCTGAGGCAGGAGAATCGCTTGAACCCGAGAGGCGGAAGTTGTGGTGAGTCAAGATTGGGCCATTGCACTCCAGCCTGGGCAACAAGAACAAAACTCCGTCTCAAAAAAAAAAAAAAAAGAGGAAGTTTTGAAATTAGGAAAATATCAAAAAGGAAATTTTAATTCATGAAGAGATAACTGCTATTAATATATTTGTGTATTTCCTTCCAGTTTCTTTTTCTCTTAATATTTTGATGCGTTTTTAATATTTTATGTATGTATATGTGATTTTTGTGTGGGTATGTATGTCTTAATTTTTTTCAAAGTTTGATGAAGTTACAGTTTTAGGTCCAAGTTTAATGGTAATGTTATGTCATGAACATTTCCTATCTTTAATTCTCTAAAATCTCCATTTTTTAAAAAAAGGGGAATTCTTCTTTTAAGGGGTGCTATAATTTGTTAAGCCATTCATTGATTAGGTTATTTACAGTTTTTCATTATTATAAATAGAATCACAAACATCTTTATAATTCATTGTTTCTCAGATTATTTTTTGAAGATAGATTTCCTATATGAGTGTGTATATACATGACATACATATATAATTAAAATTGGAAATTTTTCATATATATTTCATATTTCTTGATAGACAATATTTAAGTTTTTTAATTTGCTTTTTTGTTATAGAAGTATAATGTGTTTGAGTTGAAGAAACTTTGAAAAATGTAAGGGAAAGAGGAAACAATTACTCATGGACTTATATCTGTAACACAGCAATTGTTAGCAATTGGGGGATGATTCCTTTAATTTTTTCCTACATAATTGGGATACTGTGATACTGTACATTAAATTTTGTAACCCATGTTTATTTTTAAAATTATATAATTTATCACAACATGGAAGAACACTTCTTATGTCTTCGTAGTCAATTCGGTCATAAAAGGTAGAATCATGTTTTGAACTGAGGCTAGCAGCTGGAGGAGAAAAAAAATCCATTTAGTCAACCAGGAATTACATCAGTAAGGATGCTGTCCTTCCAACCTTCTTTCCTCCCCCTCTTCCTCCTTCCTTCATTCCTTCCCTGTCTCCTTCCTTCACTGCTTTTAGTGAATAATGCCAAAGGAGGAAATGCCTTTTGGAAGCATTTAGCAAGAGAACTAGATAATTACCATAATTGATCCTGGCACCTTACTTGTTTTTCGCCCAAGTTGTCATTCACATTGGGTAACAAGATAGTATTGAGGTCTGTATATGTGTGTGTTTTCAGTGTAAGACAGCAGGTAATTAAATGGCTTATTTCTGTCATTCTCTCATTCTTTTTTGTTATTAGTTAGGGTGTACTCTTTTGAGGTTGAGATACATAATTAAAGGCTGAGCTTATAGCAAAAGTGCTTGACAGCAAGGAGTTTAAAGTCATTTACCTTTTGACCAGATTCCTATTCCATGAATTTTATTAATGAAAGTCTACTTACTAAAGAGCCTCCACTGTCTTGCACCATGTATGTTTGAGAGACTTACTGTTTAAAATAATGGGTCTAAATTTTGCTTTTGTATCTTTTTAGGTTTACCATAGTTACTTTTGGCCATTGGAATGGACGATTCCATCAAGAGATAACAACAAATGTTATGCAAAAATAATCTGTAATACTAAAGACAATGTAAGTGCAATTCTCAATCCTTTCCAATTATTTTATTTAGTTTTTCTTTTTTTTTTTTTTTTTAAAGATGGAGTCTTGCTCTGTCACCCAGTCTGGAGTGCAATGGCACTGTCTTGGCTCACTGCAACCTCTGCCTCTCAGGTTCAAGCGATTCCCCTGCCTCAGCCTCCCGACTAACTGGGATTACAGACTCGCACCACCACACCGGCTAATTTTTGTATTTTTTTAGTAGAGACAGGGTTTCACCATGTTGGCCAGGCTGCTCTTGAACACTTGACCTTGTAATCCACCTGCCTCGGCCTTCCAAAGTGCTGATTACACGTGTGAGCCACCGCACCCGGCTTTAGTTTTTAATATATAGCTTAGTTGGTCACATGGTGCAGATGGCATTCCTTCAGTATTTCGCCTGCCAGTTGTCTCAGGTAATAGGTATCAGCAGCCGGCAAGGACCTTGGCTGTACTGCCTGCTCCCTCATCATCTTCACTGGCACAGAGCCCTGCACTTAGTCAACAGGCAGCCAAAACTTACTGAGTGAAGGAACCAAAGGCACAACTTGAGAACTGTCTGTGTTTGTGTTTATAGAAGAGGAACAATAAAGTCATAGACTATCTAAATATAATTAATAACAAAAAAGAACAGGAGCAACGCACATTTGATCCTCAGCAGCTGGCACTACTGAGAAAGAGCCCTTAATTGAGTTCTAAGATTTGATTGCCTGCTGCTACATGTAACACATAGTCTGGTGTTCTTACATGTAAATCTAAGGTATTTTAAGTGCTTCTTAGTAGTTCTTCCCACAGATACACTTTATTCATACCATAAACCCCCAATTGTCAGGGTGAATATGTGTAAGAGTACAATATGCAATACATTACAGTACTTCTTTTTTTTTTTTTTTGAGACGGAGTCTCACTCTGTTGCCTGGGCTGGACTGCAGTGGTGGGATCTCGGTTCGCTGCAACCTCTGCCTTCCAGGTTCAAGCGATTCTCCTGCCTCAGCCTCACAAGTAGCTGGGATTACAGGCACCCACCACCACGCCCAGTTATTTTGTATTTTTAGTAGAGATGGGGTTTCACCATGTTGGCCAGGCTGGTCTCAGTCTCCTGACCTCAGGTGATCTGCCTGCCTTGGTCTCAAAGTGCTGGGATTATAGGCATGAGCCACTGTGCCCGGCCTATTACAGTACTTTTTTAGCAGACACCTGTGAAAGCCTGTGAGCAAACTCTATACCTCACAGGGTTTTTTTCCATATGTATGAAATGAGGGATTGGATAATTCCTATTTTTAAAGTTTTTTGACTGCTGCCACACATTGTAACCTGGGACATAGGTATGCATATACACACATTCTCTTTAAGTAGTGTATTGACTCTTAAGAAAACTGATCTTTTTAACTTAGCTGACACTTTTTAAAGAAATGACCTCAGTAAAAGTATAAATGATGTTAAAGAACCTATACGTTAAAAGCCTAGTAAACTCTGATATTGTTTTAATCTTGAAATTTGAATATAATTAAGCCATGTATCCTATTTGGAAACTACTGCTTTAGGCAGTAGGACAGTTACAGGTTGGTTTTTTGGTAGAACCAAGGGTTTTAGAAAAATTCCTGAATCCTCTGCAAAAAAGATTCAAATGAATATACTAGGATAACCCATAAAGAGCTACATAGCTAACATAAAAAACAATTGTATATATAGTTTTCTTTTTCTTCTCTTTGTTTTTTTATTTGAGATGGAGTCTCATTATGTTGCCAGGCTTGAGTGCTGTGGCGCGATCTTGGCTCATGGCAACCTCTGACTCCCTGGGTGAAGCGATTCTCCTGCCTCAGCCTCCTGAGTAGCTGGGATTACAGGCATGCACCACCACACCCAGCTAATTTTTGTATTTTTGTTTTTCGGTAGAGACAGAGTTTCACCATGTTGGCCAAGGTGGTCTTGATATCCTGACCTTGTGATCCTCTTGCCTCGGCCTCCCAAAGTGCTAGCATGACAGGCGTGAGCCACCGTGCCTGGCAGTTTTCTTTTCCTTTTCAGACAAATTTTCTTAAAAGTTTATATGAGTATACATTAGATATCACTTTTACTGCAGACAAAAGGAGAAAATGTCAGCCGTTCTCATCTGCAGTATATTAACTGCCCCTGTCTCACTGAGAGAGACTTCAGTTGCTCATAGCAGTCAGTGAAACCTTGAAGGTCTCCTTCCTACCAAGTAAATCCATTTTAATCATATGCATTTTGCTCTTTTTCCAATGTTACATTGTTCAAATGGCATTGCTAGAATAACGTGGAAAATAATTTTCCTACCAATAAACCTGTCAGTAATTGAGGTCATAAGGAGGGTGACAGTGTTTTAGGTTATTTTCATAGATAAAGATAGTAATAGAGAAGATGAATATTTCTTACTGCTCTTTTGTCATGACCAATCTGAGGGGAAAGCTTGTAGAACTTGACTGTCCCTGGGCCGTGCTTTATTCATTTTGAGTCAGTCACTTGACTTCAGCGTCTAAATGTCCTTGACTCTAAATCGTACAAATGTTTATTAACTGCTGGCTTTTGTTCTCTGCTATTTTTTTTTTTTTTTTTTTTTTTTACATAAAACGTTTATAATAAAGATGAAGAAGGTACTCACCATCCAAAGTCAAGAAACATTAACATTTTTGCTGCATTTGTTTCAGGGCTTTTTTCTTACAAGAGATAAACCATCATATACGCAGTTTATAACAGCTTGTATTTATTGAGCACTTACTATATACCAGGCACTATAGAGCTCTACAGGTATTAATTTATTTAATCCTTACATAATCCTGTGAGGTATATGTGCTGTTGTTTTCCCATTTTTATAGATGAGGAAACTGAAGCGTTTGGAAGTTAAATAATTGTGCTCAAATTGTTTACCTAGGTAAGGGCAGATCTGTACATTTATTCTCACACAATGTATATACCATGCTATTAACTATTATCTTATTCCTGTGCAGTCTTCTGTCTTCCTTCACTTCAAAAGGTAAAACTTTTGAAGTTGTAGGGTCTCATGCTTATGTTCTTATGTTTGCCACCTATTTATGAATGCATAAACAAACATACAGTGTTCGTGGTTTAATTGCAGGTGGCATCCTCATTATGTAGAGCTCTGCAACTTTTTAATAATCTCATTATTTTTGAGACCCTTTCCACATTATTACATGGAAATCTATTTTAAGTGCTTTTTAGTAGTTCCTCCTGCAGATACACTTTATTCATACCATAAACCCTGAATTGTCAGGGTGAATATGTGTAAGAGTACAATATGCCATATATTACAGTCCTTTGTCAGCAGAACAACCTCCTGATTGTTTCCAGGGAGTGATGGAACCTTAGACAAGCTCTGTACCCCACAGCCTGAGTTGCCTCATCTGTTATGACGAGATTAGACTAGATAGTCTAGTCTGAGTCGGTGCTGAAAATCTGTCAGCTTGACAGCAGAGTGCATCAGATTTCTCTGCTTTTGGCAGAGGCAGCCAGAGTTTGACATTTCTAATTTATCCAAAATAATTTCTACACAGGTATTTTAGAGTGCCAGGCATTTTTCTTTTGCTTTTAAAAATGTTTTCAGACTTTGCCGGGCACCGTGGCTCACGCCTATAATCCCAGCACTTTGGGAGGCTGAGGTGGGTGAACTGCTTAAGCTTACAAGTTCAGGACCAGCCTAGGCAGCATGGCGAAACCCCATCTCTATCAAAAACAAAACAAAAAATGTTTTCAGACTTCAGTGATCTTGTGCTATTTATTTATCCTCAAAACCTTATTTTAAATTACTTTTAAATTTTTATTTTTATTTTATTTTTTAGAGGCAGAGTCTTTGTCACTCACAATGGAGTACAGTGGTGTGATCATAGCTCACTGCTGCCTCCACCTCCTGGGCTCAAGCATTTCTCCCACCTCAGCCTCCCAAGTATCTGGGACTACAGACGTGAGCCACCGTGCCCAGCTAATTTTTATTTATTGTTATTATTTTTTTGTACAGACAGAGTCTCCCTATGTTGCTGGTCTTGAATGCCTGGCCTCAGGTGATTCTCCTGCCTCAGCCTCCCAAAGTGCTGGGATCACAGGCTTGAGCTATGCTGCCCAGTCAAAATGACTTTTTAATTTGATTGACTACTCTCAAGGGTCCCAGCTATTACAGATAGTGTCTGTGGAGCTGAGATAATCAAATACAGGACGTGAGGACACCCTGTCCCTTTGGTAATATTTTCCAGAACATTTTGGTGATTAAAGACCTGTAGGCATCTTTGCCTTTTGTATTTTTTCTCATAAAATGAGTAATCACTTGTAGCTGTTTCTTGTCCCTTCATTCCTGCCTGAAGTGAACATCATACTCTCTGTTTTGGTTCATGTTGGGGAGTCTTTAGGCTAAATAGCGGCTAGTAGCAGTCATTAAAGTCTCTGGCCGTTTTTCCAGTTGCGGTGGCTCACACCTGTAATCCCAGCACTTTGGGAGGCTGAGGGGGGTGGATCACCTGAGATCAGGCGCTCGAGACCAGCATGGCCAACATGGCAAAACCCACCTCTACTAAAAATACAAAAAAATTAGGCGGGCGTGGTGGTGTGTGCCTATAGGGTCCCAGCTGAGGCTGAGGCAGGAGAATCGCTTGAATCCAGGAGGCGGAGGTTGCAGTGAGCGGAGATCACACCATTGCCATCGCACTCCTGCCTGGGCAACAAGAGCGATACTCCATCTCAAAAAAAAAAAAAGTCTCTGCTCATTTTTGAGTTGCATTTTTAAGAAATAGACTGGAGAAATGCTCTAAGGCTGTGTAGGAAGAGAAGGGGAGAAAAATCAGCTTAGTTGCATTATTGTTGTTTTTTTTTTTACCTTAGGAACGTGTTGTGGGCTTTCACGTACTGGGTCCAAATGCTGGAGAAGTTACACAAGGCTTCGCAGCTGCACTCAAATGTGGACTGACCAAAAAGCAGCTGGACAGCACAATTGGAATCCACCCTGTCTGTGCAGAGGTGGGTCATCTATACTTCTACAGTTTAAAAATGCACACCACCCAGCTTATACGTGGCAGATCTAGGACCCTGAGTTTGATAATGATTCCTCAAAAGAGGGCCTTGTCTCTAAAAATTAGTTTTCATCTTTCAATATTGATTGCTCATGGTATGAGCTGGAGGCTTCTGTCATGTCATTAAGTGGTAAAAATTATGAGAGTGAGTTATAGAGCTGTGCCTTATTTTATTTATCATATCTTCTAAATTATTTTCATGGCAATCAGTTAATAATGGAAGAGCTTCAATCTTAGTTATTCCACAGCTATCTTGAGGCTAGTTGATACTGTCTGCCTCTTCAGCTTACAGTATCAGGGAATGAGATTTGAAAATGATGCTTTCCAAAGATCAAATGACAGTAGAACTAGAAATTGACCAATCTAGGCCTCTGGGTGTCAGTGTTTCTTCCCTGCCAGTTATCATCCAAGAGTTAAATATTGTAATACCTAACTGCATAGGAATGGTAAGCCAAAAATGTGTTTATATTGGAGAACTTGGGAAGATGTGGGAGGAGGCATGTCATACTATACCAGCTTATATATGGAGTTGAAAATTGCAGCAATTATCTGTTGTAGCCAGTGGCTTCCAGGGTGTACATTGCACTTGCAAACACACACACACACGCATGCACACACGCATGCACGTTCTTGCCAGATTTCATTCAGCAGCTCCATGACTGGTTGTTCTCTCTGTTCATGATTGCCTTTGTACAACTGAACTCATTGCTAAGTATGTGGAATGTCAGCTTTAAGACCTGGAAAAACGTTTTAGCTTTCTTTTGCTTTGTCTTCTCTGTGATCAAGAATCCTCTATTAATAGGCACCTGGCTGGGATATAAGCCTAAAATATTAACATGTTGAGAGATTAGAGCATCATTTATTTCTTTCATTTATAGAAAGCTTCTGTTTTTGTGATGGAAATAGAATTAAGCTTCAAAAAATATAAAAACTGAAGTCTTGATTAATGCCCTTAATGTGTGATAGATCTTTTATTTAGTGTAATGACTCAAACTGCCTGTGTTGGGAAGGAGCCAATTAACTTTGCTTTCTTGAGTACATTAGTTTCCCAGGGCTACTGTTACAAAGTACCACAAACTGGGTGGCTTAAAAATAGCAGACATTTTCTCTCTCTCAGTTCTGGAGGCTAGAAGTCCAAACTCAAGGTGTCAGCAGGGCCAAGCTCCCTCCAAAGGCACTAGGGAAGAATCCTCCCTTGCCTCTTCCTTTGCCTTCTGGTAGCAATGGCAATCCTTGGCGTTCCTTAGCTTGCAGATGTATCACTTTAATCTCTGCCTCCCTCTTCACATAGCCTTATCCCCTGTGTGTCTGTGTCCAAATTTCCCTCCTCTTTCTTATAAAGAAACTCCAGTCATTGGATTGGGGTCCACTCTAATCCAACATGATCTCATTTTCACTTGATTACATCTGCAAAGACCCTATTTCCAGATTCACAAATACTGGGGGTTAGGACTTGATCATGCCTTTTGGGGTTATGGGGACACAATTCAACCTACAATAGTGAGTATATTTAAAAATGTAGATGCTGTTTCAAAATACTCACAAGCTTCAATAACCATTTTTGATAGGGATGAAAGAAAAGACAATTTTATTGTCTTTTGTATATGAGTGTCTAATTTTTTGTCTGAATTCAGCTCTCAGTGGGCTTGTTGAAAGAAAGATTGCTGTGTGCTGGCCTCTGACCCCCTCAGGAGGCTGTTGTGCTGCAATCCAGCAGCAGCGTGCACAGCAGCATCTGGCAGGGTGACTGCCAGCTGGGCAGAAGGATGCAGTGAGGATGCAGGACGTCTCCTAAAGCCCATGGCTGTGGGGAGGTCAGCCAAAGGCCTGTTCTCCTTAGTATGCCTGGCACATTTGGGGCTGTGCATCTCCATCTGTTGGTCCTCTTATGTTGTTGAAGCTCAGAGGCTGAATTTTCTGATGCTTTGATAGGATTCTGATATTTTTGTTTTCCCCAAGCTATTGACTGATTAACAAGATAAAAAATTGGGTGAAATCGCACTCTGTGAACACACTTGTCAAGCTGTGTGCACAGTGCCGTGCTGGACACTGGGGATGCAGCAGGGATTTGGCTAAGCTTAGGAGGAGAGGAGACAGCTGGGTGATGTGCCAGTTAACAGTTCCGTCTGACAGATCCTAGGATCAGGGTAGATCTAAAGTGCTGGAGGCACCGGGGTGCCACCTTTGTGGTCTTTGGCTCAGGGATTCTTGTGATTTGTTTTTTTTACTCACAGAGCACTTCTGACCCCAGATGTGTGGGGGTTTTGCTCACATGAACAACCAGTTCTCCAGCTTTCTAGACACCAGCTGGGTGACCTATAACATAACTCAATTCTGATACCAGCTGCCTGGAGTTAGCATCAGATCCTACAGGGGCTCATTCCCATAAGACTGCCACCACTGCAGAGGCCAGTGTCAAGCCCAGGACTCCTATACTTCTGACCTACCAGCTATAAAGTCAAGGGGTTCCCACGATAAATTGCTAGCATGGCTCACAGAACTCAGGAATAAACTTTACTTATATTTACTTGTTTATTATAAAGGTTGCAACTCAGGAACAGCCAATTGGAAGAGATACACAGGGCAAGATGGTTGTGGGGAGGCAGGGGACAACAGAGCTTCCATGTCCTCTCTAGGTGTGGCACCTTCCCAGCACCTCGATATTCACCAACCTGGAAGTTCTCCAAACCCCTCATTTAGGTATTTCTAGAGGTCCCATTATGTAGGCATGATTGATTAATCATTGACCATTCGTAAGTACCCAATCTCCTGCTCCTTCCCCATATGTAGAGGACCAGAACTGGGGCTAAAAATTCTACCTCTGATGACATGGTTGGTTCCTCTGGCAACCAGCCGCCATCTTGAAGCTATCTAGGGCCCCACCAAGAGTCACATCATTAGCATAAGCTCAGGTGTGGTTGAAAGGGGCTCATTATGAATAGCAAAAAATGCTCATCTCACTAGTGTCACTCAGGAAATTCCTGGGTTTTTGAAGCTCCCATGCCAGGAATCAGGGACAGGATGGAAGAGCAAATATGTATTTCTCATCATTTCACAGTATCACAGGATGTTGGGGCAGGATGATTCTGGAGGGAGTTCTTACCTAAGACTAGAAGAATGTGTGGACGTTAGCTAGTGAGAGAACACTGTACAAAAGGCCTGGGTGGGAAAAAGGATGGCTCATTCAAGGAACTGAAGAAGACTCTCAATATTGCCATAGCTTAAAGAACTTAGAGAGTTAAAAAGTGTGTGTGTGTGTATATATATATTTATTTATTTTTTATATATATATATATGCTAGAGAAACAGCTGGGTAAGTGATGGTCTTGTAAACTAAGGAAGGGTATTTTGACTGCCTTTGGGGCATTGTGATTCAGCCAAAAGGTCTAAAGCAGGGAGTAACATGGTCAGGTACATTGTTCAGAAACATTCCTCCAGCTACACCATGGAAGCTGGACTGAGTGGGCAAGTGGAGTGGCAGATCCAGTTATGTGGCTGGTGAGGTAGATGAGAGGAGATGATAGTGGCCGGAGGCGTGGCTGTGGAAATGGAGTGACACTGTTGTATTTGAGGGTAGAGTTGATAGTACTTGCCAACTGGCTGGGAATGGGAAGAGGGAGAGCTGAAGACCACTCAGGTTTGTGTCCTGCAACAGGAGGTAATAGCAAGAGCAGACTCGTGACAGCGATGATGAGACCACTAATGTGTATGAGGGCCTGCTGTGTGCTGAGTACTGTGTCCCTGCCTGTTGACTAACTTAGTCCTTATGAGCACCCCATGTGGTGGATGGGGTAGTATATCTGTTTGACAGACGAGGAAACCAAGGACGAAGAGGTTGAGTAACTTGCCCATGGTTACCCAGCCTGATCATGGCCGAGCTGGGATTCAAACCCAGGCAGTCCAGACCCCAAAGCACCACGCTGTGCGGGTGATACTGCATCTCCACAGACTGTCCTACCATATTTGGCATAGAATTTAAAATGGAACTGATTCTTGGTGGCAGCACAGATGTAGTGGAGACACACAGACCTGGGTTGTAATCTCACTCAGCAAATTCCTCTCAGTGAGACCTGGCCATACCACCCAGGTTTTCAGAAGCTTGGTTTCCACATTAAATAAAATAAGAGTCCAGGCGTGGTGGCTGACTCCTATAATCCCAGCACTTTGGGAGCCTGCGGCGAGTGGATCACTTGAAGCCCAGAGTTTAAGACCAGGCTGACCACATAGCGAAACCCCATCTCTACCAAAAATAACGAAAAATTAACTGTGCATGGTGGCATATGCCTATAATCCCAGCTGCGTGGGAGACGTGAGGCACAAGAATCACTTGAACCCAGGAGGCAGAGGTTGTACTGAGCCAAGATCATGCCACTTCTCTCCAGCCTGGGCTACAGCGAGACCCTGTCTCAAAAAAAAAAAAAAAAAAAAAAAAGAGTAAAATGGCCTGTCTCAGTGGCTCACACCTGTAATCCCAGCACTTTAGGAGGCCAAGGTGGGCAAATCATCTGAGATCAGGAGTTCGAGACCAGCTTGGGCAATACGGCAAAACCTTGTCTCTACTAAAAATACAAAAATGGCCTGGTGCGGTACCTGTACGTACCTGTAGTCCCAGCTACTCGGGAGGCTGAGGCATGAGAATTGCTTGAATCTGGGAGGTGGAGGTTGCAGTGAGCTGAGATTACGACACTGCCTTCCAGCCTGGAGCGAGACTCTGTCTGAAAAAAATAAATAAATAAATAAAACAAAATAAGAGAATATCTAACAGTAGGGTTGATTAAAATGCAATCTGTAAAGTGTGTAGGAGAGTTCCTGGCATTTAATAGATGCTGAATAGCTGCACCTGTTAGCTGCTTTTTTCCCCAGGATATTATAGAAGATGTGGCTGCGGCTTGGAAGGGGAGAAGATGTGGCTGGACTGAAAGGTCGTCATGACAGTATTTTTAATGGGGGTTGGAGAGGGATATATATTGTGAAAAAGCTCCAGTGATTTTTTTTTTTTTTAAACCCTGGTTATGAACTGCTTGCTTTGATACTGGATTTTGAAAAACCAAAGGCTTAAAACTCCTAGTTATGGACATTTTAAAAAATTATTTTTAACTGACACAATAATTGTACATATTTATGGGGTACATAGTGATATTTTGAAACACAGAGTTTATAGTGATCAGATTAGGGTAATTAGCCTGTCATCTCAAACACTGACCATTTCTTAGTGTTGAGAACATTCCATATCTTTTCTTCTAGCTATTTGAAAGTATGCATTACTGTTTAACCGTAGTTATCCTAAGATGCTATAGAACATATTCCTTCTATCTGGCTATAATTTTATATCCTTTAACAAATCTCTCCCTATCTGCTTCTCCCAACCCTTCCCAGCCTTTAGTAATCTCTGCTCTTTTTACTTCTGTGAGTAAGCTAGCACAGTCACTGTGGACAACAGTATGGAGGTTCCTCAAAAAACTATAAGTAGAGCTACCATATGATCCAGCAATCCCACTCCTTACTGGGCATTTATCCCAGGGAAGTTTTTGTTTGTTTGTTTGTTTTTTTAAAGCTTCTTGATCTAGGAAGAGTGAAACTTGGTATTAGGGGTTCATAGAGGGAACTCTTTTCTCTGCCAAATGCTGAGTTCTGAGTTGGATAGTAATTGGATTTGCTACTGGACCCACTGTTTTTATCATCCAGACATATCCTGTAGGGAATGCTGTTCAGATGTGGTCCACAGAATGTTTATTAGTCCATAATGACAGAAGGATAGAAACGAAGAAGAAAGTTTAGAAATTTTAACAATAATTTGACAGTGACTGATCTAATAATAAACATGGTGTTTTAATTTTACATGCCTTTTAAAATTTCATTTCCCCAGTACATTGTCAGTGAATTTCACAAGTGTTAGTCCAGTGGATTAATTAGAAATAATAGTAATTTTTAAACCAGTCCTGAGTACTGCTTTAAACTGAGTGCTCAAAAATAGCCACAGCTCCACGGCCAGCTGTGGTGGTAGGCTGGCACAGTGACTCACTTTGGTAAAAATCCTGGGCAGTCGAGAGCAATCTTTGACTCTGAGGAGTAATTACTTACAAAAGTTGACAAATTCCTTAGCAAAGTAATTTCCAAAGGGAATTACTAGAATTCTGGAATTGCTGTAAGAGGAGAGGCTACTCTTGTTTTGACTGAAGTCCTGTGAGAGGGATTCTCAGCGCCTGGGGTATTAGCAATGCGTTTGCCTTATTCAGTGTGAGATGGGGTTGGTGGTCATTTATTCTGAACGCCTGAGCCGCAGTCATTGAGTAGGAAACGGATTACACATAACTTTGAGTAGTAATTTCAACAAATCAAATTCACTTGTAGAGGAGAAGAACAATAGTTCAAGCGGAAAGCATTTGAAAATACTTCTTTGTAATGTCTTAAAATGAATTTTAGTGTCAAATATTAAAAGTTTTGGTGTTTTTTGTTTTCAATTAATAGTCAGTATAATCCCAGTCTAAAGTGAGGGAGCCTTCTGTGGCTAGAAGTGGCGGGGACAGACACGAGTATGTGAGGTGGAAAGCTTCCAGCGGTTCCTGACCCTTGTACGAGTCCTGTGTGTTGGGATGGAAGGGCACGGAGGCTGCCCCTTCTGCTCATTTTTTAAAAATACATGTTTTTATAAAAATTCTAAAACAGTTGTGAACGAATGAAATCTGTCAAAGTTGACCTCAGCAGGTTTTTTCATTTATTTGAGACAGGTTCTTGTCACCTAGACTGGAGTGCAGTGGTGTGATAGCTCACTGCAGCCTTGACCTTTCAAGCTCGAGCAATGTTCGTGCCTCAGTCTCCTGAGTAGCTGGGACTACAGGCACATGCCACTGTTCCCAGCTTATATATATATATATATTTGAGAGAGACAGGGTTGCATTATGTTGCCCAGACTGGTCTCAAACTCCTGGGCTCAAGCAATCCTCCTGCCTTGGCCTCCCAAAGTGCTGGGATTGCAGGCGTGAGCCACGTGCCTGCCTGCCACACCATCACATGCAGCTCACTCTGCCTTTAACATAAGAACAACATCAGTATAAGAAAAAGAGGGAGTTTCAGTTTGGGACTTGAGTTACTGGAAACATGGTGATCGAAGAACAGACGACCATCTCTGCTACAGAAACCCTACCACTTCAAATACAATTATTAGAGGCAGGCGGGATGCTTGGCGGAACTCCGGGAGAGGAGCCAGTGAGCTGAGATCGCGCTGACTGGCACTCCAGCCTGGCGATGAGCCGAGATTCCTGCTCAAAAAAAAAAAAAAAGAAAAAAGTAGATAAGAGCTCATTTTTATATTTGGCCAACTAAATCTCCTAAGGTCCTATTTCTAAATCAGTTTCTGAGAAATGGAACCCCAGTTTCTCAAAATTATAAGCCCAATTGACAAATGCCTTCATTTCCTCTATTCTTTTCCTCATTTTAAAAATGGAAAAGAAAGCACGTTTGAATTGCCCTTAATACCCCTTTCTAACACAGCTATTTTTATGATCATGTATTGTTTCCCCTCATTCCCACCTGTACATTCTTTTTTTTTTTTTTTGAGTCTGCCCTGTCCTGTCTGATGACATGATCCTACCCAAAGTCTCCTGTCTCACGCCATTCTTCCTGGCTTCTCTACAGGCCTCCGGGAGTAGCTGGGATCACAGGCGCCTGCCCACCACTCTCAAGGTTTTTTGTATTTTAGTAGAGATTTGGTTTCACCATGTCTCATCTCCCTGTTCCTGATCCACCCTGCTTCCCAAAGTGCTGGGATTATAGTTTGAGCCACTGACCCGCCCATATGATTTTTTAAACAAAATAATTCTATTGCTTTTCCAAAGAAGTTGTACTAGTTTACAATGTCACCAGCATTGCATATGAGTGCTAATTAAAATGTTGCAAAATTCAGTGACAATGTTTTTTCTATAATGAGTGTGAAAAGGATAACTATTGGGCCTGCTGCGCCTGCCTGCAATCCCACACTCTGGGAGGCCTAAAGGTCCACCTGAGTGTCAGGAGTTTGAGACCAGTCATCAACTGGGTGAAACCCTGTCTCTACTAAAAATCAAAAAATTATCTGGGCATGGTGGCGGGCACCTGTAATCTCAGCTACTCGAGACTGAGGCAGGAGAATTGCTTGGACCTGGGAGGCAGAGGTTGCAGTGAGCCAAGATTGTGCCACTGCACTCCAGCCTGGGTGACAGAGTGAGACTCTGCCTCCAAAAAAAAAAAAAGGATAATTATTTCAAGGATTTTAGCACATCTTTGCTAACAACGATGAGCCTCTTTCTTTTTATAATGATTGTTTTTTGGGGGGGGTATGAATTATCCATATTTTCTGATGCATTTGTATTATAAAACTTTTTAAGATACTGGCCATTAGTATTTGGTCTGGATTTTTTTTGAGAAGTAAAGGCTTTGTCACCCTCTGAAGCTAAAACAGACAAGATTTTTCTCAGTATTATTCCTCCCTTACACAAAATTGTCTTCACCCTTATTCACAAGTATTTTTGTTTTTATGTACAGGCAATCTTGAGCAGTAACAAGTAACAATTGTCCAAAACTGTCAAGTCACACAAATGTTTGCAAGGATATGAAACAAGGAGAACTTGTTAGTCACTGCAAATGAGAGTATAGGTTGGTTCAGGTACCTTGAAAATCTAGTCAAGCCAAAGTTTCACCTGCCCTCTGACCCAGCAGTTTTACTTCAGCTCTGTGTGCAAGGAGATGCGCTGGAATGTCACAGCATTGTATTGCAAAGAGCACATTGGCAACAGCTTGGCTGGCCAGCAGAAGGAGCCCGAATGTGTGATTCATATTCACTAGTTGAATAATTAAATACTACAATATACACTATATATACTAGACTGTATGTGTTGTTCTATACTGTAGTGATTGAATCGAACTCTATTCAGTGAAAAAATGGAAGAATTAGCTATTTGTATCCATATGGGATACAAAAAAGCAGGGTAACAGAGGAATGTACATCATCTTCCCATTTGCAGGTAAAGCTTCTTAAAAAAACACAAGAGAATGCAGGAAGAAATGCCTAGGAATGATAAGCACCAACTCGGTGGAGGGAAAGGAGGAAAAGGCCATCAGGGTGGCACACATGGGGCTCTAACTGGGCACTTTATACCCTTTATATCCAAAATATTCTATGGTGAATTTCTTTTAGAGGGTTGACAAGCAACTGGGGGTACCTGATTTGTTTTAATCATCCCCCATGCTAACAAAATTCTTTAATAGATATAACCTAAATTTTTTTTCTCTTTCACCTTGGTTTTAAAATGTCTTCCCCTTTTTATTCTCTGGAGAAATAGAAAATATCCTCGATCATACTACTTCTCTGTTTTATTCATTTTGGTAGTCCCCTAAGACAGTTTTAATGCGTATGGCATTATCTGAACTGTTCCCTGTTACCTCATTTGCTCAGGCATCTGAAGATGTTGTGCTTTCTCTTCCCCTGCAGGTATTCACAACATTGTCTGTGACCAAGCGCTCTGGGGCAAGCATCCTCCAGGCTGGCTGCTGAGGTTAAGCCCCAGTGTGGATGCTGTTGCCAAGACTCCAAACCACTGACTCGTTTCCGTGCCCAAATCCAAGGCGAAGTTTTCTAGAGGGTTCTTGGGCTCTCGGCACCCGCATGGCCTATGCTTACCACCGCCCAAGGCCCCCTTGGATCTTTTGGATAGGAGTTGGTGAATAGAAGGCAGGCAGCATCACACTGGGGTCACTGACAGACTTGAAGCTGACATTTGGCAGGGCATCAAAGGGATGCATCCATGAAGTCACCAGTCTCAAGCCCATGGGGTAGGCGGTGATGGAACAACTGTCAAATCAGTTTTAGCATGACTTTTCCTTGTGGATTTTCTTATTCTTGTCAAGTTTTCTAATGTTGATTTTTTTTCTTTTTTCTCCATGGTGTTAATGATATTAGAGATGAAAAACGTTAGCAGTTGATCTTTGTCCAAAAGTAAGTCATGGCTAGAGTATCCATACAAGGTGTCTTGTTGCATGGAAGGGATAGTTTGGCTCCCTTGGAGGCTTTGTAGGCTTGTCCCAGGAAAGAGAACTGTCCTGCCGCTGAAATGGACTGTTCTTTACTGACCTGCTCAGCAGTTTCTTCTCTCATATATGCCCAAAACAACTACATCTGCGATCGACTCTAGCCAAGTTTGCCTCTGTGTGCTACATCACGGATGATTATTATTTTAAGGTCTGTTTAGGAAGAGAAATGGCTACCTGGCCAGCCATTGCCTGGCATTTGGTAGTACAGTATGATTCTCACTATTATTTGTCATGGAGGCAGACATACACCAGAAATGGGAGAGAAACAGTACATATCTTTCTGTCTTTAGTTTATTGTGTGTTGGTCTAAGCAAGCTGAGATCATTTGCAATGGAAAACACGTAACTTGTTTAAAAGTTTTTCCGGTAGCTTTACCTTTTATGCTAAAAACACAACATATAATGGTGTTAGGTATCTATTCCTTTCTAAGACTACATTAGTAGGAAAATAAGTCTTTTCATGCTTATGATTTAAATCTTTTATGGTAATTGCTTTTTAAAGGAAGTTATTAATATCATAAGTTATTATTATTATTTTGAACACAGGTGGATGTGAAGGATTTTCATTTAAAAACCAAGTGGTTTTGACTTTTTCTGTTGAATGAACAACTGTGCCTTGTGGAATTTTTGCAGAAGTGTTTATGCTTTGTTAGCATTCCAACTTGCGTTATTATAAAGAGGTATTAATGCCTCAGTTATGTGTTTGTCAATATACTGGCTGAGGATTCTATTTCAGCTGTCTTTTCTAACTGTAAGTTGAGTTTTGAACACGTGCTGTGGACATCAGGCCTCCTGCCAGCAGTTCTTGAAGCTCCTTTTTCATTCCTGCTCCTCTGTCTACTTGTATTTCTCAGTTACAGCACTGAGCGGTTGTTTCCAAGTACATTTCTGGGCCACCTCAGGGAACCCGTGCATCTGCCTGGCATTTAGGCAGCAGAGCCCCTGACCGTCCCCCCAGGGCTCTGCCTCACGTCCTCATCTCATCTGGTTCTACGAAGAAATAGGAAATGGGAAAAGGAGAGGGCAATTGAGGCAGTTGACCATATTCAGTTTTATTTATTTATTTTTAATTTGTTTTTTTCCTCCAAGTCCACCAGTCTGAAATTAGCACAGTAGGCAGTATGAGATAGTCAGCCCTAATCATGTTGTGATTTTCTTTTCTTAGTGGAGTGGAATGTTCTATCCCCACAAGAAGGATTATATCTTATAGACTTGTCTTGTTCAGATTCTGTATTTACCCATTTCGTTGAAATATATACTAAGTTCCATGTATTTTTGTTACAAATCTTCTGAAAAATACAAAACAATGTGAAACATTAAAAGGCGTTAATAATATCCACATGTGTGCCTTCTTACTGAATGATGGTCTTGGGAGTCTTTCCAAGAGTATTGAGTAGATCTCTGACATTGTGTTGAAGAACTAGCTGCTGAGTAGGCTCCAATGATGCTATGCTGATTTGAGTATAGATAGACTGATGAGTTCCTTGCCATTTCCCATCTTCTGGCAGTATCAGGCACGTAGATGGTCAATAAATGTTTACAGAAATGTTGATTACCATGTTCAGATTTTACATTCACATGCACTTAATCTTCTTAGGTATCACTTTTTAAGCAGAAACTCCTCTTTTATGTAATCTTTACCAAAAACCTTCCCAGTTTGTACTTCCTTTCTGTGGTAAGTAGTTGCTGTGTGCTAATAATAACAGCTAAATGAGTGTTTACTGCGACGCATGCAGGCACTGTGCTTGACACACCCAGGGTGATGTAATCCTTACAACAATCCTTTTAGAGAAGGTGCTTTTGTACCCATTTATAGATGGAGAAACAGGCTTAGAAGTATGAGTCACTTTCTTAGGATTACACAGCCAGTTAATAATGCATCACGTTTTTGAGGCCTGAGTTGGGTCTGTGACTTCAAAGGCCTAACCTCTTAGTTACCCAGTGCAGCCTCCCATTCATCTCTAACAAATGGAAGCTTTTAGGTCTGCTGTATCAATTCCTGGGACTTCACATTTTCACATGCCATCAAGCAATGCTGGCTGCATGCTTAATAAATACCTTGTCTTGAGATATTCTAACACTTTCCTAACTGGACTTTCCACTGCCAGTTTACTTCCACACTAGAGCCCGGCTTTTATTGCCTGAACTTCCCTGTCTCAAGCCTTTGAGGTTTTCCCAAGGCTTGTAACTAGACCCATAGTCCCCTGCCAGACCCTGGACCTGTTGCCTGCAGCTCTGGCCTGCGCTTTCCTTTGCCTGTTCTGGCTACACCTGCTCTATGTCCCCACATAACTACTCCTAACCTCCCTCAAAGGTCACCTGCTCTATGTAACTTCCAGCTGGTTCTCTACCTGTACTCCCAGGGTACTCTGTATTGTCTCTAGAGCACTTTGAATTACTCTGCATGGAGTCTAGTGTGTCTATCTGGTCTATCTGTCACCACCACTAGATAATGAGGGTTCTTTACCTCCGTGTGCCCCACAGCTTCTAGCACAAGGTCTGGCACTACAGAGGCACTTAGAAGATTGATGTAATTGGATTGACAGGCAGAGCCATACCTATCAGAGATGGCCATATAGAAAGCCTTTTAATATCTTCCTGTTATGTCAGGAACCATTGATTTAAATATTAATGAAAGTAGAAAGGTCCTAAACTGTAAAATGGTCAGCCTCACTAGTGAGGGGAAATGCAAATTAAACTGCAGTGAAATGCAAATCAAGCTGCAGTGAGAGACCATTTTATACCCACTGTGAGTGGCTACTTTTTTTTTCTTTGAGACAGGGTCTTGTTCTGTCTCCCAAGCTGGAGTGCAGTGGCTCGAAGACAGCTCACTGCAGCCTCCAACCTCCAGGACTCAAGCCCACCCTCCTACCTCAGCCTCCAAGGTAGCTGGGACTACAGGCATGCACCACCATGCCCAGCTAATTTTTTAAGTTTTTGTGGAGATGGGGTTTTTTGCTCTGTTGCCCAGGCTGGTCTTGAACCCCTGGGCTCAAGTTATCACCCTGCCTTGGCTTCCCAAAGTGCTGAGATTACAGACATGAGCCACTGTCCCCAGCCCGGATGGTTAATTTTATGTGTACCCAGATAGCTGGTAAAATAGTCCTGGGTGTGTCTGTGAGGGTGTTTCTGGAAGAGATTAACATTGATTTGAATCAGGAGACCATAAAGAGGGTCACCCTCACCAGTGTGGGTAGGCATTGTCCAATCCTTGAGGCCCAAATCAAACAAAAGGCAGAAGGGTGAATTTGTTCTTTGCCCTTGAGCTTGGACATCTATCTTCTCCTGCCCTCAGACCTTGCTGCTCTGGTTCTTGGGACATTAGACTCAGACTAGGACTTGCACCCTTGGCTTCCTGGTCTCAGGCCTTCAGGTTTGGACTGAAACTCCATGATTCACTTTCCTGGGCCTCCAGCCTGCAGATGGGACTGTGGGACTTTTCAGGCTCCATGAGCCAATCCCTCCTAAAAATCTCTTTCCATATTTTATGTACACACATTTGTATAAAATCCATTGGTTCTGTTTCTTTGGAGAGCCCTGATATACCCAGTGTATGGCAGATTCTAAGAGTGCCAGTATCCAGTGTTGGCAAAGATGTGGAGCAACTGGAACACTTATTATTATTGCTGGTGGGGATGTAAATTATTCAGTCACTTTGGAAAACAGTGAAGATCCGCATATCAAACATTTCGAAAATGATTTGAAATTTTTTTTTTACATGTTTTAAGAAAACCACTTTATTTGGTAGTTTTAACCCCCCCCCCCAAAAAAAAGTGCCCTTTTTGTCATTGGATTCATTTAGCATTCATACTTTTTTTCATACAATGAATTTAAATTGCTAAAAGATCATCTACTGGCTTTCTGGTTGGATTTCAGGTAAGATTTGTTTAAGGCCAGAGCTCTTCCTCAATATTTGTTTTTTTCCCAATATTTGATTTTTAAAATATACACATAGATGCTACATTTATAGCTGCTGGCTTAAAATTCTGTCATATGTCACATCTAGCCTTTTAGTGTGGTAAATCACGTCTTCTATTAAACATTGATAGTTTGGAGTATCTGATACTAGTAATAGTAATTCTATAATTGTGTAATTGAGTTTTGTACTTAACACATGGATCATTCCTCATCTATCAGTTGCCCCCAGTGCAGTTTCATTTTCCAGATACCTTAATGTAAAATAAAGTTTTTCATCATTTAGGTGCAAGCAAAAACCCCCCAAACCAAAAAATGGTACTGGTTGTTACCCAGTAGAAATAAATGCATGGATAGCTCATGACCCAGCTGTTTCACACTTAGGTGTATACCCAACACAAATGCTCTGTCTACGCACCTAAAGACATGTACAGGAGTGTTCATAACACTGTTATTAATTGCAGAACAAAATAAATCCCAAAAACCTGGAAGCAGCCCAAATACCCATCACCATGAGAATGGGCAAATGAGTTGCGGTGTGTCCATGTAACACAAGACTAACAGCAAAATATACATAACAAAATAGATCTAAGAAACAGTATTGAGTGAAAAAGTCAAAGGAGTATGTGCAATATGATTTCATTATGTGCACAGACAGACAAAGCTAAGAAATACAGTGTTTAGAGATAAAACTGTAAAACCCTAAGGGAAAGCAAGAGAATTCAAAATGATGATTATAAAATAGAAGCCAGTAGTTACCAATGAAGGGATAGAACAGAGGATGGTGTATTAGTCTGTTTTCACACTGTCGAGAAAGACATATCCTAGACTGGGTAATTTATAAAGAAAAAAGGTTTAACCGACTCCCAGTTCCATGTGGCTGGGGAGGCCTCACAATCATGGCAGAAGGCAAAAGACACGTCTTACATGGCAGCAGACAAGACAGAATGAGAACGAAGTGAAGGGGGTCTACCCTTATAAAACCATCAGGCCTCATAAGACTTATTCACTGCCACGAGAACAGTATGAGGGAAGCTGCCCCATGATTCAATTATCTCCTACCAGGTCTCTCCCGCAACACGTGGGAATTATGGGAGCTACAATTAAGGTGAGTTTTGGGTGGGGACACAGCCAAACAATATTAGATGGGATTAGGACGGGGCAGCCATGACTGAAAGGTTGCTCAGGACTTGTGCATTTGTTTATCAGTATTATCTATCTATCTATCTATCTATCTATCTATCTATCTATCTATATTTTTTTTATTTGGTTCTACCTTAAACTATTAAGGGATAATATCTATATTTTTAATAAACTTTTAAAAACAAGCAGTTTAGAAGAGGTAGGGGTGGAGGGTTCAGCTTGGAGTATTGGTAGAATACTAGGTAATAGGAATATGTCCATCAAGTTCTCATATACAGAAATAGACCAGACTAGAAAGAAAGATGCTATAGCAGAAAGCCCTTCCTGACCATCACCCACCATGGTTCCAACATCATTCTGAAGTTGAGGAATGGGTTAAACATGCTCTAAATTTTGGGGTAATTTCTGACACAGCAATAGATAATTAATACGTGGGAGTTGGAGAGGGAGGTTATAGAACAAGTAGGCCAAGCCTTATACCCTCTTTATGTCACAGCACTCAACTTTCAACATTTTACAAGATTTTATTTAGGAAAAGAAAAGGCATTAAGTTTTTAAACGTGAGGTTCCATAGCAAGGAAGCAGGGTTTCACTACAGTACCTTTCCTGCTAATGCACTTCACTGATGCGTTGACACATTGCCCTCTGGGCACTTTTTTGTGCCGCAAGGTCTCACAAGAAGCTGAGCAGAGCAGACTAGGATGCTTCTGCATCCCTTGGCCCTCTAAGTGAGCGTGGTCTTACCAGTGAACGTCCTTTAGTACAATTGTTCATCTATCCAGCACTATTTCATAGTATTTGAGATTGGAAAGGGAGGTTGGCTCCTCCAAGTCCGTTTGCAGATGCAGAAACTGAGGGCTAAATAGGCAAAGCTACCGACTCAACAAGGTCAAGATTAAACAGCCAAACACAGAAGCCAGTTTTAACTTCCAGTTATCTATTTTTCCACACCACCATCCTGCCCATCATCATCTTTGTAGATTATCCTACATTCTTCAACACACCCAGCCATGTAAGCACATTCTTGTTTGCAGTGAAATTGAAGAGTGTGAAGAAATCATACATCGCTTATCAAAAAAAAGCAGACAGGTCCTTGGCCCTGCAGTTCACACGTGGTAGGTATGCAGGAAACACATCCTACTGACATCAAGTGAGGCCTCAGAAGCCCTTACCATTGGCTTCCTTTTGTGTATAATGCTGATACATAGAACCTGCCTAATAACTGTAAAAGCAAACAGTTTGGGTGAGTGTTTGCTAAATCAGTAGAGTGAAGGAAGAAAATTATGGACTATCCTTTATGTCCAGAGCACAGTGGACACAAAATGAAGAAACACACCTAGGGTGAGTGTGGTCAGGTGAGGTGGGTGAGTGTAAAAAAATTGTTATTCCTTCATTTCTTCAACAAGTACTATGCACCAGGCACCTTTCTAGGCAGTAGAGCTGAGCAGTGAACAAAAATCAGACATCCTGATCCTGAAAGTACTTATGTTATAGTGGAGGTAAGCAGGCAAAACACAAATAAGTAAATTATATAGAAGTTAGTGCCATGGAGAAAAATCTTTTTTTTTTTTTTTTTTTTTTTTTTTTTGTTTTTGTCTTTTTTTCCTTGTTTGCGGGGTGTGGGATAATTTCAGCTCACTGCAAGCTCCACCTCCCGTGTTCACGCCATGCTCCTGACTCAGCCTCCGAGTAGCTGGGACTACAGCGCCCAGCTATTTTTTGTATTGTTAGTAGAGACGGGATTTCACCGTGTTAGCCAGGATGGTCTCGATCTCCTGACCTCGTGATCCGCCCACCTCAGCCTCCCAAAGTGCTGAGATTACAGGTGTGAGCCACCGCACCTGGCATGCCATGGAGAAAAATCTAAGCAGAGGTAGGGTTACGGCTGTGGGGCATAGGCAGTGGAATTGTAATTAAGGTGGTCAGGGAAGACCTCGGTGAGAAGGTGACATTTGGTTGAAGACTCAAAGGAAGTGAGGGAGAAAGCCAAACAGATATCTGAGGAAAAGCACATTCCAGGCACAGAGGTCAGCAAGTGCAAAGGCCCTGAGGCAGTATATGCCTGGGAGGTTGGAGGAATGTCCAGTACAGTGGAGTTGAGTGGGGAAAGGAGTCAAGGTTGGAGACAGAACAGGGAGAGGGGCAGGTGGTATAGGATCTTGTTGCACTGGCATCACTGGGAACCATTGGAGGGCTCTGAGCAGAGGAGGGGTGTGCTAACTTATAGGTTCTCAGGAGCATTCTGGGGCTGGGCTGAGGGCAGCCTGAGGTTGAGGGAGGGGTGGAAGGTGGGAGCCCAGCAGGGAGTCCACTGTAGTAATCTAAGGGAGAGAAGATGATGCCTAAGCCATGGTAGTGGATGGACATTCTGACCTAATTTGAGTCTCATTCTGACCTAATTGGAGAGTAGGATTTTTTGTTAAATTGGACGTGGGGTGGGAGAGAGAGAGGAGTCAAGGATGACTCCAGAGTTTTGGACTTGAAGAATTGGAAGGATTGAGGATGGAAGTGCCATTTCACTGAGGTGGGAAAACTATAGGAAGATGGGTGGGAATTAATAAGAAGCTTGGGTTTTGGGCGCTGAGTTTGAGATGCTCATGAGGCAGCTGAGTAGAGATGGTAAGTGGGCAGTTGGACATGAGTCCGGAGTTCCAAAATGAAGTCCAGGATACAGTTAAACAAATGTCACAACATCCGCCCAGAAAGGTGTGTAAGGTCTCAAGAATGATGAAGTACCACAGGGCATGAATGCTGATAGAAAAGAGATAAGCTCTGCTAGGAACCTGCAGCTGTAGGAAGAGCCCACACTGGAACAGAGCTGCCTGAGGATTCCCTGCGGATCCTGGGAACCCTGTCCATGATGAGGGATGGCAAGGTTTAGATCTAGAAACATGGTCAAGGAAGGATGCGCCAGGCAAACCCCTGGCAAGTGAAAGCATGGATGTAGTCCAGGTTCGGGGTTTGGAGGGGCATGGAGACAGAGAAGGGCCCAAATGCAGGCCAATGCTGGGCACCATTCTGGGGCAGTGAGAAGCAGAGAAGGCACACGGGTACAGGGCTGGGACAAGGTTGAGGCCCCCGGCCGCAAAATCTAAGGAGGCACATGCTGCCCCAGAGCGAGACTGGTCCTTTAACAGCGCTGAGAGTTCAGTTTCCTATTCCCTCACTCTACGCCTGGCCCTGCAGAACTAACAGACAGCTGGGCTCTGAGCAGATTAAATTCCCAACTCACTCCAGACCCAAGCCACACAGGTTTGAATCCCAGCAGCGCCGTTTTTGCCAAGTTATCTGTGCTTAACTTCACTTGGCCTCAGTTTCCTCTTCTGTAAAATAGGAGCAGTAATTGTACTCTTCAGGCCAACAGAGAAGCCACTTTTTAGGCCTCTGTTGTTGAACTGCCTGTCCTGAGCTTGGGGGCGGGGAGACCAAAGCCTTGTGTGGAGGCTGCCGTCTTCCCACCTCCTCTTGCCCCTTTGGACTCTTCTTTGGAAGACTAGACTTTCCTTTGCTTTCCCATCAACCCGGCTCTCAGAACAGCCCCAAGTACACTGTCGGTACTTTCTACATCATTGGAATGAAAGAACACTGTGAAGTCCCACAGGTTTCATTCTCTTTGGTCTCGTCTTTTCCATGGCAACCACCTTTTTAAAGGCTTCCTTTATCTTTTGCTCTGATTTGCAATTGCTACTAAATTGTCTCTCTCACCTTCCTTTCCACTCTCCATTCTAACCAAATCGTGTAATAATAATAGTCACTTTTTCTCATATGCTTACTCCCTGCCTAGTAGGGTCGTGTTGTAAGTGCTATGTACATAGCAACATTTAATCCTCATGGTCACTCCTCATCCTCAATTGGAAAGTCCCGGCCAGGCCGTCAGTGGGGTCCACTAAAGAGAAGACAGGGAGGTGGGTCTGGGGCCGAGGAGGGAGGAGAGGTGGAGGGCTCTGAGTCAATATCCACACACAAAAAAACGAATGACAACCACAAGATCTGTTAGTGTTGCTAAGGTAGAGAAGGCGAGGCTGTTTCATCCCCACTAAGTGCCATGAGCAAAAGGCCCAGTGTTTACAAAAGCCTTTGAAACCATTTTGAAACAGCTCCAGAATATGAGGGAAAATAACAGAAGAAAATTACCATGGACAAATCGAAATGCCTACATACTTGCCTTATGCCAATCAACTGCAATTGAATCTGATTCCTGTATGTCTGTAAATGAAGTATATTGACAGAGGGAAAGTGACGCATTTCATTATGTCTGGAATGAGTGGGCTCTGGAAGTACAAGTGCATAGAGGAATAAAGGCCTTAAAATGGCCCAGAGAGGAAATGAAAAGAGAAGAGGCGTTACTAATGAGAGCTGCAGGCAGAGAAAGAACATCCAGAACGCCCTCCACGCAGTGGCTCCACTAATCTTGTAAGAACCTTTAGAACTGGTGCTACAGTCACTTTTCTTTTTTCTTCTTCTTTCTTTCTTCTACACTCACTTTTCTTTTTTCTTCTTCTTCTTCTTTCTTTCTTTCTTTTTTTTTTTTTTTTTTTGAGATGGAGTTTCACTCTTGCTGCCCAGGCTGGAGTGCAGTGGCACAATCTCAGCTTACTGCAACCTCCGCCTCCCAGGTTCAAGCAGTTCTCCTGCCTCAGCCTACCAAGTAGCTGGGCTCACAGACGTGTGCCACCATGCCCAGCTAATTCTGTATTTTTAGTAGAGATGGGGTTTCACCATTTTGGTCAGGCTGGTCTTGAACTCCTGACCTCAAGTGATGCACCCGCCTCAGCCTCCCAAAGTGCTGGGATTATAGGCATGAGCCACTGCCTCCGGCCCCACACCCACTTTTTAGATGAAAAAAGGGAAGTTCAGAGTCAGTCACTCGTCCAGGCTCACACTATGTGGCTTCTATGTGGCATAGGTGACTCCAAGGCAAAAGAGAAGGTGTGCCTCCTAGTGTCCATCCCTGTGAACAGCAGGCCGCCACTCTGGTGCTCAGTTTTACTGCAACACACTTTGTTTATGGGCTCGAATGACTAAGGTCACATAGCTAAAAAATTTTACAGGGCTTGAAAATCAAGGGGGATGGGCAAACAGTTTAGCAGGTAATTCTGGGAAAACTTATTTGCTATATGTGTAGCTATAAAACTGGATCCTTACCTAACACTGGATGACAAAGATAGACTTGAAACATATTGAAGACCTAAATGTATATGGTACAACCGTACAATTTATATGGTACATATAGGAAAATACCTCTGTGACCTAGAGGTGGGTGAGGGTTTCTTAAACCATGGTCTCAAGCATAAACCAAAAGGCAAAGCATTGATGTGCCAGTTGCCCCAGAAGTTCTGATTCATGAAGACCATCATGGAAAAAGTTAATAGAGAGATGACCATGTGGGAGGGGACAGTTCAGTGTCTAAAACTGATAAGGAATTTAGACCCAGGTGACTTCAAGGAACTCTGGCGAATCAACAAGAAAACAGGAACCACAAAAGAAAATGGGCAAAGGACATTGAACTGCTTATTCACCAAAGATAAAACCCGAAAGTCTACCAGGATAGGAGAGGTGTACAAACTCATGAGTCGTTAAGAAAGGCAAATTAAAGTAATGAGAGATTGCTTTACAGCCATCAGATTTGCACACATCAGAAAGCTGGTTAATGCCAAATGATGAGCTAGGCGAGGGGACTGTCAGGCCCTGCTGGTTGGAGAAGAGACTTTGCTGCTCAGTGTTTACACCTCAGGCACTGTGTAGCCCGTGACCCAGCAGTACAGCTCCTGCCTCTCGACCCCAGAGAAATTCTGTGTATCCATAAGGGAACGTACACGAAGACACCCGTTATGGCACCGTGTGCAGTGTGAGGAAATCGAACTCCATCCTGATGGCCCTCACTGGGGAATAGATGAGTCAGCTGCGGCAGAGGCAATATGGTGGAGCAGTACTTGGGGAGTACTCATGCCATGGGTGGAGGCGAGTGGAAAGAAAGAGAGACCAAGCCCCCTAAACTGCTTCTGTGTACTAAAAATGCATGCCCGTGAAACCATGGTACATGTTTTACAAGCAGAATAGTACATGTGCACTGCATCAGAGGGGCCGTCTATGGAGAGGGAAATAGGAAGTGAATGGAAATAAAGGGGTGTTGAAGAGAAAGCCCTGTGCAGGCTTTCCTACAGGCAGTGGTTACAAGCCCAGCCCCTGCAGCAGGGTAACTTAACCCCCAGTACCTCTGTTTTCTTACCACAAAATAGAGATAATATTTGTGCTCACCTCCCAGAGTTGCTGTGAGGATCAAGTTAACACACACATGAAGTACTTAGAATAGTGTGGCTGGCACGAAGGAGGTGCTAGATGTATAAGGGTGTTCACAGTATTATTTATATTAGTGAAAAATGAAAAATAATTGAAATATCCAACTATGGGAGAAAGTTTATCCAAATGATTGGAAAGATCTAATTGTTCTTCTGTCCTTCTTCCCTTTGTCCTTTTGATAGTAGAACCCCCCCTCGCCCCGCCAACCTCTACCCACACATAGATTTTAGCAATGTGCTTGGGTACCCAGCTATGTACTGAATTTCCCAGCCTCCATGACACTAAGTTGCTCTGTGGCTAAGCTCTGGGATAGAATGGATGTGAATGTGTTATGTTACGTGTAAGAAAAACACTTGCTCTCCACTTTCTCTTTCCCCTGCATCTGTGAATGACCTGACACCCACTCTGGAGGGCTGGAGGCGAGCCATGAGCAAGCAGATGAGTCAAGAAGCAAGCAGATGCTGAGCAACAAGTTGGAAGGAACCAGGGCCCTGACGACCCACACCCTGTAGCATCCCCCACCCCCACCTCCATCTGCTGGGTGGGAAAGAACAAACGTCTCACACACACTACTCTTTGAAGACACTGAACTTTGGGTCTCTGGCATAGCTGCTTAGCCTGTACTCCAACTAATACAGCCATTTAAAGGTTGTTTTTCAGAAAGTAGTTAATGATATGAGAAAAAAGCTTATAGTTTATACCTCAGTGAAAAAAAATTAGTATATAAAAACTAGATTTATTTTTTAAGCCAGTGAAACTGCTCTGTGTGATACTCCAATGGGGGATGCATGTCATTACACATTGTGCAAACCCATAGAATGTGCAGCACCAGGAGTGGACCCTAATGTAAACTCTGGACTTTGGGTGATAATGATGTATCAGTGCAGGTTTGTCAATTGTAACAAATAGACCACTTTGATGGGGGAAGTTGATAGTGGGGGAGGCTGTGCATGTATGTGGGCAGGGAGTATACAGAAATCTCTGTACCTTCTGCTCAATATTGCTGTGGACTTAAAACTCCTCTAACAAAGTCTATTTTAAAAACTGCATAGGTGTAGTTTCATATACCAAACATATGAGACTCACATTTTTCTGTGGTGTGGCCTCAGCCTTCTCAAGGTTGCTGAGAAGCAAGGCACGCATTTGTTTGAAGGTAGAGCCTGGAACTTGGAGTTTTTATCTCCCAGTGAACATCTCTCTGCCAGATGCTCAGCTGGGTAGGAGAGTCACATGATCCCCCCAACCAGTGAACGAACAGGAATCCAGTGGCTTTAGGAAAATCAAACCTGTTATTATGTAAGTGACTATTAGTGGGATATACAGTGACTATGGCAGTTGCATGCATTTCTGAGTGTGTTTTTATTTTGTCCTTTTTAAATTAATCTCAGAATGGTTCTGTGCCATGGTAAAGATGTCCCATCGTTTTGGAATTCAACACAGCTTCTAAAGCTGTTAATAACAATTGTACATACTTCTGAGTTATGTGGGCTGATTTTGACAGTCTGCATATGAGGTAGGAGGCGGGACTCTATTCTAGAGGCAGGGCTCAAACTCTGGACCAGAGTGGAGACTGGCTGAAACAGGGGAGAGGTAAAAGCACCTCTCCATATGACACACCCACCAGTGCCATGACAGTTTACCATTGCCATGGCAACACCTGGAAGTTACCATCCCTTTTCTAGAAATTTCTGAATAACACCCCTTAATTTGCATGTAATAAAAAGTGGGTATAGCCCTGCTCTGCAGGAGCAGACATGGAGCTGTACCACTGCTGCCTCAATAAAGCTGTTTTCTTCCACCACTGGCTTGCTCTTGAATTCTTTCCTGAGTGAAGCCAAGAACCTTCCCGGGCAAAGCCCCAGTTTCAGGGCTTGCCTGTCCTACCTCACGCACATCTCCTGAAATCTGAATTTAGTTATGGAGAGTGATATGTGACTCTCTGTAAACTTTGTTCATTAGATTCATGAGGTGTCGTATCTGAGAACGAGATTGTTAATTGTATTTATAATGAAATTCATTCATGCATAAGTATTCATGTTTTATGCATAACTATTAAGTGCTGCTGGAGAGATCAGCACTGTGCTGAGACAGGGAGTTTTGAGTCACTGCTTTGTTTCTGCAGCTTCTCCTCTCCTTTACTGAGGCTTGCACCCTGGGCTCACAGGCACACACGTATGTGTGTTGTACACACCTGCACCCATGCCCCCCATGCAGCATGGGGAGGGATGGCATCCAGGTAATACATTCTTTCTGGATGCAAATACACATCAGGCATGATCTGACGTGAACCGCCATTCCCTTGGATGTAGCAATAGAGACAGAGAGGCCCCAAATGCTCCTGATGTTCTGGCCAGGTCCCATCTACAGATGCCTTCGATGGCTGGGATCCTTTTTGGTCAGGGTCTGTGCCCCCAGCTGGGTCTTTCTGTCCTTCCCAGGTGAAGAAGGGAACTTGGTGGGGGCTGCTCTTAAGCAGGGGGCCTGGATCTAAACAGAGGACCTTCCAGCCTCCCCCACTGCGGAGAGCAGAGCTGAGGCAGATCCCCGTGGACTTCGCAGCTTTCGGTCTGTGTCATCGTGTGCCTCGGTCACACGTTTTGTCATCACTGTATTTACTAGCACTATACATCAAAGTGATTCCTACTTCTTTTCAATGTAAACACATTTATTTTAAAAGACATCCATAGATTGAAACCATAAATGGAAACCAGTCTCATTTGCCATGGAGACTAATTTTTAAAATAAATGCAAAAACACACATTTCTTTAGCTTGCATACACATAAAGTATTTCTGGAAGGACATATAAGAGGCGCATAGCAATTACCGGTGGGGAGAAGAACCAATGGCTAGGGGCAGGGGTGGGGCCCACTTTTAAGGAATATTCCTGCGTATTTCCATTTATACTTCTTTTGGCTTTTGGAATTCAATAAAAACAAAGACTTTGGGGAAGAAAAGACGTGAAAACAAAACATTGGCATTAGATTCTGGCCCGACGCTGTTGCTAGCTGAAGTTGCTAAACCTGAGGCTTCTCTCTGCTGTGGGGCATCCGCCAGCAGAGGGAGATGGTAAAGGCGCTTTCACATCCAGCTGAGGTAACAGAAAAGCTGACAGCCCTTGAGGGGCTCTTTTCCACCCTGCCTTGGTGCTACTCACGCCGCCTCAGTTTCCATCTTTAGTCACCCTCTCTCCCAGGTCTCCGACTCAGGATTGCCCCCACGAGGCCACCATTGCTCCAGGAACAGAAGTTGGAATTGAAAGCAGTCTTAGAGGACTCCAACCACATTTTCCTCACCTGGTTCACTCACTCCCAAAGGGGTCCCCCGTGAAGCCCCTGAAACCTTATGCAAAATCCTGTGCTCATGTATATTTTCCAGGGAGATGGTGGCTGGTCTCTATCAGAGCTCCAAGGAGGGCCATGACACCTAAAAGTCCCTATGGGATTCAGAAAGGAGTGACATCTCCAAGGATGCCTGGCTCGTGGTATCTCTCAGCATATTGTTTCCAGATGCACTTGTGCATTCATGATGAGGAGGATGGATCTTTGAGCTGGAGGAAAGATGCCACAAGGACCCATTCTGTCCAGCACAAAAGGAGAAGCCTTCCCAGCCTTAACGTCCAAAGGGAGGCATAGAGGCTCAGGGAAGCTAAGTGACCTCAAGGATGCTAATGCTCCAGTATTTATACAGTGATCAAATGTCACACTTGCACAAAGCAATCGCAGGTGGAAAGACCCACTTCTGACCATGGGGATGTGGGACTTTCTGGCATTGCTAACTGCTCGGGGACAGCCAAGATGGCAATAGTGGCTCATGTTCCAGGGCCCGTCTTCCATTGAGGGTGTTTGGATTGTGCTCTTGCCCAAAGGTTCAGATGACTTAAAGATTAGAATGTGCAGCCAGGCGCAGTGGCTCACACCTGTAATTCCAGCACTTTGGGAGGCCGACGTGGGCAGATCACAAGGTCAGGAGTTGGAGACCAGCCTGGCCAACATGGGGAAACCCCATCTCTACTAAAAAAAAAAATACAAAAATTAGCCAGGCATGGTGATGTGCGCCTGTAATCCCAGCTACTCAGGAGGCTGAGGTGGGAGAATTGCTTGAACCTGGCAGGCAGAGATTGCAGTGAGCCGAGATTGCGCCACTGCACTCCAGCCTGGGTGACAGAGCAAGACTCCATCTCAAAAAAAAAAAAAAAAAAAAGATTAGGATGTGCACCAGACCTAATTTCTCCATCATTTCTAAGGTTGTTTCTCCACTAGAAAGTGGAAACCTGGGACTGTGTTTTGGCCAACATGGTTGTTCCCAGCCTTAGTTCCAGGGGGCAGTTGAAGGATCCCTTCTTTGATTAATTGCCATATTAACTGTATTGGAATTTCTCACCTTACTGTACCAGAGCCGTGATCCTCAACCAGGGCAATTTTGCCTGGCAGGGGACATTTAGCAATGTCTGGAGGCATGTTTGGTTGTCACAACTGGGCACAGGAATTGGGTGTTTCTCCCAGCATCTAGTGCATGGAGGCCACGATGCTGCTAAACATCCTGCAGTGAACAGGACAGCTCCTGCAACGAAGACTTTTCCAGTCCAGGCCTGGCACGGTGGCTCATGCCTGCGATCCCACCACTTTGGGCGGCCAAGGCAGAAGGATCGCTTGAGCCCAGGGGTTTGCAATAAGCCTAGGCAACATACTGAAACCCCGTATCTACAAAAAAAATTAAAAATTAACTGGGCATGGCGGTGTACACCAATAGTCCCAGCTACTTGGGAGGGTGAGATGGGAGGATTGCTGGAGCCCAGGAGGTTGAGGCTGCAGTGAGCCATAATCATGCCACTGCACTGCAGCCTGGGTGACAGAGTGAGATCCTGTCTAAAAAACAAAAACAAAAACAAAGAAAAGACTTGTCCAGTCCAAACAAGAAGCATTGCTGAGGCTGAGAAGCGCTGCTGTCGAGTATCAAGAACTTAGACTGTCTGTCAAAGCTGTTTCTAAAGCTATGCACAAAACCCCCGTGGAATTCTAAAAGGACCCACACCTATGGCATTGGGTTGACTGTACAATACTTGGGTGATTTTTGGTAGGTATCAGAGGCTACTAGCTGTTAGAGGTAGTGAGGGTAAGTTACCCCCCCACCTTGCTACTTGGTTAAAATGTCACCAATCGATTGACAATACAAGCAAGAAGGCCCAAAGCAGTCATTCAACCTGTTCGATAAACCCAGAGGAGGCCCAATTATTTGCCCTGTTAGGTGCTCCACCTGGACCTTGGGTAACGGGCTTACCAAGGCAAATGTCCTCACATCTTCTGAACCGGCGGCTGGACTCAGGCCCTTTTACGAACCCGATATATGGCACAAGCTTTAACACCAGATCTATACCCTGTTCCCGCAGGGATGGGGACTCGCTCTAGAATATTTTAGCTTATCCGCATACCTGAAAATCACAAATTTTACTGAAGAGAGCCCATTTCTGGATTCCATCCTAGTCATTAAAAAGGCACTAGTTTCATCAACAAAACCCACTGCTAACATTTATTCTTGCTAAACAGCAAAATCTCCAGTGTAGATCAGACAGGCAGACAGCTGAAGCACGCAGCCACCCCTCTAGGGTGTGGACCTTGATGAAATGTATGCTCCTGATTAGGACAGCTGACCACCCTGAGGGTAACTTAGATTAGAGCTGAGTCACCTTTACATCTCGCTATGTGGGAAGATTCTTTTTTTTTTTTTTGAGATGGAGTTTTGCTGTTGTCGCCTAGGCTGGAATGCAATGGCATAATCTTGGCTCACCGCAACCTCTGCCTCCCAGGTTCAAGCGGTTCTCCTACCTCAGCCTCCCGAGTAGCTGGGATTACAGGCATGTGTCACCATGCCTGGCTAATTTTATATTTTTAGTAGAGATGGGTTTTCTCCATGTTGGTCAGGCTGGTCTCGAACTCCTGACCTCAGGTGATCTGCCCGCTCAGCCTCCCAAAGTGCTGGGATTACAGGCATGAGCCACCGTGCCCAGTTTTTGTTTTTTTTTTTTTTTTTGAGATAGAGTCTTGCTCAGTCAACCTGGCTGGAATGCAGTGGCGTGATCTCAGCTCATTGCAACTTCCACCTCCCGGTTCAAGTGATTCTTATGCCTCAGTCTCCCAAGTAGCTGGGATTACAGGCGCCCACCACAACACCTGGCTAATTTTTGTATTTTTAGTAGAGATGGAGTTTCACCATATTGACCAGGCTGGTCTCAAACTCCTGACCTCAGGTGATCTGCCTGCCTCAGCCTCCCAAAGTGCTGGGATTACAGGTGTGAGCCACTGTGCCCGCCACTATGTGGGAAGATTCTAAAGTGAATTCCAGAGGACAGAACTCCTGGCTGGTCGACGTCTTGTGTAGAGGCAGCCTGGAAATCCGGATGAAGACTAGTGGGCAGGGCCTGCAGAGAGCCCAGGTGCATGAGGGCTTGGGCGAAAGCAGCGTCCTAGAAGGGAGGCCAGGCGGAGCATTGCAGCATCTTCCAGCCCTACAGGCAGGCGTGCGTTCCAGGGATTGTGAACCTAAACCGGGACCTGGTCATGAAGGGTTGCTCCCTGTGTCCACTGTGGCTTTGCCCCAGGAGGACACTGAAAGGAGGCATCCTGGTGCTTAGCAGGCTCTCCCCATGTCACAGAGGATTTGATGATCAAAGCCAATGTCCCTCAGAATTTTTCTCCACAGTGCTGCTCACAGCAGGTGTGATGGTTAATTTTAGGTGTCAGCCTGACTGACTTAGGGATGCTGAGGTAGCTGGTAAAACATGATGCCTGGGTGTGTCTGTGAGGGTGTTTCTGGAAGAGATGAGCATTTTTTCTCTTTTCATCTCCTTAAATTCCTTTACCAAGACATTAACATTTGAATTAGTCCGGGTGAAGAAGATCCACCCTCACCATTGCAGGAGGCGCCATCCCATCTGTTGAGGGCCTGAATAGAACAAAAAGGTGGAGGAAGGGTGAATTTCAGGGCCTGGGCATCATCTTCTCCTATCTTGGACATTGGAGCTCCTGATTCTTAGAACTTCAGGCTCTGAACTTACACCAGTGGCCTCCCCTGCCCACTTGCCATGGGCTTCCCTGGTTCTGAAGCTCTCAGACTTGGCCTGAATTATACCACCAGCTTTCCTGGCTCTCCAGCTGGCAGGTAGAAGATGGTGGGACGTCTCAGCTTCCATAATCATCTGAGCCAATTCCCGTAGTAAATCTCCTATCTATCATCTATCTATCTTCTATCTATCATCTATCTACCTATCTATTATTTATCTATCTATCTATCATCTATCTATCTGTCATCTATCTATCATCTATCTCCTGTTTCTCTGGGGAACCCTGCCTAATACAGTGGGACTATTTGAGTAACAACTTTCTCCTCAACCTGGCTGGAAGATGCAAGATGATCAGGGCCGTGTCTGTTGGACAGTGAGAGCATTTGGGGGAGCATGCAGCCCAGAGTCCAGGTTGAATCCTGATCTGCCACTTACTAGCTGTGTGACCTTGAAAGAAATGACTGAGCTTCACTGTGCCCCGAGTCCTCTATAAAATGAAAATATTAGCAGCATCTGCTTTAGAGAGTGGGTATGTAGATTAGATGAGATCATACTTACAAAGTACTTAGCACAGTGCTTGGCCATACTAAGTACTTGATAAATGCTAATTGTTATTATTATGATTATTTATCTCTATACATACCTCAAGGCTTAAAACAAAAGCTAAGTCAGAAAAAGAGGAAAAAATGGCAGACGCCAAGAGAACATGCCAGCTTCTGGAGTGAGAAGCAGAGATTGGGGGATTAGCAGGAAGAGGAAAGAGCCACTGAAACCACCCAGTCATCCCTGCATTTATTTATCCAAAGACCATCACTGAAGGTCTTCTATGTCCAAGCCCCACCTGGGCTTGCAGCCTAATAGGAGCAACAAACCTTAAACAAACAATGGTGCATGCATCATGATTTCATTACAATTGTGATAAGTGAGGCAACATACAATACAGAGGACTTAAGAATATGTAAACAGGAAAATCACCATAGCCCAGAGCTGGAGGTTGGGAACTGGGGAACTGAGGAAAATAATCCAGGAAACCACCCTGCCCAGCATGCAGAAAGGTTAATGGAGAAGTCGCGCTGGGTCGACCTGTGAGGGATGAGTCCACACAAGCATTTACGTAGGCAGAAGGAGGCCAAGGTCATTACATCCCTTTTGGACACAGTAAATGTCCAGTTGTCCTTTTCCCTGCCATTGTATAGTAAGATGGTGGTCAGGATCTGGGGGTACCAGTGACTGCTCTCAACCATACCTCCAAACTGAGAAGGGAAAGGTCACTGAGTATTACTTAAGCCAGACTTAAAGAACAGTCCCAAAGCTTCTGACAGCTAAGACAATGTACTGTTCGCTTTCTATGACAAAGGCCCAACTGAGTAACATCTGAACATTGAGGAAGCCTTATGATTGCACACAGACACTTGGACCACTGACCCAGGGAAACGCCTTAACTGCTTGAATGAAGCACCAGTCATTCATGGTCAATAGATTCTTCTGCAGCATGGAATTTCTGCTGGGCTGGTGGAGGCAGCTGAGAAATAATGGGGAGAGGCCAGGACAAAGCACGGAAAAACTTCAGTTACATTTTGTTGGTTAACAATGGAAGCTTCAACAAGACACTCATTGGCTTAGGCCTCACTTTCTTCATCTGAATAATAGAGATAATAACACCAAAGTAGGTGTGTTCCTGGTTTCAAGTAACAAACACCCACTAACAGGGGCTTAAGCAAATATATGTTCATTTTTCTGACATAAGGAGTCGCAGCCAGTTGGATATGGACATTGGAGAAGCAACTCAGTAATGTCAGAGGTTTTTGGATCTGATTCTTTGTAATTGTCTCATTCTTTCCCTCATGGTCACAAAATGACTGCTGTAGTTCCAGCCATCAAGTCTGTATTTAGTAAGGCAGTAAGAAGAAGGGGTGAAAGATAGGACCTCCTCTCTACCCTTTACACAGCCATCCCAGTGTTGCCTGACACCTTTGCTTTGAACTCATTGGCCAGATCTCTGTCCTGGGCCATCCCTAGCTGCAGGGGAAGCTGAGAAAGTGAGTTTTGGCTTTTCTGATCTATAGAGCACACGAAGAGTGTCTATCTCAGCATATAAAGCAGAGACTCCACTAGGCAGTGAAGGGAGGCAGGCGAAATGGATCTGTGTTTCATGTCTGCCCCCTGTCCCCATCCAGGCTCTGTCTCTCCCCAGCACTTGTCATAAGGGCTCATTATCATTTAGCCATCATGCAGAATATCAGAGCTGCCAAAAGGGAAAGCAAAGTGAATCGTCCTAAAGCAGCCTGTTTTTTCTTTTTTCTTTTTTCTATTTGGAAGGTTTGGATTTGAAGTAAATAGTCATTAAGCAGTCTAAGCATTTGCTTTATTTATTTATTTGTTTATTTATTTGTTGAGACAGGATCTCACTCTGCCACCCAGGCTGAAATGCAGTGGTGCAACCTAGGCTCACTGCAGACTGAACCTCCTCAGCTCAAGTGATCCTCCCACCTTAGCCTCCTGAGTAGCTGGGGCTGCAGGCGCACACCACCACACCTGGCTAATTTTTGTCTTTTTTTGTAGAGACAGGGTTTCAACACGTTGCCCAGGCTGGTCTCGAACTCCTGGGCTCAAGTGATCCTCCTGCCTCAGCCTCCCAAAGTGCTGGGATTACAGGCATGAGCCACCACACATTTTGCTTTTTAAAGCATTTACTTTAAAAATCTCACCTCTTTCAATCCTCATTCTGTTCATTGTTTGCTCCAAGTCCGAGGGGCCTGTCAGTTCTTCCTGCAAATAAAATCAGTGAACAACCCTATAGATACACTTCAAGGTGTACAGGGGAGCAGAGAATGCCGCCTGGGTGGGGGCGAGTATTACTTCAGCGGCAGGGAAAGGCTCTGTCAGTATTTGCAAGGAAGAGACGTCTCCACAAGTAAGAAAGGCCACATTATGGAAAAGGCATGTTTTATGCAGGGAGACACTTGCGAATCAGGGAGAGTCAGTAAGGGGGCTAAGAAGGGTTAAGAACTTGGGTTTGAGAGTAAGACGAGTCTACTGGTTAAGAAGGAGAATAAGGCTTCCGTAACCCAGACCCACCCGCCGCCTTGCCGCCCCTTTTTAGGAAATAAGGGACGCTTCCCAGGGACTGTTTTGTGAAATAATCTAGAGGTATTTATGCCAAAAGGACTGACGGAAATACCACCACTGCCAACCACCGCAGCATCCTGGTTCCCTAAACGGATCGGCTTCTTTGTTTTCCTTCATCACAAGGAATTAGAAGAATGTGGCTACACCCACAGCTTCTAACACCAGCTATCCTGGGTTCACATCCTGGATGAATCACTTACTGTGTAACGTCAGGCATATTGTCTAACCTCTCTGTGCCTCAGCGTCCTCAGCTGGAAAATGGGGGTAGCAATAGCAGCACCTCCCTTGTGTGGTTGTCAGAAGGACAAAATAAGTTAACTTAGGGAAGTAAGGAAAGTTAATTAGTAGATAAGTTAACTTTGGGTGAGTAAGGTACCGAGAACAGGCATCTAGAACGTGCTGTGTTTGTGTTGGTGATTCTTACGTGTTAACCAGCAGCAGATGGAAGGTCTGGCCATCGAGGGTTGCTGCTTTTTTCCTGACGATGACCATGAATGTCTTGTGTGGTCTAAGACAGCAGTTCCCAACATTTTTGGCATTAGGGACCAGTTTCATGGAGGAAGATTTTTCCACGGTCGGGGGGTGAGGGGGGCGAGGATGGTTTTGGGATGAAACTGTTCCACCTCAGATCATAAGACATTAGTTGGATTCTCATAAGCAGTATACAACTTAGATCCCTCGCATGCCCAGCTCACCATAAGGTTCACGGTCCCATGAGAATCCAGTGCCACCACTGATCTGACAGGAGACAGGGCTCAGACGATGATGCCAGAGATAGGGGCGGCTGTAAAAACAGATGAAGCTTTGCTCACTTGCCCACAGTGACTCGCCCCACTTCCTGCTGTGGGGCCCAGTTCCTAATAGGCCACAGACCGCATGGGTACCAGTCCACAGCCTGGAGGTTGGGGACCCCTTGTCTCAGAGACATCTTGAGAACCTTTCTTTCCTCTTTGTTAATGCAAGAAGTGGTTTTGAAAGCAATTCATGCGTTTTCAGGAAAGGAGCAAAAGAGACTGGGGAAGGGGGTGGGGAAGGCTTACCAGGTGCTGTATACACGACAAAGCAGAAAGGCGAGGAACTACAACTCTGGAGTCAGACACATTTTGGGTTGAACTCAATCGCTGCCCATTAGTAGAGTGATCCTGGAGAAGTCATCCACCCTCAGGTATGAAGGAGAAACTACAAATGCTCCTGGACCCTAGAGCTGCTCAGAGGATCCAATAGGACAAAGATGTTAAAAGGCCAGTGCCATGCCTGGCACAGAGGAAGGATTCAATCAGTTAATTCAGCCATGCTGAAGCCATGATGATGCGATAGAAAATCAGCTTGCAGCTGAGGGAGTGGGATTTGCCTCCTGATCATCTGCCCCGGAATCCACCACCTTCCTGAATGGCGGTCCCAGGCGGCCAGGGTGGAAGCAGATGCTGGCTGAAGAGAGAATCCTGCCCTCCCACCGTCCAGCCACTTCCAGCTGTCTCCCAGCCCCTGGGTGCTGCACGGGAAGTACCAAGACTTCCCTGACCCAGAAGGACCTCTGACAAGGCCCTGGAAGCCCAGCAGGGCCAGGCTGGGCTTTGAGAGGAGGTGGGTGTCAGGAGTGCACGTCAGGTGGGGAAGGGAGCTGTAAGCAGAAGAGACTGGCAAACCTTGCCCATGAGCTTTAGGTCTCCATGTGTGTGTCCGTGCAGAAGGGCCCCCAGAGGACAGCAGCATCCCGGCCTCTGTCAGGAGAGGAGAGAGTTACCCGATTCAGGGAGCTCAGGACAAAGAGTGAGTGTGCTCAGCTCATCCCTCCCGTGGGAGCCAGCCCCCACCATGGGTGCAGAGGGGCAGGCCCCGGGGTTGGGGGTGGATGGAGGTCTGCAGAGGCCCCCCCACCAGCCCCTGTGATGGGTGGGCAAGTTGGTTCCTGCACTGCAGTCTTGGCAGCCTTGCACATTGTCCCTAGCTTCCCGTTCCCCAGTCTACCTCTTGTAAAAATGAGCTGCCACTTTGCTGTCCATCCCTGGGACCCTGGCAGGCTCCATGAGTAGGCAAGAGAGGGGTGCAGTTCACTAGTCCCCACCTCCAACAGTGTCGGGAAACTTTGTGTTCCATCTGCTCCTGAAGCAGGCAGGCCTCAGTGTACACTTTCTCAGCTGCAAATGCTACCACTTTAAACTCAGAAGATTTCTAAAAATAGATTTGAGCCCCATATAGGAAGATCCAAAAATTATTAAAATATAGAACGTTTAGACTGTGGGGCAGAGACTGCATCTGTTCTGTTCGCTTACCCCAGGGCCTAACGTACATAGTAGGTACCCAATAAGCATACACTTAGCAAATGACTGAAAATTAATTTAAGCAGCTGGTATGTGAAAAGAGCATATACACAAAGATGTTCATTGCAGCATTGTTTATAATGGTAGAAAATTATTTTGTATAGTCTGGTTAAGAAATCTGTGGTATATGAATGCAATGAAATGACATGCTATTATTAGAATTAACAAGAGGACTATCAAACCAGGAGAACAGGTTTATGGGATGTTGTTAATAATACTGTGATTTAAAAAATGTAAACATATATATCTACATAGATGAAGACTGAAAGGCCCATTTAGAGATAAAGTCATTGCTGTGTAAAATTAGCAGCAATTAAGAAACACCTTTGGTAATGTTTTATAGTGGATTCTAGAATAGGTTTTAAACTCTAAATTTTAAAGAAATCCCTGCAGTATTTTCTAAACAGATGAGCTGGTGGTTTGCTATTTTCCAGAGTCTATTGAGTGAGTTGTGAAAGGCCCCATTGGATAGGGGGCTTCTGGAAATTTCCATCTCCCCACCTCCTGGTGGATAGCAACTCAGACCTGGCAAAATTATTCTTGGCAAAGGCAAGCTCATCTCAGAAAGAGTTCTCAGTGCAAAGAGCCTTTAGCAACGGAGGTGCTAGAATCTGTATTGGTGAAGGTTTGTAAACAGCAGGGGATTTGACAGAGGCCTTTTCAGGCCTTTATTTCCCCCTCTGTTCCTTCTCCTTCTCCTTCTTCTTTTTCCCCAAGTTTTGTAATTAACCCAGGGATGATTTTTGTACTCCTCCAGGTCTGTGGGGGTGGGATGAGATGGAACGAGGCCTCACATTGTCCCTGCTGTCCCCTCTACCCTGTCCTTGCAGACCTGTGTCCCTTCTGGCCACCCCTGCTGCCTTAATACTCCCCTCCCACCCGAGCACCCACCTGCGGTCTGACAGAGGACACCACACCTTTGCCCATTCTCACACCCCCTCCCGCTGGACAGCCTCTGTCCTTAATGAGGCAGCTTGATGTTTTGTGGGACCTGCTGGTGTCCTGCCCGGGGATGGGGGTGGGGGGTGGTGGGCTGACCTACTCCTGGAACTGTAGCGTCAAACTGTTCAGGCTTTCATTTGCAACAGCCACACACTGGGACACCAAAATAGGTCCCGGCGGAGGTCCGGGTGGGGCTGGCCTGGACTTGGCCCCACCCAAGTAGGGCGCCAGGGAGACAGAGTGCCCCAGCGCCACGAAGGTGGGCAGAAGCCATCTGGGGCCACTGTGAGAAATTCCACTGCGGCTCCTGTTGGGCCTTCCTTCCACCCAAAGTTCTGGACTTCCTGCCTGTGTGAGTTATAGTGGGAATTCTGGGCTTTGGCTTTGGGGGCTGCCGGATGAGAAGGGTCTTACTGTTCAACTGGTCCCACCTGGCACTGCAGGAAAAGCAGAGGCTGTCACCTCCCGGTTCTGCCATTTACTGGCGCAAGTTGTTGAAGGCCATCGATTCAACGCCATTGAGGTGTGTGCCAAGCATTACATACACCTTTTCCTTTGTCTTCTCCACAGCTCTGGCATGGGGGTACTCTTCAGAGATGACAAAACTGAGGCCCAGAAAGGGTGAGTCACTGGCCCAGAGTCACCCAGCTTATCGTAGGCGAAGCTGGGATTGAAACCCGGATCTAACTTGCCTCCCAAGCAGATGACTTAATCTTTCTCTGGAACTACCTTCTCATGTCTTCCCGAGGTCAATTTCCCTTGCAAAGCAGCAGAGCAGCTTGACAGTGGTGCACGTGTTCCCCTCCAGAAATCCCACCCGCCAAAACTCTGCAAATGGAAAGCTTTATCACGGGAAAACTTGCCCTGAGCTGCCACGAGGCTCGTTGTGGTCTTGATTTATCTCACTGATTGTGGACGCTCACTTGATTTCCTGAACAAATATGAATGAGTTAGATTGTGGATCTGCCCTAGACCCTGCTTGGAATCTGATAGGGTATACAGAATTCATATTGTCTTTATCTAGGAAATCCTGAATTCTCAAACACATCTGGTCCCAGGGAATTCAGACAAGGGCTGTGGATCTGTATAAAATTGTCCACTAGAAAATGTGGCACATATACACCATGGAATACTATGCAGCCATAAAAAAGGACAAGTTAATGTGCTTTGTAGGGACATGGATGCAGCTGGAAACCATCACTCTCAGCAAACTATCTTAAGAACAGAAAACCAAACACCACATATTCTCACTTGTAGGTGGGAATTGAACAATGAGAACACTTGGACACAGGAAGGGGAACATCACACACTGGGGTCTGTTGTGGGGTGGGGGGAGGGGGGAGGGATAGCATTAGGAGAGTCACCTAATGTAAATGATGAGTGAATGGGTGCAGCACACCAACATGGCACATGTATAAATATATAACAAACCTGCACGTTGTGCACATGTACCCTGGAACTTAAAGTGTAAAAAAAAAAAGAAAAAAAAATTGTCCACTAATGCTCACGGCAGGTGGGGGCTGCCCATACATTCCTCATAGGAAATCTTTCTGTAAAGCAGTAACTATCACCAGTGGTTAGCATGCGTGTGCTCTTTGACTCAGCAATTCCTCTTCTAGGAATTTTTCCTAAGGATTTGAGGATAAGAATATTCATTATAGCAGAAATCTGGTACTGCCCTAAAATCTCGAAGCAGGGAAATAGTTAAGTAAAGGGTAATATACATTCCTTAGATGGAACATTATGTAACCATTAAAAAGGGTGCTTAAGGCTGACGTGGTGGCTCACGCCTATAATCCCAGTGCTTTGGGAGGCCAAGGTGGGAAGATTGCTTGAGCCTAGAAGTGCAAGGATTCAGTGAGCTGTGAGTGCACCACTGCACTCCTGCCTGGATGGGAGAACAAGACCCTGTCTCAGAAAAAATAAAAATAAAAAACGTGCTTAATGTGTAAGTTTAGTAATCTGAAAAAAGTATTCATTATAGCTAGTAAGTGCTGGGGGGCGGGGGGGAAGCCAAAGTTACCAAATAGCATGTACTATGTGACCCAATTTTTGTTAAAAGGGAAAAAAATAAAATGACAACAAAGAACACGGTGACACTGTGAATCCACTTCCACTCCTGGAAGGCAGGTCTCGGTTTTGCAGGCCTCTGTTCCACAAAAGGCAGGACTGGGCTGAGAACACTAGCTGGCTGTGCTGCTGTTGATCTGCCCTATAAAGGACGCCTTCAGTCCTTACGTGACTCACAGCCGTCCTGTCGCCATCGCCATCGCTGCCTCTCCTCGAGGGCGGTGGGGGGAGGAGGCCTAGATTGCCACAGCAGTGCTACAGTGGATTTTAGTTACAGCACCTTCCATAGCCTGATTTGGGGTCATTTAGGGATTTTCATCCACTTGTTTAACAAATATGTGTCTTATTTACCAGGCACTGTGTTAAATGCCGAGGATGCCGAGATGAGTAAGACAGGAGGTGGCTAGTTATAAATTCCTCGGCTGTGTCTTATTCATCTCTGCTTGCCTTATTTAGGGTAGTACCAGCCACCTCCTAGGTAGGGGTTCCCTAAACAAATGATGAATGAAGAGGGTCCCTGTCCTTCAAAAACTCACGGGCTAGGAAAGGGAAAATGATGAGCAAGTTTGTTAAAGTGTTGGTAGTGGCATGTCCCGGAGGGACACACAGGAAGGATAATCCATTCCAGAGGGCAGGGTGAGGGGAAGAGTGGGGTGGATTCAGCCTTCATTGCTTTCACAAGCACTCTCTTCTGGACGGACGCTCCCATTAAGCCTAACAAGCAGGCTATTTAGAGCCTCAGAGCTCAGAGAATATGTGCAGTGCCATTGATGAGCCAGGACACAGGGCTCTTGTGTTAGGTTCCTAATGACAGTGATAAAGAAGACGATTTAGGCATCTGACTATTGCATCCAGTATGTTCTCTTTCCCTTTGCTATCTCTCAAGTCGAGGTGGGGAATGGGGAGAGAGGACCTCTGGGGGATTCCCAGGTGCAGCCATTTTGGGTATGGCCATTCTGCTTCCTGGTTCATGACCCAACAGGAAGGACACAGCTGGGACGGTCTTGATCAAGGGCAGGACCAGAGATGAGGCAGATCTGGGCACTGATAGATGACAATAATTAAAAAGGTATTTAGGTCGGGCACAGTGGTTCTCGCCTGTATTTCCAGCACTGTGGGAGGCTAAGGAGGGAAGATTGCTTGAGCTAAGGAGTTCAAGACCAGCATGGGCAACATAGTGAGACCCCATCTCTAAAAAGAAAAAAATACAATAATTAGCTGGGTGTGGTAGCAAACACCTGTAGTCCTGGCTACTAGGGAAGCTGAGGTGTGAGGATTGCTTGAAACCAGGAGGTTGAGGTGGAGATTGGTGGAGATTGTGCCACTGCACTCCATCCTTAGCGACAGAGAGAGATCCTATCAAAACAAAACAAAAACAAAACAAAGATTGACTCATTAAAATAAATCATTTAACAAATAGTTACAAAGTACCTACCCTGTGCTAGAAGCTCAGTCCTGGTTCCTCAACAACGAACAGAAGCGCCCACTATCCTGTGGTGGCCTCTCCAGCTGAGCCCCGGGCCTCCTCAAGTGAGGATGCAATGGAAAGTGTAGTTTTAGGCCAGGAGCCCTGAGGACTCCAGGCACTGGGGAGTTTGTCTAAGGGAAAATGAGTAGGGGACCCAGAAAGGGGGAGGTCAGGGGCAGCCTGCAGCCCCCCTGTGTCATCTTCCTCACCCTGAAAAGTTCCCTCTTGACCCTTTGGAAGTAGCCGGAGACGCTGTCTATCCACCATCCAGAAAATCCAGCCGCCCACAGTTTCTGCAACCACCACACGGTTACTTCCAATCTCTCAAATGGGGTTTGTGGGCTCCCCTCCTTTCATAATTGTAGCTAATGTCATAGAGCACTTTCTATATGCCCAGCACTATTCTAAGTGGGTCACAGGCAGTAACTCATGTTCAATTCTTGCAACATCCCCATGAGGTCAGTCCTGTGTCATTCTTATCATACCCATTTTCCAGATGAGAACACTGAGGTACAGAAAGCAGAAATAACTTGTTCAGGGTCTTACAGCTGATAATCTGTGGGGTTAGGACTTGAAGCCAGACAGATTGAACTCAGCACTTGTTCTCCTCCCCTCTAGACTCTGAGGCCTTTGACCAGGCTATAATACAAGACACACAGGGTCCTGTTCCTATGGATTACAGTCCGGTGGGGACAACAGAGAGTAAGCCATAGTGATACCAATCTGGTGAGTCTCGTATGGAAGGACCAACTGGTCCTGGCTTGCAGAGATTTTCTGGCTTTAGCACAGAAAGCCTCAAATTCTGGGAACCTCAGTCCTTGATGAGGTTCACAAACTAGATGGTTGTGTTAACCTAGTTGTGTGAAAGGGAATCATAAAGGATTATTATTTCTTTGCCTTATTTTGAAATTTACTAATTTGACAGGTGTCACATGGGATTTCACTGCTGTTTTTACATTGCCTTTCTTTTGATCGCCAGGGAGGCTGAACAATATTCTTGATGCTTTTTAACCAAGTTTATTTTCTAGTTTGTGAATCAGCTGCTCCTAGAATTCGTCTGCTGAGGCAGAGGGTCTCAGCCTTGAGTGGGCATCAGAATCAGAGGAGGTCTTCTTAAAAAGCAGATCTCTGGGTCATATCCTCAGTTTCTGATTCAGTAGGTCTGGGGTGGGGTCTGGGGCTGGGCGTTTCTTTCTTTCTTTCTTTTTGAGACATAGTCTCTGTTACCCAGGCTGGAGTACAGTGGTGTGATCTCGGCTCACTGCAGTTTCCACCTCCTGGGTTCAAGTGATTCTCTCACCTCAGCCTCCCAAGCAGCTGGGATTACAGGCACATGCGACCATTCCCAGCTAATTTTTGTATTTTTAGTAGAGACAGGGTTTCACCATGTTGACCAGGCTGGTCTTGAACTCCTGAAATCAGGTGGTCCGCCCACCTCGGCTTCCCAAAGTGCTGGGATTACAGGCGTGAGCCAATGCGCCCGGCCTGGGGCTGGGCATTTCTAACAAGCTCCCAGGTGACACTGAGGCTGCCAACTGGTCAGGAAGCATACCTGGAGAGGCACTGTATTTGGGTGTTTGGTGGAAGCTCTTCCACCAAAGTGGTTCTCACATTTGCTGAATGTGCACCTTAGAATCACCTGGGGAGTGTTACAAAATTCAGATGTCCAGGCCCTACCCTGGACCAGATGAAGCCAATCATGGGGAGTGGAACTTGGGCTTTGCTAGTGCATTAAAAAGTTTCCCAAGTGATTTCCTCATCTCTGTAGTGTTGAAGTAAATTAAAATGAAGATCAGTGTGAAGAATCCCTGAGCAGACAAAGCCCATTATGCTTCATAAGTGACCTTAATCTTCTTGATTTGCAAACATAAGCAAAACTGTATGCTTTTTTTTTTTTTTTTTTTTTTTTTTTTCTAGCCTGACTTCACTAGCTAGAACTTCTAGCACTACGCTGAATAAGGGTGAACCTCCTGGCCAGGCGCGGTGGCTCACGCCTGTAATCCCAGCACTTTGGGAGGCTGAGGTGGGTGGATCACGAGGTCAGGAGATCCAGACCATCCTGGCTAACACGGTGAAACTCCGTCTCTACTAAAAATACACAAAAAAGGGGCCGGGCGCGGTGTCTCAAGCCTATAATACCAGCACTTTGGGAGGCCGAGACGGGCGGATCACGAGGTCAGGAGATCGAGACCATCCTGGCTAAAACGGTGAAACCCCGTCTCTACTAAAAAATACAAAAAATTAGCCGGGCAAAGTGGTGGGCGCCTGTAGTCCCAGCTACTCGGGAGGCTGAGGCAGGAGAATGGCGTAAACCCGGGAAGCGGAGCTTACAGTGAGCCGAGATCCGGCCACTGCACTCCAGCCTGGGCGACAGAGCTAGACTCCGTCTCAAAAAAAAGAAAAAAAAAAAAAGGCCGGGCGCGGTGGCTCAAGCCTGTAATCCTAGCACTTTGGGAGGCCGAGATGGGCGGATCACGAGGTCAGGAGATCGAGACCATCCTGGCTAACACAGTGAAACCCCGTCTCTACTAAAAAATACAAAAGAAAACTAGCCGGGCGAGGTGGCGGGCGCCTGTAGTCCCAACTCGGGAGGCTGAGGCAGGAGAAAGGCGTGAACCCGGGAGGTGGAGCTTGCAGTGAGCTGAGATCCGGCCACTGCACTCCAGCCTGGGCAACAGAGCGAGACTCCGTCTCAAAAAAAAAAAAAAAAAGAAGAGTGGACCTCCTGGCCTTGTCACCAATTTTGTGGGGGAAAGCATTTAGTCTTTCAAGCATTAAGTGTCTTAGCTATAGTTTTGTGGGTAGATGCTCTTTATTAAGTTAAGCAATGCTTCTATTCCCATTTTTCTGAAAGTTTTTTTTAAAAACATGAATGGGTGCTGAATTTTGTCAAATGCTTTTTCTGCATTAATGTATATGATCATATGATTTCTGTTCTTTCACCTGTTAATACGGTGGATTGTATTGATTGATTTTCAAATATGCAACTACCCTTTCACCTGTGGAATAAATTCCAGTTGGTCATGGTGTGCAATCCTTGACATATATTGCTGAATTCTATTTGCTAGTATTTTGTTAAGGATTTTCATGTATATTTTCATGCAGGATATTGATCTGTAGGGTTTTTTTTCGTACTACCTTGGTTTTTTTGTTTGTTTGTTTTTGAGACAGAGTCTCTCTCTGTTGCTCAGGCTGGAGTTCAGTGGTGCGATCTTGGCTCACTGTAACCTCTGCCTCCCAGGTTCAAGTGATGCTTCTGCCTCAGCCTCCTGAGTAGCTGGGATTACAGGCATGTGCTGCCAAGCCTGGCTAATTTTTATATTTTTAGTAGAGACGGGGTTTCAGCATCTTGGCCAGGCTGGTTTCGAACTCCTGACTTCAAGTGATCCTCCCACCTTGGCCTCCCAAAGTGCTGGAATTACAGGTGTGAGCCACCGTGCCTGGCCACCAGCCTCAACCTCTTAAGCTCAAGCAATCCTCTGGCCTCAGCTTCCCGAGTAGCTGGGACTACAGGCACACGCCACCATGCCTGGCTAATTTTTGTAATTTTTATAGACAGAGGGTCTCACTTTGTTGCCCAGGCTAGTCTTGAACCCTTGGGCTCAAGTCATCCTCCCACTTTCACCTCCGAAAATGCTAGGATTTCAGGTGTGAGCCACCGTACTCAGTCCTACCTCTGGTTTTAATATCAGGAAATACTATCTTCATAAAATGAATTGGAAAGTGTTCCCTCCTCTTCTATTTTCTGAAAGAAAATGTAGAGAGATGGTGTGAATTCCTCTTTAAACATTTGGTAGAATTCTTCAGTGAAACCATCTGGATCTGGAGACTTCTTTTTTGGGAGTTTTAAAATTGCAAATTCAATTTCCTTAACAGTTGTAGGCATATTCAAATTATCTAGTTCACATTGGGTGAGCTGTAGTCATTTGTATTTTTCAAGGAATCGGTCCTTTTTAACCAAGTTGTCAAAAGAATGTGTGTTCTCAGTAGCTTTAAAAAATTCTCTTCCCTCCATTAGCTTCTCTCACATTGAAATGAGATGCTGATTCCCCCACAGGCCTTCCCTCCCTCCAGATCAACGACAAAAGGCATTATCCTGTGCCCTAACCCAGGACAGCATTCTTGACAGGTAGAGTCCAGGATGGGGCAGTGCCAATGTAAACATACAGTTTCAAGGAACCAACTGGCCTTGGACCTCTCTGAAGAGCCCTGGAACCAGAGGGGGCTGGCGGTCCTCGAGTCATCTAAGCCTCCCTGAAGAGACCTCCGAGGCAGAAGGTAGGAGCTCCGTCCTTAAGAGCAGGTTTGAGAAGCCAAAAACGCTGGGGGCCCTGGGTACCACTAGGTGGCGCTCAGAACATACAGTTGTTCTTGGAGACCAACAATGGACCCAAGAACCTCTGTTTAGCTAGATTTGGTCTGTGGGGCATTTGTTCTTTAAGTGAGATGCACTCTAGAGTCTAGAAGCTGCAAGGACCCCACGAGCTCTGAGTCGGTGGACTTGGTAATACTTTCTCTGACTTCCCTACTGACAAAGGAGGGAAGGCTTGAGAGGTGGTGCTGGCTGGAGGCTCCATGTGAGATGTCAGAGGCACTTACCAGAGGCTGCTGAGACAAACATGCCCACACGGAGCCTCTGTGTGGTTAAGAAGTGTCAGTGCCCCACAGGCCTGGAAAGAATCCTCAAGAACCTACCCTGGGCTCCACGTCCCTTCCAGGCTGGCTCAATGCCCACACCCCTTCCGGATCCTGCCCCCTGCAGAGATACCTTGATCTACCCCACTACGTTAAGTATATTTTAGGGAAAGGGTCCTCTGGAGTCAGTTGGGAGGCTCAAGGTTTTGTTCTGCCTCTGCCGCTAGCAATGTGCCTCGTCCTATCTCTGGTTTTAATATCAAGGCAATACTTGTACACATCTTTGCTAGATTGTGGACTGAGTTCAAATCCTGACTCGACCACCCACAGCTGTGGTGCCCTCTTAGGAATGTTACTTAACCTTCGTGGGCCTCAGGTTCACATCTGTCATCTGGAGATAATAAAGACACTCATCTCACAGTGTAGTGAGGTTTTATTTTTTAGTTTTTTAGAGACGGGATCTTGCTCTGTTGCCTGGGCTGGAGTGCAGTGGTACCATCATAGCTCACTGTAACCTTCGACTTTTGGGCTCAGGTGATCCTCCCACCTTGGCCTCCCAAAGCGCTGAGATTATGGGCAGGGAGCCACCATGCCAGCCGCAGCATCAAATAAGTGCTTGATGGACGTTGGCAGTTATTATTTTATCACATTTATTTATTTATTTAGAGATGGAATCTCATTCTGTCACCCAGGCTGGAGTGCAGTGGCACGATCTTGACTCACTGCAACCTCCGCCTCCCAGGTTCAAGTGATTCTTCTGCCTCAGCCTCCTGAGTAGCTGGGACTACAGTGCATGACACCATATCTGGCTAATTTTTATATTTTTAGTAGAGACAGGGTTTCACCATATTGGCCAGGCTGGTCTCAAACTCCTGACCTCATGATTCTCCCGCCTCTGCCTCCCAAAGTGCTGGGATTACAGGCATGAGCCACCATACCTGGCATTATTATTATTATTATTATTATTACTGTTTTTGAGAAATGGTCTCACTCTGTTACCCAGGCTAGAGTGCAGTGGCGTGATCACAGCACACTGCAGCATCTGCCTCTGGGGCTCAAGTGATTCTCTCACCTCAACTTCTTAAGTAGCTGAGACTATAGGTGTGCACCGCCACACCTGGCTAATGTTCTTTTGCGGGGGTGTATTTTTAGTAGAGAGAGGATTTCGCCATGTTGCCCAGGCTGGGTCTTAAACTCCTAAGCTCAAGTGATCCCCCCACCTCGGCCTCCCAAAGTGCTGGGATTACAGATGTGAGCCACCGTGCCCTGCCACTCCTATTGTCACTAATTTTTGTACCTCTCCTATCCCAGCCCTAGCATAGGTGTACTTGTTTTCTATTGCTGCTCTAACACATTACTACTAATAGAATGGCTAAAAACAGCCCAAATTTATTCTGTTACAGTTCTAGAGGTCAGAAGTCTATAATCAAGGTGTTGGCAGAGCTGTGTTCTCTCCAGAGACCTCAAGGGAAAATCTGTTCCCTTGCCTTACCCAGCTTCCAGAGGCCATCCATGTTGCTGGCCTTGTGACCCCTTCTTACATCTCTCCAACCTCTTGCTTCCATCGCCCCATCATCTGCTACTAATTTGATCCTCTTGCCTCCTTTTAAGGATTTGTACCTTGGACCTATACAGATAATACAGGATAGTTTTCTCATCTCAAGATCCTTAATAAACTGTCTGCAAATTTTCTTTTACCATGTGCAGTAACATATTCACAGGTTTCAAAGATTAGGATATGGATGTCTTTGGGGACCATTATTCAGTGTAGCACTCTGGGAAAACAGATCCAGTTCAAAAGAAATAAGGGTTGGGAAAGGGCTTCAAGTGATTTTATCTTTATATCCCCAGTGCTATGATTTGAATGTTTGTGTCTCCTCAAAATTCATATGCTGAAAACGTAACCCCCAAGGTGATGGTATGAGGAGGTGGGGCCTTTGGGAGGTGATTGAGTTTAGATGAGATCATGAGGATAGGGCTGTTATGACAGGATTGGTGCCCTTAGAAAAGCAGCCACAGAGAGATATTTGCCCCTTCCACTACATGAGGACACAGTGAGAAGGCACCGTCTAGGAGCCAGGAAGTAGGCTCTCACCAGACACTGAATCTGTTGGCATCTTGATCTTGGACATCTAGCCTGCAGAACTGGGAGAAAGAAGTTTTTGTTGTGTATAAGCCACCTTGTCTGTGGTATTTTGTTATAGTGGCCTGAATGGATTAAAACACCCAGAGTCTAGCACATTGCCTGTTTGGCCTGGAAGGTACTTACTTACTGAATGAGTGAGTATGGTAAGCATTACAGGTGCTCACCAATACCCAGCTCTCCTCTCCTTCTTTGGGCGGGGGCACATGACTAATGACTAGCTTTGGCCAATGAAAGTGAGCACAAGTGAAGTGTGTTACTTCCAGGCTGAGTCAGTGGAAGCCTCCATGTGACACTTCAGCCTCTGTCCTTCCCTGCCATGATAAATATAGAGGCCTTCTCTTGAGACGGACTGAAGCAGCCCATCACCACCACCATCAACACCACCATCACCACCCCTATCACCACCCCCATCACCACCCTCATAATCACCACCACCATCCACCATCACCGTTACCAACCCCATCACCACCACCATCTTCACTGCCCCATCACCACCCCATCAGCACCACCATCATCGCCACACATCTCCACCACCGTACCACCTCATCACCATCACCATCATCACCACCATAATCACCACCCCTATTACCACCACCATCACCACCACCATCACCACCTCCATCACCATCACCATCATCGCCACCATCATCATTATCACCACCACCATCATCACCACCATCACCACCACCAACACTATCGTCATCACCACCATCACCATCATCATCACCACCATCACCACACCCATCACCACCACCATCCACCATTATCACCACCACCATCACCACCATCACCACCTAACATCATCATCACCACCATCATTACTATCATCACCATCATCACCACTGTCATTATCACCATCATCATCACCATTGTTATCGGGATGACGGGAGGAGAATGTTGCCAAGCACCGGTGCCAGGAAGGAATAGGTTGATCCAGATGCGGTGAGACAGAGTACTAGTGTGTGATCTCGCAGCGTCGGCTTTGGCATTAGGCCGATGGGGGTGGTGCGAGGCTTGGGGGTTCACGCCTGTAATCCCAGCACTTTGGGAGGCCAAGGTGGAAGGATTGCTTCATCCCAGAAGTTTGAGGCCAACCTGGGCAACATAACGAGACCCTGTCTCTACAAAAAAAAAAAAAGGTATGGTGGTGTGTGCCTGTAGTCTCAGCTGCTTGGGAGGCTGAGGTGGGAGGATATCCTCCTAGGAGGTCAAGGCTGCAGTGAGCCGTGATCGTGCCACTGCACTCCAAAGCAAGATCCTGTGTCAAAAAAAGAAAGAAAGAAAGAAAAGAAAAGAAATTAATTTAAAAAGTCTTACACATTGTCATGTTTGTTTCTTCCTCTGAGACCATCAAGGTTTCTCTTCCTCCTCCTCCTCCTCCTCCTCCAAACCCTTAATAGACTTATGATTAATTAGAAATCTTTCTTGGAAAAGTAAGAGAAGCTGGGAAGTGAGGAAGATAGCCTATAATGAGACTTTAGAAATAGATTTCTACATAATCAATATAGTTCAATGATTTCCCAGAGAGACTGGCTTCTCTGCCATGCTATCAGTCCTAGTTTTAGCCAGTGAAAGCAAGGAGTGTGTTAGAAGCCCAGGTGGCAACTTTAGGACTCTCAGCTGTTTTGATGTAGTTGCTCACTGAAGTTGAACCGTCCATTTAAGAAACCATTCATTCATTCGCCACATATTTGTGGAGCACTGCTGAGGACCAGGCACTGTCCTGGGCAGCTCTGGGGTGGGGCTGATGGGTGTTAGGACACTCTCCACCCCCTTCTGGTGATTGGTTCAGGAATAGACATGTGACCCGTGCAGCCGAGGAACTGTTTGCTGGAGGGCCTGAGAAAGTTCCTCTCTTTTCCACAGGGCAAGAAAGAAAATGCAAATGATTTAAGCAGTAGGTACCTAAAAATGCCATGCGCAAAAAATTTTCATCACAGCATGGCCTGCAACAGTGAATCACTGGAAGAAATCATAGAGTTTCGTTAAGCAAGCTGTGGTATCTCAATAAAAAGTAATGCCATGCTGTTATTTAAAATAACACAATGACTATAAAACATGAAGAAATGTTTACGTAAAGATACTAAGAGAAAAAAATTATTCACAAAACTATGTAGATATGCTCTGAGGAATCAAAATGAGAAGGTCATAAATAACACATGGAAGTAATGGCTTTGTAAGACTGCTGGGATTATGAATATTCAAAAACATCCTTTGAATTATTTTACAGTAGTCTCTATATTTTGTTTCTTCTAAAGACCCCTCACAGTAATTTCTAAACAGGTGAGTCAGTTGGTTGCCATTTCCTAGGGCCTCCTCAGTGAGCGCATTACTCCTGTTTTCCTGGAAGCCTCTACAGTCATGAGGGTTCCAGCCTTCTGATGAAGCCAACGCTGAGTGTGGCAGAGAGGAGGGATGGAAAGGGACAAGCTCCCTCAGGATCTCAGCAAGCTGCTTGACCATGCTGCTGGACTCTTCCTGGGTAGCCGGTAAACTTTCAAATTATTTCATCAGGCTGGGATTGGACTTGTGATCGAGGCAGAAAGCATCATAACCTAAACCCTCCCCATAGCTGCCTTCACATCTTTCGTCACGTTAACACCCCTGCAAAATCAATGTATTACCTTGCAAAAGTTGTTGAAAAAGAGCCACTTTTGGAGAAGGTGTTCTGTGGAAGCAACCATTCCTTATGCTCCCCTCTCCCGTCAGGTCCCTTGTTGCATCTTTTGCCCATTTTTTTTTTCCACTATTTTTTTCTAGGCCTGCAGCTCTCAAACTTTGGTTGCATCAGAATCATGGCTGGGAAGGCTGTTCTTTAAAATGCAGATTTCCAGGCCTCACTTTTAGAGCCTGGCTTAGTCCAGCTCGCGAGTCAGGCCTTTGTTGTCTGCCTTGTCACTAAGCTCTCCAGGGCACTGTACTGCTGCCAGATTTGAGAACCACTGCTCAGGTGCAACTCTGTTTCAGAGTGTGCCCAGGAATCACAGGCAAGGCAGCCCAACGCAGATAAAGATAAGCAGCTGATTGAAGGGAATCAATACCGTGTGTGTTTCTTATTCCTACAGATGCATAATCAAATATATAAGTAAAAAATGATATTTCCTTTGAGAACTGCTTGGACAGTGACCTGAACATCTCAAGAAAAACCTTGGTGGACTTGCATGAACCTGATTTGGGTCAAAATGAAGCACCACGCTGAAAATCACGCCCTTGTGAAATGACAAATTGAATGTGTTCAGAAACTGCATTTGAACCAGTTGAGATCCTGATCCAGGTTAGTGGTTCTTTACCTTACTGTTCGATGAAGGGGTGACATTGATGATTCAACCATGTTAGCAAGCTTTATTTGCTCTATTTGTAATGAAAATGTAATAATAGTAACATTTCATTGATTCTAAGCTGCGATTCTAACCCCCCCCTCCACATACATTTTTAGCAGCTGTGTAATTAGAATGGGTCTTAAGATCAATGTCTTACGGTCATTGACACAAGGTCATAACATGGTTGTCATTGCCGACACCTTCTGGTGAGATCCAGAAAGACCCGGGAACAAAATTTGCAGAATGAGTGTCAGCAGCCTGGGAGAAACCTCTGAGACCTCAGCGTAGCATCTTTGTAAGAACTGCTTCCTCATCAACACTCTTGATGGCAAAGGGTGACTTTGCGTTGAAAGATACACACAATGACAAGACTGAGCTGAAAATCACAAAGAAGATTGAGACTCTCTGAAAAAGTTTTGGGAATAACTTAACCAATCCTTTTCACTTCTTTTCCTGTTTTGAGTGCCCAAGGGTGACACATGAGATGTCTAAATAAGTCTAAAAAATTACTTTCAACAAGTCTTTTTTTTGAGATGGAGTCTCGCTCTGTTGCCCAGGCTGAAGTGCAGTGGTGCGATCTCGGCTCACTGCAAGCTCCACCTCCCGGGTTCACACAATTCTCCTGCCTCAGCCTCCCAATTAGCTGGGACTACAGGTGCTTGCCACCATGCCTGGCAAATTTTTTGTATTTTTTAGTACAGAAGGGGTTTCACCATGTTAGCCAGGATGGTCTTAATCTCCTGACTTCATGATCCACCTGCCTCGGCCTTCCAAAGTGCTGGGATTGCAGACATGAGCCACCGTGCCCAGCCCCTCAATAAGTCTTTACAATTTTAAGAGATCTAAGAAAGTATTATGTCATAATTTAATTAGTAGCATTTTCTGTTTGTTTCCTCAGCGATATATAAAATAATGGTGCATGTTATAATTAACAACATATTAGATACAGTGAAATACAGTAAAAGTTCACACACATAGAACTTCTGATCTGCTGTGGGTCAGTGCTCCATTCATGTTAACTCATTCAAGAACCCATTTTATAGATAAGGAAACTGAGGCACTTAGAAGATACAGCCACACAGCCAGAGATTGGTAGAGCTAGATGGGATTCCAACCCAGGCAGTCAGCCGCAGGGTCTCTATGATAGCATCTTACCTAGAGATGTGCTACTTTGCAATGTGTCAGATAATAACTGGTGAATTGTTGACCAGATTTGTATTTTAACAAGCATAGCACTGATTAAGAAAAAAAAAAGTGCAAATATGCTGTGAAAACGAGGCCAATTGTGTGACTGGTAAAATAGCAGCAGAAACCTGCATCAAGGCTATTTATCACCCAGAACATTCCAGAAGGTGCTGCTTCATTTACCTATGGCTTCTCACACCAGAGTGTTTCTCATTGTGTTCAATGGAGTGTTGAAAAGAGTAGAAACAAAAGTAGTTTGGGTACTCATCTTTTCTCATAATTTATATTGAAATGGGGAGTGACTTCGATGACTTCTACACAGATGTTTGCAGCTTTTGTCAAAGGAAGAAGCAATCTCAGTTGTTGAGGACTGAATTCAGGCCTGAATTATTATTGTTTACCAAGTTTTAAGTAGACATTAGGACAAAGGGTAAAACTGTGAATTTAGTGTTTGACCTAATAGGAAAGCCTAGCTCTCAATACTGTATTTAGCAGATTTTTAAAAAAAGTCAAATTAGTGTAAATTTTATTTTGTTTTATTGCTTTTATTGTATTTTACAAGATTGATAGGATGACAATGAAATTTGAGATATCAATGGCTATAATTGATTATGGAGACGGAGTCTTTGGAGGCTTAATTCATTTTCAGTTGACAAAAGTTACAACCTTGGTGATGAAATAGAACCAAAAAAAAATCAGTCATCTTTGTTCATGGAAATAGCTTTCATCGTAGTTCATGGAAATATCTTTTGAAGACTATTTTCCAAGGAGGGGAAGAGAGAGAGGGACAGAAAAAAAGAAAGAAAGAGCCACTGGGATCAGAGACTGCTAAATTCCACCATCTGATACCAGCTTCTTGCTGTCTAAGAGGATGTTTGTGGAATTAATATGGTTTGGCTGTGTCCCCACCCAAATCCTATCTTGAATTGTAGCTCCCATAATCTCCATATGTTGTGCGAGGGACCCAGTGGGAGGTAATTGAATCATGGCAGCAGGTCTTTCCCATGCTGTTCTCGTGATAGTGAATGTGTATCACATGATCTGATGGTTTTGTAAAGGGGAGCTCCCTTGCATTCTCTCTTGCCTGCCACCATATAAAACGTGCCTTTACTCCTCCTTCACCTTCCACCATGATTGTGAGGCCTCCCTAGGAATGTGGAAATGTGAGTCCATTAAACCTCTTTTTCTCTTTTTTTTTTGAGACAGAGCCTTGCTCTGTCGCCCAGGCTGGAGTGCAGTGGCGCGATCTCAGCTCACTGCAAGCTCCGCCTCCTGGGTTCACGCCATTCTCCTGCCTCAGCCTCCCTAGTAGCTAGGACTACAGGCGCCTGCTACCGCACCCGGCTAATTTTTTGTATTTTCAGTAGAGACGGGGTTTCACTGTGTTAGCCAGGATGGTCTCGATCTCCTGACCTCGTGATCTGCCCATCTCGGCCTCCCAAAGTGCTGGGATTGCAGGCGTGAGCCACCGCGCCCAGCACCTCTTTTTCTTTATAAATGACCCAGTCTCAGATATGTCTTTATTAGCAGCATGAGAATGGACTAATACAGAATGTCCATGGGTAGGAGCCTCATTAAGGTGCATGGTACTTCCTCCCTGACAGCACTTTCTCCCCCGAGACTTCCTTGCTGTCTGCCATCTGCCTTCTGCACCCAAATGTTTATGAGCATCTGAATTTTCCAGCTATCATGAAAAGAAATTGCCCTGAATCTGCTTGCAATATGCACTCACTTCAATTCAATACAAATTTTCCAGAATTTCTTGGTACTTTAGCATTGCATTCATTGACTGAAAAAAAAAAAAGTAGAATTTTTTGAAAAAATGTGTAAGTAATTTAAAGCATTATTGTTGCGTTAAATTCAATGCAGCTACATTACTGGGGAAAATATGAAAACTAGGTGAATCTTAAAGTGAAAACTAAGATGAGCAGATACATTTCTAGCTTCCTGGTCAGCTTCAGTCTAGACCTCCAAGCCCCCAGGATTCAGTGATCATTTTTGCTGCCCCAAACGATACTGGTGTGGAAAAGTTTGAGGCGCACTATGTTACAAAGAGTCCCTTGAGCCTCTTGCCCATTGGTCATTAAGCAGAAAAATACACCCGGTTCCTTCTGTCCTTGGCTGCCTCCCATTGCTGTTTGCCCATGACCATGGTCTGCCCATTGGCAGGCAAGGTCTTTTGGAGTTGAGGGCTTCCTTGGCAGAATATTCCCTGTAGTTTTAGACAAGGAGGTCCATGGAGTGTGGTTTTCAAGGCTAAGTCAGAGACCACCCTAGAATTTTGAGGCTGAAATGGAGCCTGTTCCTTTGGCCAATCTCACCTGGTTTTGGTATAGGAGGGGTTAGGAATGGGTAGTAGGTGGCTAGACCTGTGATGGTCTCCATTTAGGGGCCTAGTGAAACCAACAGAGTCTATACTTATGTATATAGATGATGGAATCTTTGACACTCTGAATAAGGTGTTCCCTTAGGTTTTTAAAAGAAGAGAACATATTTCCATGTATTTTAACATGTATTCATTCCACGATATTTGTTTTGTGTGTGCTGCACTGGGCCTGGGGAATATAGCAGCAAACAAAATAGGTAAAAACCACTGCCCTCGTAGAGCTTATATGCTAAGGTGGAGAGAGAGCAAATTTAAAAGACGATTAAATATCTGGAATGTCTGATGGTGATTGGTGCTATAAAGGAAAATGAGGGAAGAGGAGGGGGAATGTGTGTGTCCGTGGGTGAGTTGCAGTTTTAAGTAAGATGGTTAAATGCCACTAAACAGGTGACATTTGAGCAAGCCACTGAGGGATGCTGAGTCAGTTGCTTTGAAGGTGCAGCCTGCTGGGCTGCCTGAAGGATTGGATAGAGAATATGAGAGAAGGTGAGAAATTGAGGATGGCTCCAAGGCATGATAGGCAGTTTATGACACAGCTCACAGTGATCCCCACCTTCTGGTATTCATGCTCTTGTATAATTTTCTTGAGTCTGTGATGGACCTAGTGACTTTTTTTATTTTTTTAATTTTATTATTATTATTATTATTTTTAGACAGAATGTCACTCTGTTGCCTAGGCTGGAGTGCAGTAGCATAATCTCGGCTCACTGCAACCTCTGCCCTCCGAGTTCAGGCGATTCTTCTGTCTCAGCCTCCTGAGTAGCTGGGATTTCAGGCATGTGCCACAACACCCGGCTAATTTTGTGTAGTTTTAGTAGAGATGGGGTTTCACCATCTTGGCCAGGCTGGTCTTGAACTCCTGACCTCATGTTCCACCCGCCTCAGCATCCCAAAGTGCTGGGATTACAGGCGTGAGCCACCGCGCCTGGACTGACTTTTTTTTTTTTTTTAATCATGAATAGATTATGGCAAAATTGATGGGATCTCATTTCTGTGGCTATATCACCAAGATTGTGACTTCTGTTTTGCTAGCAGGTTCTCTCCATTGCTTTCTTGGCTTGCACACTTCAGTGACGCAGTCTGCCTTGTTGAGAGGCTCACATGGCAAGGAACTGAGGGCAGCCCCTGAGCAGCAGCCAGCCAGGAACTGAAGATGTCAGTCCAGCTACCCCTGATGAACTGAATCTTGAACCACATGAGCTTGGAGTGCATCCTTCCCAGTTGTGCCATGAGATGAGAGCACGGCACCAGCCAACAGTGTGACTGTCCCCTGAGAAAGACACGAAAGCAGAGGGGACAGCTAAGCCATATCCAGATTTTTCACCCACAAAACTGAGATAATATATGTGTGCTTTTTAAACTGTTAAATTTTGGGACAATTTGTTATGCCACAATATATAATTAATACACAAGGTTTTTGGCAACTGAAAGAATAAAATTAGTATTTATGATATCACAAGATGAGTGTAGGTAGAGGGTTTCTTTACAAGGAGATTTCAGGGTTTCTTTTTTTTTTTTTTTTTTGGTGATGGAGTCTCACTCTGTTGCCCAGGCTGGAGTGCAATGGTGTAATCTCGGCTCACTGCAACCTCCACCTCCCGAGTTCAAGTGATTCTCCCACTTCAGCCTCCCGAGTAGCTGAGATTACAGGTATCTGCCATCATGCCTGGCTAATTTTTATAGAGACGGGGTTTCACCATGTTGGCCAGGCTGGTCTCGAACTCCTGACCTCAGATGATCTGCCTGCCTCTGCCTCCCAAAGTGAGGGATTACAGGCGTGAGCCACTGCAACCAGCTGATTGCAGGTTTTGGATATGTACAATGCATATATGTATCTATTTTTGTCATAATACTTCTCACTAATTTTTCAAATGGTAGTTAGCTACCAATATCTATAATCTAAATACTCTGCATGAGCCAACTTAAAAGTTATTTAAGGCATCTTCAAAAATCAGATTCTAGGCTGAGTATGATGGCTCACACCTGTAATCTCAGTACTTTGTGAGGCCGAGGCAGGTGGATGGCTCGAGCCCAGGAGTTCAAGACCAGCCTGGGCAACATAGAGAAACCCCGTCTCTATTAAAAACACAAAAATTAACCATGCGTGGTGGTGCATGCCTGTCGTCCTAGCTACTTGGGAGGCTGAGGTGGGAGGATCACTTGAGCCCAGGAAGTTGAGGCTGCAGTGAGTTGTGGTCACGCCATTGCACTCCAGTGTGGGTGATGGTAGTGAGACCCTGTCTAAAAAAACAAACCAAATGTTATAATAATTTTAGTCATAATTATTTCTAGAAATGGAAAACATCAAACACAGTACCAACCCATGAATTCTGATGTCTCACTTTTAGAATTTCTTTATTCTTTTCTTTCAATTTGCACAAAAAACAGAATAAAATTTATCTTTGTATATCTGTGAGGAAAAGATGATTTGCTGGAGCAACTGGACAGAACAAACCATTTAAACGAATGTGCTTTTTAGCATTTAAGGATTTATATGTTAATGAAGTAATTCACTATTAAAAGTTTGCCCAACTTCCCGAGGTTTTGAATGATAATAGCTTAAATGGAGATTAAAAGTAAGATATGGAACCAAGAGAAATGAAGGAGGTAAAATCAGCAGGCTGTGGTGATTCGCTAGAAGTTGGAGTAAGGAAGAGGGTAGTGTACAGATATTGTATGGTGCTCATCCTCTCTTGGCAGGAAAGGTGCTCATCCTTTATAAAACCAAAAGATTGTTTTGAAACCAAAGGATTGTTGTGGAGAACAGCTGCCATGTCTCCGTACAAAGTTCAACCATTATTAATCTCAGACATTCTGCTCATTCCATGGGAAGCCCCAGCCCACGACTTGTTTAGGAATGGGCATGTGACACAATCCTGGCAGAAGACTATTAAGTAGAAACTTTCCTTTCTGTATGTGTTGCCTGGAACCAGGCAGCCATCTTGGGACTACAGTGGAGTTCCTTGAAGAGATCAAGCCAGGAGCTGAGGGCAGTCAAGTGGGAAGACAGAGAGGGACCTGGGTCCTTAGATTGTGTGGTTTCAGGGTTGCCAATCCTGAAACCCCTGCATGTGGGGACTTGTTTTTATAGGAGGTGGGGCATTTTCTAGTGGTTTAAGTCATTTTGAGTTGGGTTTTCTGTTACTTGCAGCTAAATGCACTCTGAGACAGGGACATTCTAGAAGAAGCTCCAGTTTTCTGGCTTTATCAGTGGATCCATTTTCTTTTTTTTTTTTTTTTTTAGACGGAGTCTCGCTCTGTCGCCCAGGCTGGAGTGCAGTGGCTGGATCTCAGCTCACTGCAAGCTCCGCCTCCCGGGTTTATGCCATTCTCCTGCCTCAGCCTCCCGAGTAGCTGGGACTACAGGCGCCTGCCACCTCCCCTGGCTAGTTTTTTTGTAGTTTTTAGTAGAGACGGGGTTTCACTGTGTTAGCCAGGATGGTCTCGATCTCCTGACCTCGTGATCCGCCCGTCTCGGCCTCCCAAAGTGCTGGGGTTACAGGCTTGAGCCACCGTGCCCGGCCAAGTGGATCTTTTCTATAACAGGACATTCAGAAGGAGAAGGCAACAGGCCTTGGGAAGTGGGGAGAAAGGATGACCTTGGTTCAGGACATGCTTAGCAGTGCTGGAGGGACACCAGGTAAGGACATCTGCTGAAGGTTTGAGGTGCAGATCTGGAGGTCAGGAGCGAGTTCACAGGAGATAGCACTATGGCAATCCTTGAGCTGCACAGAGACAGGGAGGTTGAAACATAGGCTTTGGCTTGGATCCAGCCTTACTTCTTAATTTCTGTGTCACCTGGGGAAAGACACTTCATTTTTTTTTGTTTCGTTTTGTTTTGAGATGGAGTTTTGCTCTTGTTTCTTAGGCTGGAGTGCAATGGCGTGATCTCAACTCACCGCAACCTTCATCTCCCAGGTTCAAGGGATTCTCCTGCCTCAGCCTCCTGAGTTGCTGGGATTACAGGTATGTGCCACCGCACTCGGCTAATTTTGTATTTTTAGTCGAGACAGGGTTTCTCCATGTTCATCAGGCTTGTCTTGAACTCCCGACCTCAGGTGATCCGCCGACTACAGCCTCCCAAAGTACTGGGATTACAGGTGTGAACCACTGCACCTGGCCTTTTTGTTGTTGTTGTTGTTGTTGTTATTGTTGTTGTTGAGACAGAGTCTCATTCTGTCACCCAGACTGGAGTGCAGTGGCATGATCTCAGCTCACTGCAACCTCCACCTGCTGGGTTCAAGTGATTTTCGTGCCTCAGCCTCCTGAGTAGCTGGGATTACAGGCGCCTGCCACCATGCCAGGCTAGTTTTTGTATTTTTAGTAGAGATGGGGTTTCACCATGTTGGCCAGGCTGTTCTCGAACTCCTGACCTCAGGTAATCCTCCTGCCTCGGCCTCCCAAAGTGCTGGGATTACAGGCGTGAGCCTCTGCGCTCAGTGGCACTTCGCTTTTCAAAGCCTCTATTTCCTCCCTTGTAAAATGGAAATTCTTGCCTTAGTGTTTCCAAAGTAAAAATTCTTATCTGTGTGTGGCAGAGACCATGCTAGATCTTCACCAAAACTTGTTTTTCTTTCCTCTACGGCCCATGGACAAACCACATATGCCAGTGTCCCCACTGTTAGGGAGGGGTCATATTGATGGACTCTGACCAATAGCATGTGATGACTTCTCTTCCTGCACCTGTCAGCTGGGAGCTGAGAATCCAGGGGGAAGCTTCTAAGGCTCCAGGAGGATGATCTTTTAGATGGAAGGAGCCTGGGTTCCTGAGTGACTTGGTGGAGAACTTCCAACCCCAAATCAGCTACACTGGACGTGACACGAGTGAAAAATAAACGTTGGGCATGTTGCTTTTATAGCAGCTAGCATTCCTTACCCAGGCCCATCTGCCCAACATTTCCCAGTGTCTGAAACACAAGATGATTTAAGTGTGCCCAAACAGTTTAAAATGTTCACTTGTTACACATTTGTTTTATAGGTATGCTTTCTTGATGCATTACGTATTTGTTTTATAGGTATTTCTTTATTAACAAAGAACCATAGACTGAGTGGCTTAAGCAACATTTTTTTTCTCACAGTCCTGGAGGCTGGAAGTCCAAGATCAGGGTGCCAGCAGGGTTGGGTTTTGGCGAGGGCCCTTTCCCATGTTGTAGACTGTCAACTTCCTGTTGTATCCTCACATGATGGAAAGATGGCTAGAGAGCTCTCTGGGGTCTCCTTTTTTAAAAAAAAAAAATATTTATTTATTTATTTATTTATTTATTTTTATTTTACTTTAAGCTCTGGGATACATGTGCAGAATGTGCAGGTTTGTTGCATAGGAATACATGTGCCACGGTGGTTTGCTGCATCTATCAACCCGTCATCTAGGTTTTAAGCCCCACATGCATTACGTATTTGTCCTAATGCTGTCCCTCCCCTTGCCCCCATCCCTCCAACAGGTCCTGGTGTGTGTTGTTCCCCTACCTGTGTCTGTGTGTTCTCATTGTTCAGCTCCCACTTAGGAGTGAGAACATGTGGTGTTTGGTTTTCTGTTGCTGTGTTAGTTTGCTGAGAAGGATGGCTTCCAGCTTCATCCATGTCCCTGTAAAGGACATGAACTCATTCTTTTTTATGGTGTAGTATTCCATCATGTGTATGTGTCTGGGGTCTGTTTTATAAGGATGCCAATTCTATTCATGAGGGCTCCACCCTCCCGACCTAATCAACTCTTAAAGGCCATACCTCCTAATACCATCCCAGTGAGGGTCAGGTTTTACCGTATGAATTTGAGGGGTCACACGCATTCAACCACAACAAAGTATTAATTACACACATACACCACAACCTCCTCAGTCTTATGATTTCAGAGATATTATCACTTAGGACAAGGATTGGTTTAATTATGCGAGTTAGTTAAAGAAAAATGTCAAATAAATAACAAAAGGTGGCAGGTGCAAATGGCAAACATTTTGACAGTGACACACAGGCTGACTTACTCCAATGTGGCTGTTGTGGGGCTCAAATGACATCGTGTTGGTGTGAGGCTCAGATGACATCGTGGGCTGGCCCGGGGGCTGAGGCAGGTGGATTGCTTGAGCCCAGGAGTTTGAGACCAGCCTTGGCAACGTGGCAACACCCCAACTCTACAAAAAGTACAAAAAATTAGCCAAGCATGGTGATGTGCATCTGTAGTCCCAGCTACCCAGGAGGCTGAGGTGGGAGGACTGCTTGAGCCCGGAAGGTGGAGGCTGCAGTGATATGTGATTGTGCCACTGCACTCCAGCCTGGATGATAGAGTAAGACCCTGTCTCTCCAACAACAACAAAAAGTCCCTCTCCTGGTCCGGCGCATAGTAAGTGTGTGACAAATAGTAGCTGTCATCCTGTAATATGTAACCTGCATTGCAGGACGGATTCCATCACCTCTGGTTTGCTGTTCACTTGCCTACCACCCTTCGTCTCTGAATCTCTAGTAGTAGCTCCATGTCCGGCACCTAATGGGGCCACATAAATGAAGACTGAGTGTTAATTATTAAAGGGACATACATCCTTTCCAGAATCACAGATTTGAGTACACTGGGCTATGAGCCCTGTGCAGACAAGAACTACATGTGTCTGACTGAGTGCTGTATCCCCAGCATCCAACCCAGAACCCAGTGCATAGTTGGTGCTCAAGAAATATTTGTTATGAATGAACATACTTATCTGAATTATTCTCATAGACTCCTATACTGTCCAACCTGGCCTGAGCCTTGAGAACAATACTTCTTAGCTAAAGAAGAGGAAAGTAGGCTGGGCGCGGTGGCTCATGCCTGGAATCCCAGCACTTTGGGAGGCTAAGGGGGGTGGATCACCTGAGTTCGGGAGTTTGAGACCAGCCTGACCAACAAGGAGAAACCACATCTCTACTAAAAATACAAAATTAGCCAGCGTGGTGGCACATGCCTGCAATCCCAGATACTTGGGAGACTGAGGCAGGAAAATCGCTTGAACTTGGGAGGTGGAGGTTGCAGTGAGCCGAGTTCATGCCATTGCACTCTAGCCTGGGCAACAAGAGCAACACTCCATCTCAAAAAAAAAAAAAAAAAAAAAAGAGGAAAGTAAAGTATGAAGAAGCAAAGCGACTTCACAAGGTCGCACAGGTATGGGAATGTACAGTGGGGTTTTTGAAAGTCACATAGGACGTGAAGCAGTTCTTTGCTGTGCAAGACTGTCCCAGGCATTGCCTGCCAATGCCCTTGAAAGCCAATGGTGTGTCTAATCATTGTGATAATTAGAGATGCTCTGGAAGATCTCCAAAACACCTCATAGGGACAGTACCCCCCACCCCACCCCGGGAACTGCAGATCCAGCCTGTCCTTCCAAATGGATGAAGAAACTAAGACCCATGAAGGAAGACAGACTTCCTCAAATGATGGAGCCAGCATTTGGAACAAATTCCTGACACTGGATTAAGAATCTTTCTCCAGGGCCAGGCAGGTGGCTCGTACCTATAATCCCAGCATCTTGGGAGGCTGAGCTGGGAAGATTGCTTGAGCCTAGGAGTTCAAGACCAGCCTGGGCAATAAAGCAAGACCCTGTCCCTACACAAAATTAAAACATTAGCCAGACATGGTGGCATGCGCCTGTAATCCCAGTCACTTGGGAGGCTCAGGCGGGAGGATCACTTGAGCCAGGGAGCTCACAATCAGGCCACTGGACTCCAGCCTGCGTGGCAGAGTAAGACCTTGTCTCAAATTAAAAAAAAAAAAAAAAAAAGACTTTTTCTCCAATCATTGAGAGTAGGACTTCTTCAGATCATAAAGGAAGTTCCCGGAGGGACAGGGGCTTGGGGCTCATCAGGACTCAGCACCCCAGGGTGGTGCTAAGGCAACTCCCATGAGCTGATGAGGAGGGGAGCCCCTGGGATGCTCTGCCCTCTGCCCCGGTCCCTTCTCCCTTGTGGCTCAGCCCTGCCTAGGGAGGAGAGCAGCAAGGGGAGTGGGAGGGTGTGGGCGGAGATAAATCTGCTTCCAGGCAAAAGCTGGGTCTGACTCCTAATAGAACTGAGATGAGTGCATGTATTTTAAAGCAAATAAATGTTTCAAGACCTGAGAAGGGAGACGTTAATGGCTCCATTTGAATTCAGTGAAATTTATTTTCCATTAGGGCTGGGCTTTCTGAGAAGCTTGGTTCAATCAAGGTTAGACATGAAAACAGCACTGTGGCTGAGTGGACACCAAGTTCCCCTCCACCCACGGCACATTGCTTAATTAAAGCTCCTGACCTGCAGCCGCCCTTGGCTGGCCCACAGACAGATGCACCACTCTTTTCTGCTCTTTTTGTTTTTTTCTATGTTGGATAAGATTATCTTTTCAAACTTATTTTCACAATCAGCACTGAGATGACCAACTTGCCAAGCTGCCCCGTGTGCCCACCACCTCTCCATCCACGGGTGCCTGCCAGCTGGTAATGAGAAGTTTGCCTTGCCCTTTAGAACCATTATTTTAAACAATGAATGGTGTTTGCAGAAGTGAGATGGCGAATAGAGATTCATAATGAATAGCTCCAGCAATAATTACTTATTTTCTGTATTTATCAAAAATGACTACATACAGTATTGCTCTCTTCTCTGAAGAGAAAAATGCAGTAATTATCATCGCTATTTATCTACTTTCCTACTTTAATGACTAGCAATTGCCATTTTTTAATTACTAGGGCAAAAAAAATGGTTACCTCTTAGCTGAGATGGCTGTAGTGTCATGAAGAATGCATTTGCAGACTAATATCAGTAACGTTGTGTGCAGAGAATAAATATAAGGTGTTCGGGTTTCTTGCCATTCAACCTGTTTGTTGGGCCTATGACAGAAGCAGCAACTTGGGGTTGAAATGGTTTGTCTTCAGAGCTGTAAGGGAGCCACATCTCTTAACAAAGGCGATATAGTCTAGTAGCATATATTTATTTATGTCCAGTGATGTACTGATAAATGTGCAACAACCAGCCTTCAAGTGGGGGAAGGAGCTATGACGTGTAGCATTGGCCAATTACTGTGGTGTAAATACTCCCATCATGGCAGATTTTAAGATACCAACCCTACATCATGAAATACACATTTGGGACCAGAGGCATGCAATTGACTCTCTTAAGCTGGAGTCAGCCAACTCTAGCACACACATCACTGGATATTAATTCTATTATTTATTTATTTATTTGAGACAGGATCTGGCTCTGTTGCCCAGGCTGAAGTGCAGTGGCATGATCTTGGCTCACTGTAACCTCCACCTCCTGGGCTCGAGTGATCCTCCCATCTCAGCCTCTCGAGTAGCTGAGATTATAAGTGCACACCACCACACCAGGATAATGTTTATATTTTTGTATAAATAGGGTTTTGCCATGTTGCCCAGGCTGGTCTTGAACTCCTGAGCTCAAGCAGTCTGCCCACCTGAGCCTCCCAAAGTGTTGGGATTACAGATGTGAGCCACAGTACTCAGCCCATATGCATATTTATTGAGGGCCTCTTGTGTGCCAGGCAGTGTCCCAATTGCTGATGTGACAGCAATGAATGAAACAGGTGGCCCCTGCTCTAATGAAATTTAGATTGAGTAGGAGAGACAAGACAACCACCAAAGGAACTGATAAATATGTCACACAACGTTGAGGAGTGGTGAGTGACAACTGGAGTGGAGTACGAGGGCAGGCTGGGATGGGGTGAGGGTGGGAGCTCTTTTGCATACAGTGGACACGAATGCCCTCCCTAAAGGGTATCATAAGCATACATTTGAATGAAGTGAAGGAGAGAGTTTGCAAGGATTCCTGGGCAAAGAGCATTCTAGGGAGATGGAAAAACCAACATTGATTCTATGAGGTTGGCAGGAGGATGCCTGGGCATTGCTTTTAGTCTCTGTTTCTGAAGGTGTCGAGATCTGGGAAGTCTGGGGTATCTTCTAAGATGACACAGATATATTTCTTTTCTCACCCTGCTCCAGTGAAGCATTCTTACTCTAAATTTCAGGGAGGCTTGAGACCTGGGGGTGACCATGACTCTCTCTCCCTCCATTTCCTGCAGGATATATTCTCACATTTCTTCTCATGTCCTTGCATACCTGCAGCTCGTTTGATTTCCTTGTAGACACTGGCTCCTGATCTCCTTATTCCTCTTACATTGAAACTTATGCCCCTACCTGGAACGGCAACCCGGGGGGGAAAGGGTTTGTTCACTCCTGACTTTCCGTCCCCTAGAACAGTGCCTGCCCCACAGTCAACACTCAGTAAATATTCATTGAATTCATTAACACAGGAGATGCAAGCATCTAATTATTTCATTAGGACTTCCAGTAAGGTCTTGCCTGAGCTAGAAGGCCCCCACCCTCAATGCTGCATCCCCCTTCCTGACAGTTTTCTTTGCTGTTCTGCACTGACACCCTTGCCTGGAGGGAGACACTCATAAACACTGTGGAGTGATTGACAGCATGGATATTGTTTTATTCTACATGACATCTGTTTTTATCCTAAATTACTTTTATTCCTTCTTCATAGTATAGATAGGACTTTCTATTGATTTTTTAAAAATTGTATGTGCAGGGAGGTAAAATTATCTGTAAATTTCATTTCCACATAGTGAAGGAAGCATGGAACTCTTTTGTTCTCTAAAGGGGCTGCCACATCTGAGACACATAAGAATAATAGGCTGGACAGAATGATTTTCATTAATGGACTGTTTCAACAGGCCCTGGGGGTCACCTTGAGCATTCCTGAAGCCACAAGAGAACTACTTGGGTAGTTGACCACCAAGGGAAGCATTGAGGACATTGGGAGACTGAAGGAAGACTGCTGGTGACGTCAATGAGACACATCCCAGACAATGGCAGGGCTTCCTTTCTGGGCATGTCCAGTGCACACCGGCTGGAATCAGGAGAGAGGGGCCTTTCAGCCCCAGGGCTTTTAGAACCTGTTCGGCGATTCGGAGTGGGGGTTTGAAGTGAGTTTCTCACTTCATGCCACATTTGATCTTCGTGCACAAAGAAAGTACAAAGCCAGAGAGGTGACCCAAGAGGAAAAGGCCCTTTACTTTGGGAGCTCAGTCTTGTTGGGTTTAAGCAGTCTGCTCAATGCTAATGATGAGATCGGGAAGTGTATTGACATTGCTGGTGTTGTAAGTGTGAAGATGAAACAGACGTTTCTTTTTATCTATTCATCAGTGACTAGAAAAGTCTCTCAGCTCGAGAGATTTTATTGTTTTATTCTACTTTTTTCCACACTGACTTCTTGTGTAAAGAAACTCATGGCAGCACCTAATCTTCAGAAATAAGTGACTGGCAGTCAGTGTTGAGAAAATTGTACTAAGGACGGGCACTGTGGGAATATCATTGACCCTGTCCCTGCCATTTGGCAGTCAGTCGAGGTGGGAATAGTGAGTCATACCCCGGGTTAGAGACAAGGAAGCGAGGCTCGGGGAAGAATGGAGTTGCCTGGGACCAACCTTCTGGTAAGAGATAGCCCTGGGCTGGGACACAAGCTTCCTGATTGCTGTTATCTTTGATGGGGAGTTGATAGAAGGCAGGAGCTGGATTGTGTTAGTCAGTGTTCTCCAGAGAGACAGAACCAACAAGGAGTGTGTGTGTGTGTGTGTGTGTGTGTGTGTGTGTGTGTGTGTGTGTAGAGAGAGAGACTTTAAGAAATTGGCTTTCACAATTGTGGAGGCTTGATGAGTCCAAAATCCAATGGGATAGGCCAGCCGGCTGGAGACTCTGTGAAAAGTTGCAGTTCAAGTCCAAGGTCAGCCACTGGATGAATTCCTTCTTGCTCCTGAAGGTTGGTCTTTGTTTTATTCAGGCTTTCAACTGATTGAATGAGGGCCACTCATGTTATAGGTGGCAATCTGCTTTACGCAAAGTCCACCAATTTTAATGTTAATCTCATCCAAAAAAAAAATACCCACCTTCACAGAAACATCCAGAATAATGTTGGGCACCATAGCCCAGCCATGTCGACACACAAAATCAATCTTCACATACATCTTGATTTTAAAATATGTTTTAAATTATAGTAAATGCAATAGATACTCAGTATAGAAATTTTAAAATTGCAAACAAATATAAAAAAGAAAACTTTCCATTTCACCAGGGTACATTGGGATATTGCCTTAATAATTAATTCTAGGCATACTTACACTGTAATATTGTCATACCTTGGAATGGTATCATTTCACAGTAGTGTTATGCAGCTTACTTTTTTCACTTAGCAAGACTCTATGAACTTTTCCGCAGGTTAACAAATATTATTCCACATCCTGATTTTAAATGCTAGCACAGCATCTGTCTGATGTCAGCTGTAGTGAATGGCTTTGCCCCCTGCTCAACATCCTTCCTCCTTTTTCTGGTAACAGCATCAGATTTTCTTTTAGGGATCTCCCCTGCCCCCACTCCCAGGCCATGTGGTTCAGGTGGAGCTAAATCCTACCTCCTGACCCCTTTTTGGCCTAAGACCAAAGTCATCAACAGTGAGAAAGAGGGCCGAGCACAGTGGCTCACGCCTGTAATCCCAGCACTTTGGGAGGCTGAGGCGGGTGGATCACCTGAGGTCAGGAGTTGGAGACCAGCCTGGTGAAACCCTGTCTCTACTAAAAACACAAAAATCAGCCGGGCATGGTGGCGCATGCCTGTAATCCCAGCTACTTAGGAGGCTGAGGCACAAGTATCACTTGAACCTGAGAGGTGGAGGTCACGGTGAGCCGAGATCATGCCACTGCGCTCCAGCCTGGGCGACAGAGCGAGATTGTCTCAAAACAAACAAACAAACAAACAAACAAACAATTGAGAAACAGGGTTCTTGTTTCCAGGTTGTTAGGCTGGTTCACCGTAGGTCTGGAACTGCTGGAGGCCATTTTTGTCAATAGGTGGACTTGATCCTAAATATGAAGCCAGAATGGAGGAAAGCAAATTAGAGAACTGGAGAGAAACAGATTCCTGATTACATATTATAGTTTGAACACCTGGGTCCAACCATGCCTGAAGCTATTCTCCTATACTTTTTCATTTATGGGAGATAAGTTCTCCCTTTCTTTGCTTAAGCCAGTAGAGTTGGATTCTGTCACTTTCCCTGCAAAGAGTTCAGAGTCTTATTTGAATATGGTATCACTCTACCTAACATAGCCCAGTACATGACTGTATTATTTTTTGCTTTTGTTTTTTTCTTCCTGGCAATTTACCAACTATGAGCAAGATGTTACAAGGGGATTTGGAGATTATAAAAGTGACTAAGAGGCCAGGCATAGTGGGTCATGCCTGTAATCCCAACAATTTGGGAGGCTGAGGGAGGAGGATTGTTTGAGCCCAGTAGTTTGAGACCAGCCTGGGCAACATAGTGAGACCCTGTCTCTACAAAAAATAGTAAAACCCGCTAGGTGTGGAGGCATGCACTTGTAGTCCTAGCTACTTAGGAGAGGCTGAGGTGGGAGGATTGCTTGAGCCCACAAGGTCAAGGCTACAGTGAGCTGCGATCGTGCCACCATACTCCAGCCTGTGCCACAGAGTGAGACCCTCTCTCAAATAAAACAAAACAAACAAACAGAAAATTAAAAACTAAATTAAGTAAAGATGACTAAGACATACTCTTGGACCTCAAACAGTTTGATTCAGTAACTGGGGCCAAGTGCATTTTAGTCACCTACAAGATTGTAAATTTCAACAGCTTATAAGGATCAAGACAGGCTTCCTAGAGGAATAAGCACTAGGCGTTGACCTCGAAAAGAGAGAGACATGATTTAAAATTCCTTTTCATGGCTTATAAGGCCCTATGTGGCCTTGTCATGGCCACAGTTTTAATGTGTATATGTATTGCCTGGGATCTTACTAAAATGCAAATTCTGGGCGTTGGTGGCTCACGCTTATAATCCTAGCACTCTGGGAGACCGAGGCGGGAGGATCACTTGAGGTCAGGAGTTCAAAACCAGCCTGGCCAACATGGTTAAACCCTGTCTCTACTAAAAATATAAAAAATTAGCAGGGCCTGGTGTCAGGTGCCTGCAATCCCAATCTCAGCTACTTGAGAGGCTGAGGCAGGAGAATTGCTTGAACCTGGGAGGTGGAGGTTGCAGTGAGCCAAGATGGCACCACTGCATTCCAGCCTGGGCGACAGAGCGAGACTCTGTCTTAAAAAATAAATAAATAAATAAAATAAAATAAAATGCAAATTGTGATTCAGTAGTTCTCTGATGGTGCAAATTCTGCATTTCTAGCAAGTTCCCAGGTGAGGTGGGTCTGCAGGCTGCACTATGAATGAAAGGATCTGGCCCCTCCTCGCTCCTCCCGCATCATCTCCCACCCCGACCCCTCTGCTCAGTCCCAGGGACTCCTTTCTGTTGTCCCAGCACCTGCAGCTCTGCACACCTGCTGGCCTCCATGCCTGGATTGCTCTTCCCTGAACCTTCTTACCTGGGACTTCTCTTCCATCTCAGCTCAAATGCCAAGGCAGCAGCCAGGCCACTGACGGTGCCCCTTTCACATGGGACTTCCCCACTCATGCTTTTCAAGCCTTTTTCACATTATGGCAGAGGCAGAAAACAGTACTCTGTGTGGCTTGCTGGACTGAAGGGATAAGCCAGAGGTGGTAGCAGAAACTTCCAGGGGCTCCCCATTTTGCACATCTGTAATCCACTCATGGCGCATGATCAGGAAGGTCAGCAGAAACTGCTTTCATAGCAATTGCTGGGATCTGTGATGATAGTGTTGATTGACTTGTTCACTGCCTGCCTTTTCCAGTAAAGAATAAAGCCCTGTAACACACAACCCCGTTCCATTGCTCTCTCCTCAGTGGTGTGTGGCATGGCAGGCACTCAACAGATACTCCTTCTGTGAGTTTCTAGCAAAGGGAAGATCATGAGCAAAAGTGGGGTATGGAGTGAGTCACGCAGATGAGCTGCATGCAGCCTGAGCAGAGCATGTGTAGGAGGTGATAGGCAGTGAGGAAGGCGGTGATGAAGACCCGATGCTTAATCTGGGAGGTGATGGGGAGCTATGACCAGATGTGATCGGGGCTACTAAGGCGTGTCCGTCTGGCTGGTGGGGACAGGGAGAGGGAGAAAGTAGGCCAGTCATATGGTTTGGCTGTGTCCCCACCCAAATCTCATAATCCCACATGTTGTGGGAGGGATTGGGTGTGAGGTAATGGAGCCATGTGGGCAGTTACCTCCATCCTGTTCTCGTGACACTGAGTGAGTTCTCACGAGATCTGATGGTTTTATAGGGGGCTTTTCCCGCCTTCACTCTGCATTTCTCCTTGCTGTCACCATGTGAAGAAGGACATGTTTGCTTCCCCCTTCTGCTATGATTGTAAGTTTCCTGGGACCTTCCCAGCCCTGTGGAACTATGAGTCAATTAAACTTCTTTCCTTTATAAATTACCCATGTCTTTATCAGCAGCATGAGAACAGGCTAATACAGCTGGGAACAGGGTGCCAGTAGCCACCAGACAGCTCTTCAGGCTCCTGAGGTGAAAGCGGGTGTGGCAGTGGAAAGGGAAGGATGGAATTCATGCAAAGGGTGGCAGGGCTAGGAGCGAAGAGGACGGTGGGAGGCACGATTTGGTGGTGGAGTGGGGAAGATACCAGGGCTGTGGACTTAAATAGGGAGGTTTCAGATCAGAAACAGGAGGTGTTAGGGAGATGCAAGCTCTGAAGGGAAGCTTGAGTGAAAACAGAAGAGTTCTTCAGCTCACTGATTCTCATTTGGATAGCTGGTTGAGTTGTATCACCTGCAGTCTGATTTAAGAGAAGGGTCAGCTGGCGACACTGACCCCCACACACGGAGGGGACCCCGGAGCCCAGCAGACCTCAGAGCCGCCCAGGTGAGCCCCTCCCAGGTGCGCTTCACTGAGGCATCACCTACTGGCTCCGAACGTCAGTTTCTCAGATGTAAAATGGGGTGATAAGTGGCCTTGTAGAATGGTTGTGCAGTAGACAGCTTGTGTAGGTGGGTGACTCATGGCAGGACACGGTGGAGGGTAGGTGTCCTGGATGTCGTTGGGCTGCCCAGGCCCCTCCAGGACCAAATCACTTATTGTCCAAATTATTGGGCTTATTGGTAGCTGATGGCTAACAGCTGCATCCCCACAGGGCCCTGCCTCACCCTGGGACATCTCCTTCCCTGGGGTCACCCACGTTGGATGGGCTAAGCCCTCTGCTGTGATTGCACCATCATCCAGCCTCTCCCTCTTTCCAATCCTGTATCCTTGGCTCCCCTTACAGGACAAGTTTTGTGTAGTCCCCAGTAAATGTCCGGCATGCATATCTCAATCTCACAGTCCACTTTCCCGGGAACCCAATGGATAGTAGTATCCTGGCAGAATGATTCTAAGCCACTGCAATATCAGATATTTCTGGTCAGCCAGAATCTTAAAGACTGTACTGCAAATTATCAGTCCAGAAGCTGAGAAGGAAAGCAATGTGTTGGAGGACTAGCCTGTGAGGCAACAGGGTTCTCAGGCATGTCCGAAATTCTTTTTTTGTATTATGGACCCCCTTCTTCAGTTAATGTTTATAAATGCCTAAAATAAAATACATAGGATTGTAAAGGAAACCTACTCTATTGCAATATAGTTATCAAACCATTATAAAATAGATTTATTACATATTAATATATGACATAGCAACATATAAATTACTGTGATACGGTAATATAGTTAATGAAGGATCTATCAGTGGGGCGAATCACCTAGAAGAGGCAATGAATATTAATGATATCTCAAGATATACACAGCAGTTATATTGGGATATGAAAATATCTGACTTCCGTTGATGACAAAATCACAGGTTTTGCAAATACTGAGGTCAATGAAAATGAAGAAGTAATTTTTCACCACCCAAAATCTGGATTCCCTGAATTATATGCAAGGACTCCCTGGGAGTCTGTGGACCTCAGGTTATAAAAAAAAATAAAAATAAAAAAACCTTAGTGTTATAAGGTCTGCAATCTACTGTAAGATATGTAGTTCTAGGTGGCGTGATATACCTGTGTGTGTTTGTGCTGTGATTTAAATATATATGTCCTCCTAAAATTCCTCTGTCGAAGCCTAATCCCCAGTGTGATATTAGGAGGTGGGGCTTCTAGGAGGTGATTAGGTCGTGAAAGTGGAGCCCTCATGAATGGAATTGGTGCCCTGATGAGAAGAAGTCAGAGAGGTAGCTCGCTCTGTTTCTGGCATGTGAGGATACAACAAGAAGATAGCCATCTGCATGCCAGAAAGCTGGTCCCCACCAGGCGTTCAGATCTGCCGGCACCTTGATCTTGGGCTTCCCAGCCTCCACAACTGTGAGAGATCAATGTTTATTGTTTAAGCCACCCAGTGAATGGTAATCTGTTATAGCAGCTCAACTGACTAAGCCAGTTAGGAATCTACACGCCAGGGGTGATTAATTAACATTCACTCAGAAGGGTCACACCTCAGGACACCTGCTGCCAGCTCTTCTGTTTTCCATATCACTGACCAACACCAGGTGTCTTACTAATTAGCACAGAGAATAGCAGAAGTAGGTTTTTATTGGTAAAACTTGTGTCTAACAACATAATAGATGTAAGAAATGGGCTCTTGTTCATAAAATTAGTGGTGTTCAAAATTAGGGAATTGGCTGAAATATTTTTGAGACACCGCATGCTGGGATGATTGGGGTATAATAATTCAACAAGGCTTGTCCTTCTTCCATAGGGGTGGTGCCTGAGGCTTAATTCCTATCTGCCCTGTGTCTAATCACAGGCTGGAGGATATCTGGTTGCCTAATATCAACCCTATGCATAACAGGATCTTGCCTCTGAAATTTTGTTTTCTAATCCTCAAGAAAATGTTCCCTTTAGGGTATTATTAGGAATGGATCATAGTCCAAACTAATCCTTCCTCTTTACCAGTAATCCCTTTATATAAAATCAAGTAGCAATCACAAGACTGGGGTGAAAGAAATAATACTCTGATGTATTCATCAAATTATAGGAAAGCAAGTGGGGAGAGGTGAGCAGGAACCCAATCCACATCATCCTGATAAACACTTTATTTATCCAAAATGTAAATGAAAGACAAACTGCTTATCTATTCATGCATCCACTCACTCATTCATTCAACACATGACTTTCAACCACCTACTGTGTGTCAGTCACTGTGCTAGGCGCTGGGGGATAGTAAAGTACAGGAGAATGAAGGTCTCTTGGATCATAGACTGGTGGGAGAGACGGACATCAAATACGTAATTCCACAAATGATTATATAATTCTAATTGTGATAAGTGTTAAGGAGGAAATGGAGGATAGCCTGAGAATATAAAACGGGAGGAGGGATGGTATCTAACCTAGCCTGGGAGATTAGGGGAAGAACTCCCTGAGGAAGTGACATTAAGCTGAGGCCTGAAGATTGAATCTAACAGGCATGGTGGCTGGGTGCGGTGGCTCATGCCTGTAATCCCAGAACTTTGGGAGGCCGAGGCGGGCAGATCACTTTGAGGTCATGAGTTTGAGATCAGCCTGGCCAACGTGGTGAAACCTCATCTCTACCAAAAATACAAAAATCATTTGGGCCTGGTGGCACATGCCTGTAATCTCAGCTACTCAGGAGGCTGAGGCACAAGAATTGCTTGAACCTGTGAGGTGAAGGTTGTAGTAAGCCAAGATCACACCACTGCACTCCAGCCTGGGCCACAGAGCGAGACTCCATCTAAAAAAAAAAAAAAAAAAAAAAAAAAGCACGGCATTGAGCAGGCGAAGGACATGCGTTTGTGTGAAGAGCATTCTGTGTAGATCTCATGCAAATGCCTTCAGGTTGGATGGTTTGGCCAAGTTCAGAAGTAGAAAGAAGCCAGTGGGACTAGTGTGGGTCATAAAGGGAGACAGGTGGGAGAAGAACCAGGGATTGTGCCGAGAATATAGATATGAATTAGACACAGCCACTGTCTTTGAGGCTCATGATCAAGTGAGAGATCACTGTGCACCTGGCTGAGGCACAGCATGGTAGAGAGATCTACCATGGAAAATTCAGGGAACAAAGTGGCTGATACCGCCTGGAGGAGTGAGGGAAGGCTGATGAGAGGAGGTGGTATTTGATCTGGGTCTGAGCAGTTGCACAGGAGTTTATTAAGCCAAAAGAGAGAAAAGCATATGTGAAGGCCAGGGTAGCAGTCAGAGTGAATGGAACATAGGGGATGACACAGAAAATATCTGGAAATGAGAAGAGACAGAGGAAGGTTGTAGGAGATTGTATTCATTAGTTAATTTATCAATCCAACAAATTGGAGAATGCGAGGCACTGGGAACACAACAATAAGAAGACAAAATTTGCTGCCCACATAGAACTTACATTCTATTCGGGGAGAGAGTCAATAAACATTTTTTAAAAAGCATAATATGTGCATTCTAAGTGACAGTGAAGTTCTATTAAGATAAAGTTGAAAATGGGGAGAAAAGTGCAGCCATGTATGAAGGGCTTGCAATTTAATATCTGAATGGTCAGGGAAGACTCACTGAGAAGTGGACTTGGAGCAAAGACCTGAAGGGGTAAGGGAAAGAGGCAGGCGGATATTTGGGAACAGCAAGTGCAAAGACCCCAAGGTGGTAACGTGTCCGGAGTGTTCAAGATGGCAAGAAGGTCATCAGTGTGGTTGGTGTAGGGTAAACAGAATGAATAGTTAGAAGTGAGGTCAGTGAGGTGAGAGGGCCTGATCGTGGAGACCTTGTTGACCAGTGGGTGTCCTGTAGAGCGACTTCGGAAGCTGCAGAGAGTTTTGTTCAGGGGAGAGGTAAGATATGACTTACATTTTAAAAGAACCATTTTGGCTGCTACGTTGAGAACAGATGATGAAGGGACAAGGCAAACACAGAAGGCCATCAGGGAATCTATTGCAATAATCTGGGGGAAGAATGATAGTTGGTTGAGTCAGGGTGGTATCTGTGGAGGTGGTGAGAAGGACTTGAATATATTTTGAAGACAGAGCCAACAGGACTTGCTGATAAATTAAATGTGAAGTGTAAGAGCAAGAAAATACTCAAGGATGATGCCAAGGTTTTTTGCCTGTCCAACTAAAATGATGGGATTGCTGTTAACTAATGAGAACGATGGTGAGAGAACAGGTTTTGGGTGGGTTGGTACTCGTAGCTTAGTTTTATAATTTGAATATGTCAAATGAAGATGTCAAATACACAGTTGGATACACAAACCGAACATCCGTATACAGGAGTTCTTCATGTATTCTTAATATTAATCCTGTCAGATACATGTGTTGCAAATTTCTCCTCTTAGTTTGTAAATTGCGTTTTCATTTTCTTTTTTTTTTTTTTTTTTTTTTTTGAGACGGAGTCTCGCTCTGTCGCCCAGGCTGGAGTGCAGTGGCCAGATCTCAGCTCACTGCAAGCTCCGCCTCCCGGGTTCCCGCTATTCTCCTGCCTCAGCCTCCCGAGTAGCTGGGACTACAGGCGCCCGCCACCTCGCCCGGCTAGTTTTTTGTATTTTTTTAGTAGAGACGGGGTTTCGCCGTGTTAGCCAGGATGGTCTCGATCTCCTGACCTTGTGATCCGCCCGTCTCGGCCTCCCAAAGTGCTGGGATTACAGGCTTGAGCCACCGCGCCCGGCCAGCGTTTTCATTTTCTTTAAGGTGTTCTTTTGTAGAAGCTCAATTTTAATGTAATCATATTTATCAACCTTACATTTACGGTTGATGCTTTATGTGTCTTGTTTAAGAAAAACCTTTTCTTACCCTGAAATTAGAAAGTTAACCTATTTTTTTCTTAAAAGTTTTCAAGTTTTTTTTTGTTGTTTGTTTGTTTTGTTTTTTTGAGACAGAGTCCCGCTCCGTTGCTGAGGCTGGAGTGCAGTAGCATGATCTCGGCTCACTGCAACCCCCACTCCGGGTTCAAGTGATTCTCCTGACTCGGCCTCCCAAGTAGCTGGGATTACAAGTGTGTGCCACCATGCCTGACTGATTTTTGTATTTTTAGTAGAGATGGGCTTTTATCACTTTAGCCAGGCTGGTCTCGAACCCCTGACCTCAGGTGATCCACCCACCTCGGCCTCCCAAAAGTGCAGAGATTACAGGGGAGAGCCACTGTGCCTAGCCTTACATTTAAATGCTTAATACTAAAATAAATTATTTAAGTAAAAGAGAGGCTTTCATGGATCAATGTTGGGAGGGTGTCATAAACCAAGGACTCTGTGCCCTTGAGGTTAAGAACTACAATGACAAAAAAGAATAGGAAGGTAATTGGACTACTCATTCCTCTTTTAATGAAGCAGTCCTACCTCTTCATCTAGTTTGCTGAAATGGTATCTTGTCTATCTTTCTACCACACAGCCAAATGTTGTTCATAGTCCTCAACAGTTCAATAAATAATTATTGACTGACAACGCAAAGGTTTGCAGGTACAAGGAGGGAAAGGTTAACAATTAGCTATAACCCTTTCTAGGGACCCTGGATTTGGTTTTCCTTAAACCCTCCTGGGTAATGATTCTCTAAGTGTGGCCTTTGACTACCTGCATTAGAATCACATGAGGTATTTTATTAAAAATAAAGATTCCTGGGCTGGGCACGGTGGCTCACACCTGTAATCCCAGCACTTTGGGAGGCCAAGTGGGGGCGGATCACTAGGTCAGGAGTTCAAGACCAGTCTGGCCATCATAGTGAAACCCCGTCTCTACTAAAAATACAAAACATTAGCCGGGCATGGTGGTGGGCGCCTGTAATCCTAGCTACTTGGGAGGCTGAGGCAGGAGAATTGCGTGAACCTGGGAGGTGGGGGTTCCAGTGAACCGAGATCACACCACTGCACTCTAGCCCAGGCAAAAGTGCGAGACTCTGTCTCAAAAAAATAAAGATTCCTGGGCCTCACCCAGGTCCATTGAATCAGGATCTTTGGAAATGCAGCCCAAGATCTGTTTTTTAAAACCTTTTTTAGCTTTAAAAATCAATTTTATTAATGTATAATTTACATGCAATAAAAGGTGTCCTTTTTAAGTTTACAGTTCTATGAGTTTTGACAAATATATACAACCATGTAATCACCACCCTAATCAAAACATAAAACTTCTCCATCACCCCTCAAAATTCTCTTGTATCCTTTTGCAGTCACTCTCCCTTCTAACATCCCCACCTCAGCCCAAGGTAGGCACTGATCTGCTCGCTATCACCATAGATTAGTTCGCCTGTTATAGAATTTCACATAAGTGATATCACATAGGATGCATCTTTTCGTATCTGAGTTTTTCGGCATGGCCTAATGTTGTGATTTATCTATACTGTTGCGTAGATTCCAAGTTTGTTCTTTCTATCGCTCAGAAGTACTCTAGGATGTACCACAGTTGGTCTATTTATTAGACACGTGGGTGTTTCCAGTTTATGACTATTATGAACAAAGCTATAAATATTCATGTACAAGTCTTGGTAAGGACACATGATTTCCAGAAATCTGTGTTTAATCAGCATGTGCAAGAGACTCGTGCGTGCTGGAGTGTGATACCTGCTGCCCTAAGTGACCAGCAGGCCCTGGGTTAGAGGGAGCTCAATGCAGGACAAGAAGCGTTGGGCAAAATGCCATCAGCCAAATTCTTTGTCCAAGAAGACAAAGGTCAAATAATTGAGTAGTTGGCTACATCCTTCTGCCTTATTGGGACACTGATTCTTTTTTTTTTTTTTTTTTTTTTTGAGACAGAGTCTCGCTCTGTCGCCCAGGCTGGAGTGCAGTGGCTGGATCTCAGCTCACTGCAAGCTCCGCTCCCTGGGTTCACGCCATTCTCCTGCCTCAGCCTCCCGAGTAGCTGGGACTACAGGCGCCCACCACCTCGCCCAGCTAGTTTTTTGTATTTTTTAGTAGAGACGGGGTTTCACCGTGTTAGCCAGGATGGTCTCGATCTCCTGACCTCGTGATGCGCCCGTCACGGCCTCCCAAAGTGCTGGGATTACAGGCTTGAGCCACCGCGCCCGGCCAGACACTGATTCTTTTATCCCATGGAAGGGGTTTTGCTACTTAAAAATTATTATCGTCGTTATCATGAATAGCTATACCCAGGGTTTGGGGATATGGAAAATGCCAAACTATTTCTCTCATTACTTTTATGTGCTTTTTCTCTCTTTTCTTTTTTTTCTTTTTTTTTTTTTTTTGAGACGGAGTCTCGCTCTGTCACCCAGGCTGGAATGCAGTGGCCGGATCTCAGCTCACTGCAAGCTCCGCCTCCCGGGTTTACGCCATTCTCCTGCCTCAGCCTCCCGAGTAGCTGGGACTACAGGCGCCCGCCACCGCCCCGGCTAATTTTTTGTATTTTTTAGTAGAGACGGGGTTTCACCGTGTTAGCCAGGATGATCTCGATCTCCTGACCTCGTGATCCGCCTGTCTTGGCCTCCCAAAGTGCTGGGATTACAGGTTTGAGTCACTGCGCCCGGCCTTTCTCTCTTTTCTTTCAGATTTTAGAAGGAGCCAGAATTATTTCTTCTCTCAGAGTAGTAGAGGGAATTATGGAAAGTAATTTTTTTCCATCTTTATTGTGTTAAAATACATGTTACCTAAAATTTACCATCTTAACCATTTTTCAGCTTGCATTTCAGTGGTATTAAATATATTCATAATGTGGTAAAGTATCACCACCATCTAGCTCTGTAACTCTTTTCATCCTGTCAAACTGAAACTCTATACCCATTGAACAATGGAAGGTAAATTCTTACCCAGAATCTAAGGTCTTCAATTCAGCTTCTGGATCTTGCCTCAGAAAGCCCTGTGTGGAATGGAGAGGTCTGGGATGCGACAGAGCTGGGCTTGAATTTTTCAGTTGCCTCCCAGCTCTGTACCTAGCTCCTAGCTCTCTGGAATTCAGTTCTCTTATCTGTAAAAAGGAGTGATTTGATTTCTACCTCTTGGCATTGTATTAAGAATTCAAAATAATAACAAATAAACCTCCTGGCCTGTCATCCCAGCACTTTGGGAGGCAGAGGTGGGTGAATCATGAGGTCAGTAGTTCGAGATCAGCCAACATGGTGAAACCCCATCTCTACTAAAAATACAAAAATTAGCTGGGCATGGTGTGCCTGTAATCCCAGCTACTCAGGAGGCTGAGGCAGGAGAATCTCTTGAACCCGGGAGGTGGAGGGTGTAGTGAGCTGAGATCATGCCATTGCACTCCAGCCTGGGTGACAGAGCAAGACTCTGTCTTAAAAAACAAACAAACAAAAACAAAAAAAATGCTTCCTGCAGTGTGACAGGCTTTGAGAAATAATTACCATTAACTAACATTTGTAAATGTGAAAGAAAAATAGATCTCAGGACCCCACACTCACCATGCCAAAGGGAAAGTTAAGCCTGGGCATGGAGTCACCAACACTGTCTTCCTTTTGTTCTCAGATAGCTGTAATTTCACAACCCCTGTCATAGCCACATTTCCTCTCCTCTCGCCTTTCACATGTTTACTTTACCTTAGGTGAAATATAGATTTACTGAGCACAAGACAATGCATAATTGATTTTTTCCTCTATTCTCTTTTAGCATGTAAAATGTAGATTTACAGAGGCTAACCAGAGCCTCTCAAAAATGCAACCGTGTGCCTCACTGTCTACCCTCCCTCCCTTTTTTCCCCTCCTGCTTGTTCTCTCAACTGCGAACACTGTAGTTCCCAAAGCTGCTTTTGGGAAAAGCATGGGCCACACGTACTTTGATGACTCATGTGTTTTTCCTTGGTGTGTCCTCAACCTTGAATAAATAAACTTCTAATTGATACACCTGCTTCAGTCACTTTTTGGTTTCTGCAAGTTATCTACAGTTTGTGGGATAGAGGTTAGAGGCACAGCTGTGTGACCCTGGGGAACTCACTTAACTTCAGTTTCCTTATCAGAGCAAGGGTGATCATAACAGCACTTACCATAGAGGGTTGTGAGGATTAAATGAGTTGGTCCATGTAAACCACTTGAGATGGTACATGTGCCTGGTAAGTGCTCAAATGTTTGCTGTTATTAATTTTATCTTCACCAGCCTTTAGGATATTGTTATTGTCCCCTAAGGCTCAGAGAAATGATGGCCTCTAAGCCATTAGATGAGGGCTCAAGCCTGGCTTTGTCTGATTCTGATCCAATAGTTGTTATACCTCTGTTTCTGGCAACATTTTTGTTTACTCTCCCAATTGCCACCAGGGAAAAACATTTCATGGGCAATGATAGAAGCATGAATGAGATAGTTGCTATAGATTCAAGCATTTCTACTACCCAGAAGCCTTAGCCAAATATATCTTCTAGAAATTCTACCTTCATCACCAATTCTTCCACACCTGGGTGGCAGCAGAATTTATCAGGGGCAGCCCAATGGTTATCATTGACTTTCTCCAATTTCCTCTCCATCCACAATTTGGTCTATCACTCAGTTCATACTCTACGTCCAAAAATATGCCCTGGAATCTGTCTTCTCCTTTGAACTCTTATCTGCCTAATTAGGCTTCAGGTTTCCAAAGCCCCCAAGTTGGCCTAGTTGGTGTTGATGAAAAAAGTCAAACTCTGTAAAATATTTGAAGAGATTTATTCTGAATCAAATATGAGTGACCAATGGCTCATCACACAGCCCCAGGGGATCCTGAGAACATGTGTCCAAGGTGGTCGGGCTACATCTTGGATTTATGCATTTTAGGGAGATATAAGACATCAATCAATCAATATGCATAAGATCAGTCTGGAAAAGGGGGGGCAATCAAAGTGAGGGGAGTGGGCTTCCAGGTCATAGATAGATTCAAGAATTTTCTAGTTGACAATTGGTTGAAAGAGTTATTATCTAAAGACCTAGAGTCAATGGAAGGGAATGTCTGGGTTAAGATAAGGGTTTGTGGTGACTAAGGTTCCCATTATGCAGATGAAATCAATAGAAAATATTTCTTATCAGAAGTAAAAGAGTCTACTCTATTTGTATTAAGGTCTCTCTTTTTATGTTTATGCTGGTTAGCTGTGCCTGAATTCCAATGGGAGGAGGATATAATGAGGCATGTCTGACCCTCACTTCCCATCATGGCTCGAACTAGCTTTTCAGGTTAATTTTAGAATGCCCTCGGCCAAGAGGAGGGGGTCCATTGGCCAGTTGTGGACTTAGAATTTTATTCTTGGTTTATGTTAGTATTAGTCACACCCAGCTCTTTTGATTTTGCTCTTTTTCCCTTTTCCCACTCTTTCTGGTTCCAAAGATACTTTTCCTGTGGCACTTTCCTTATTTTGAAATTATTTTTACAAGTGTGTGTTTCCTACAAGGGTAAACTCCTGAAAGACGTAGTTTTTTTTTTTTCTTTTAACCTGGAAATGGCTCCCAGGCACAATTAAGACCAGACTAATTCATTAACATGCCTAAAGGAAGAGTCCAAAAGGGGTGTAAGGGGCATAGATATTCACAGAAAGCAGAGACAGAGAAAACACACACAAAAATGTTGGCCTTCTCGGGTGAGGAGAGGTTCTTTCTGTCTATCTCAAGCTACCTTATTACTTTTTTAATTTGTAGAGATGAGGTTTCACTACATTGCCCAGGCTGGTTGAACTTCTGGGCTCAAGCGACCCTCCCACCTCAGCCTCCCAAGTAGCTGGAATTACAGTAAGTGTGCACCACAAACACCTGGCTAATTGTTTAAATTTTTGTGTGTGTGTGTGTGTGTGTAGAGGTGAGGGTCTCACTATGTTGCCCAGGCTGGTCTTGAACTCCTGGGGTCAAGTGATCCTCCCACCTCAGCCTCCCAAAGTGCTGGGATTACAGGTGTGAGTCACTGCACCTGGCCTTAGAATAGGCATGTTTCTCAAGAACCACAGATCCCTGTCACTTCAATCATTTGATGACTGAGCGAACTTCTCTCAAGTTTAGAGCCTCCTTTGAAGGCCTGCCTGGGAGAAACAAATGGGTCTACTTTGCAGAAAGGAGCTATGATTCCTGTGGTGAATAGAAAAATCAATCAGCGCATTTCTGTTTGTACACCGGCTTAGGGAAATGCAACTGAGTCCCTGCAAGTTGGTTCTGCCCACCTCCTGTTGACATACACCAGTCTGTGAGTCTTCAAGGACTTCAGTAACCTCACTGAGGGAGCTGGCCCCATGTCACTATCATCACAGTTAGCAAAAAAAAAAAAAAAAAAAAAAAAAAAAACTTGCCTGGATCTGATTCTTCCACTCAAGAAGTGCTTTTGGGGCCAGTTAGCAAAAACAAAACAAAACAAAACAAAAACAAAAACAAAAAAACTTGCCTGGATCTGATTCTTCACTCAAGAAATGCTTTTGGGGCCATATCAGTCTTACCATTTCTCTAGGAAGCACTACAAACAATAGTAGCACTCACCTTTTTTTGAAAATTTACTCTGTGCCAGGCACATAGTTTTGTTCCTGCCCAGAATACCCTATCAATCTATTTCAACCCTAGCCATCCTTGAAAGCCAACCATTTGTTTACTTATCCAACATTTACCCAGCACTTTCTAGATGCCAATGTATGTGGCAATATTGAGATGAGTGATACGCAGCTACAGTCCTCAGGAGCTCACCGTGTAATGAGGCAGAAACAGAAACTGTCTAATGAAATAGGGCATAATGATAGAGAGACGAGCAGGATCCTATGGGATACAGAGGAGGGTCATATAACCCAGCTTTGCAAGGGAGGCTGATTCGAGAGGCTTCGTGGAGGAGGTGACACATAAGCTGAGTAGGAGACAGGCAGTGGAGAAGGTGGAGAAAGGCATCCTTGATCAAGTTAGCAAGTGGAAAACCATAGCGGGTGCAGGGTAAAACAAGCAGGGGTTCCACATGTTTATGGAGGACAAGTAAAAGGCCAGAGTCTACATCCCAGAGGGAGAGAAGAGATTCAACTCTTCCCCTAGTCTTATTTTCCATGCACCTTGTGTGATGTGAGCATCCTGCCTCTGCACTTAAAGTGCCTAAAAGATACAGCATTATATGAAATATCTTCCAAGTACAAGCCTGCTGTTTCATCTTTGGGGACAACCAAAGAAACAGAAATCTGCCCCAACATTGGAGGGAAAACTAATCATGCTAGCCCTTTGTAGAGAAGCAGGAGGAGGACTGTGTACCTGATGAACATTTAAAGGATTTTCTCAGGTAATTTAGATGTTGCACATCTTGCTTAGACTTCAGAGCCAACCTTCTCCCACTCCCATGCGGTTCAAGGGCTTGTCAATGTGTTCCCCTGCATTTGAAATTTTTCCCAAGGAGACTGTTAATTGTATTGAGTGAGGATGGGTCACATCCCTGAGACAATGCTCTTGCATTTTTTTTTCTCTAGAAGACATCCTCTAGAATGCACAGTAGGCTGACTGGTTTTGATGAGATACCAGTGAGATTGGCTTTATTTTAAGCAACATGTGTACAATAACATGTTCTACCAGAACTAGCAATTTTGTCAGGTTACAGGTTTTCAGGGCTCAGGACACCACTAGTGGCCCACTTGCAGGGTCAGAACACACACTGGAAGTTCCCAGTTGCTTCTTCATTTACACAAGTTCAGTAGAAAAAACTATCAATGACAAAGCAGTGACACATGGTGGTGAAGACACTCCCTGCACCAGACCACGGCTGGATGGGGAATTAAAAGAAGGAAAAATCCTTGTAAACTTGATGTTAGAGTCAGAGAAGGGATGATCCAACACCATAATATGAGCTGAGGGCCAAGGATATTTATTATTTTTTTTTTTACTGTTAGTTCAAATGTGGATTTCCTCTGCTCGACTCCAGACACTCAACTCCAATTTTCTGATATTAACTATTGTAAAAATATTGCCACCATCTTTGTTTTCTGGGCTTATAAGTGGACTAAGTTCCTATGCTTGGTTAGGTGGAATCTTTTTAGTGACCCTAAAATGAAGGCATATGCAAATATCTTCAAAATAGTCTTTTTGAAGCTGCACAGAAAGGAAGATTCGAGAGATGATTCTGTGGTAGTAACGATTCCCCCATCACTCCCAACCAAGCCAAATCTTCAGCAGGGAGCTGGAATTGGTTTTCCGGAATAAGAGGATTATATCCCAACAGTTCTGGAACCTCATGGGGTGATATTCTCATTCCGGTGCCGCCCAAGTTTTTCTTTTCTTTTTTTTTTTGAGACGGAGTCTCGCTCTGTCACCCAGGCTCAGTGCAGTGGCCGGATCTCAGCTCACTGCAAGTTCCGTCTCCCGGGTTTACGCCATTCTCCCGCCTCAGCCTCCTGAGTAGCTGGGACTACAGGCGCCCACCACCTCACCCAGCTAGTTTTTTGTATTTTTTAGTAGAGACGGGGTTTTACCGTGTTAACCAGGATGGTCTCGATCTCCTGACCTCGTGATCCGCCCGTCTCGGCCTCCCAAAGTGCTGGGATTACAGGCTTGAGCCACCGCGCCTGGCGGCCCCCCAGGTTTTGATGACATCTGTAACAAGTCTGCTGAGAGGCAAGCACAGAAGTCCCTTCAGAGGAAAAAGGCAATAAAAATGCAGCATCAAGATCCTGATTTATCACATTGGCATTTACCTGCCAGTCTCCTTGGATACGCCTCTCTGTTGCAGGGTACGGGTTTTGGTTAGAAATTCTGCTCACATGCTGGGGTTGGTAGCTGCATAATTCAACTGCATGAACCACCCAGGGAAGCTGGAGAATGTTGATTGCTCCCAGATGGATGGCTAGGGGGGCACCTGGAAGACCTCAGGGTCTTAAAAGGGCCTCAAAGCAAGCTGCTGTTCTTCCTCACTTCTTCTCACTGGAGCACAAGGTGTTTTGCTGACTGCAGAAGGCAGAGATTTGTCAGAACTCCCTTCTGACCTTTATTATTGATGAAGCGATAGCAGATGGGTGGCCTATGTCCCACCCAACAGCTTACTAATCCGTACGTGCCCACCTTCACTCTGCATTAGGCCAATTCACCCATGCAGGCCTGGGTGAATGCAGGCCTAGATCATTGTTTTGGATTGTAGTATCCCCCCAAATTCACATCAACCTGGGTCTCAGAATGTTACTTTATTTGGAAATAGGGTTAAGACGGATTAGTTAAGATGGGGCATTCTGGATCAGGGTGAGCCTCAGATTCAATGACTAGTGTCTTTACAATAAGAGATCACCGAGGGACATTCATGGAGAAGAAGCCATGCCAAGATGGGAGAAGATTGGAGGGATGCAGCTATGAGCCAAGGAAGGCCAAGGCTTGCTGGGAGCCCTCAGAAGCCAGTGGAGAGGCATGGAACAGATTCTCCTAGAATCTTTCAGAAGCTTCCAGAAGGAACCAACTCTGCTGACAACCTTGATTTCGCACTTACAGCCTCCAGGACTGTGAGAGAATGCATTTATTTGTTTTAGGGCATCCAGTTTGTGGTAACTTGTTTTGGCAGTCCTAGAACACTAATGCAACAGTCAAGGACAATGATGCTGCCGGAGGCTACCGAGTGAAAAATAAAGGGAAGGACAGAGCCAGGGATGCCCTGGTCCGCTCCCAACTCATCAGGAAGATAAATTACTTTTGAAGGGTATCAGGGGTGGGAACTTCATGGAGCTCATTGAGGGTGAGACTTGAAGCAGGCCTTCCCCCAATACCATCACTAATAAAAATCACACTGGAAGAGGAACGTTTTCATGAAAGCTCTAATTATGACTAAGCTAGAGTCCCTATGGAATGAACATTCACTCATACTTCTCTCCTCACTTGTTGGAAAATAAGTAAACGAGCTTATCTCAAGTCCTTAATTAGAACATAACCACATGCAAGGGAGATCTTTTATCAGCATAGATGTTTTTACCCACAGCTTAATGTTTGTACTGTTAGTTTTGAGAAGATGACCACAACTGTTCAAAAGGACATGCCAGACACCTTAGTCACATGCAAATAGGCTAAAATTACTAAGGCAGGAAAGACCACTAATAAATGTTATATCTTCTACCACAAGTCTAGGTATGGGCTAGTAAGTAGGAATACTCAATTAAGCGGAGCACATATTTGCCTTGAAAATCATAGTTAATCAAATTCTACTTCTGTCCAAGCCAAACTGAGGGTAGAACCAATTCCAGATGACATAGAGCAGAGAGATGGAGCCTGGTGGCATTGCCTGAGGCCTGGGTGAAGCTGTGCCTGAACCCATCTCTGCCTACTGCCTTTTTAAAGAACTAGACATCTGTGCAGAAGGCTGAGTTCATCATCATCCTCAGATCATGGCACTGTATGCAAAATCTCTTCATCTCCAATTAACTCTTACCCCTCTCCCCTTTCCCCATTTCTTCCTACAGGCAATCACTCTAATATGGTTAATATGGAACTTTGTCTGCAGTGGTTGTAAGCCTTTCTAATTTATTCAAATAATTTTATCATATCTTCTTTCTTTTACTTTTGTCACTGAGCACCATGTCTCTGAGGTCTATCCATGATGCTACTGTGGTTAACAGCTTTCCCACTGCTTCTCATTACTGCATACTTCTCCATGGTGTGTATTCACTGTGTTTTTCCATATCCATACCCCGCAACCACCACCACAAAATCCCCTGACAGCAATGAACATGCTGTATGTGTCTCCTGTGGAGCTATGTAACAATTTCCTTGGGTCATAACATTAGCAGTGGGATTGCTGGGTCCGAGGAGGCACTTGATTTGACTAAGTAATGGCTAATCTCTCTGGGTAATGGATGTCAGTCTGCATTTCCAATGGCGAGGGTTCTTGTATCTGTATTTGCCACCCAAGGGTTCTTGTGGTTCTATTTGCCACTAGCACTTAGCATTATTCAGGTTTCTAATTTTTGCTGGTCAAATTTTAAAAAGGCAATATGTCATATTTTTATTATTTTACTTTTCTGAGACAGGGTCGCACTCTGGAGTACAGTAGTATGAACATGGTTCACTGTAGCCTTGACCCCCAGGGCTCAATGATCCTCCCACCACAGCCTCCCCAGTAGCTGGGACCATAGGTATGCACCACCACATTCAGCTAAGTTTTAAAATTTTTGTAGAGATGGGGGTCTCAACATGTTGCCCAGGCGGGTCTCCAGCTCCTGGACTCAGCTCCTGCCTAGGCCTCCCAAAGTGCTGGGATTAGAGGCGTGGGCCACCGCACCTAGTCTCGTATTTTTTTAATTGGCATTTTGTTAATCACCAATAACTTGCAATGTCTCTCCATATACCCGTAAGTATTTGGGGTTACCCCTTCTATAAACTGCCTATTCATATTCCTCACCCATTTTTCTACTGGGGCTGCTTTCTTCTTGTTGGTTCACAAGTGTTCCATATGTAGTATGATATTTAACCCCTTGCTGGTTTTAGAAATTGAAGATATTTCCCCTTTTCTTTCATCTACCCATTAGCTTTGTCCACGGTGAGTCCTTTGTGGATCAGAGATCCTTAATTTTAATGGAATTCTGGCCTGCAGAATTCTATTTTTTTTTCTTTTGGTCTGCAGAATTCTAAAGATGTCATCCCAAGATTCTGTTTCTCTGATTATCTAATCAAACACTACCTAGGTACTGCAGAGAAGAAACTTAGCTGATGTATATAAGGTTACGGACTTTAAAACAGGGAGATTATCCTGGATTATTTGGGTAAACTCAATCTCATCACTTGAGTCCTTAAAAGCAGTGAAATGTCTCCAACTGGCATCTGAGAGATGTAGGAGGACAGATGAAGGAGAAGGAGCAAACAGAGATGTGAATCATGAGAAGGGCTTGACTGAATGTTGCTGGCTGGAAAGACTGAGGAAGGAGGTCATGAACCAAGCATTGGCTACGGCCTCTAGAAGCTGGTAAGCCCCTGGGCTGGCAGCCGGCAAGGAAACAGGGGCCTTAGTCCCACAGTTGCCGGGAACTGAATTTGGCCAACAACCGGAAGGAGCCCGGAAGCAGATTCTCCTCCAAAGCTTCCAAATAAGAGCCCGTACCATCTGGCACCTTGATATTAGCCTGGTGAGAGCCTAAGAAAAGTGCCCAACTGAGCCCACTGGGTTCAACCTGCAGAACTGTGAGGTAATAAATTAGAGTCGATCAGTTTGTGGTAATTTGTATGGCAGCAAGAGGAAACTAATAGAGAAATCAAACTTGTCAATTTTTGCCTTATGGTTTATGTGTCTGGATTTTTTTTTTCAAGTTTTTTCTTACCCCTGTGCATGCATGAATTTCCAGCCTAGTAGGGGGGTTTGCCCCCCATGAGGGTGAAAATTGGTTCTTGGGAGGTGAAAAAAACCAATTCGTTTATGTTTAAAGCACAGGTATCTATATCTATGTATGCACTATATATATGTGTGTATATATATATATAGGAAACCAACATAACTGGCGTTAACATCCCCTCTGGAGGGTTGCATTTATGAAAAAAGAGTCTTTAAAAAAACTTCTTAGGAGTTTTTTTGAGTTTTAGGTGATAATTAAAAGAAGATTGCAAAACACTGGCTCCATGTCACAATGATATTCTTCTACATTTTATTTATTTATTTATTTATTTAGAGACAGAACCTCACTCCGTTGCCCAGGCTGGAGTGCAGTGGCACAATCATGGCTTACTGAAGCCTTGAACTCTCAGGCTCTAGTGATGCTCCTACCTCAGTCTCCCGAGTAGCTGGAACTACAGGTATGCACCACTATGCCTGGCTACTTTTTGATTTTTTGTAGCGATGGGGTCTTACTATGTTGCTCAGGCTGGCCTCAAATACCTGGATACCAGCAATCCTCCTGCCTCAACCTCCCAAGTGCTATGATTACAGGCATGAGCCACTGCACACAGCCTACATTTTGTTTTATTAACTTTATAGTCTTTATCTTTCATATTGAGGTCTTTAAGTTATATAGAATTTTAGTTTACTGAGTTCCTCTAAAAATTTGTATGGAATTTTTATTGAGGTTGCATTGAATTTATAGGTTAATTTGGAGAGAATCAACATCTTTATAATATTAAATCATCCTGTCAAGAACATAGAAAGTCACTTCAAACATTGGGAGTATCTTCTGTTTCCTTTACTAGAATTTTAAAGTTTTTTTCCACAGAGGGCCTTTGTTATTTCCAAAACACTAAAACATCTGTGGCTGTTGTGAATGGTGTCTTATTTTCTATTCTGTATTTATTCAAATCTAAGATGCTATCAATGTAAGATGCATCCCAATTTTAGAGACATTAAAATGTTAAAAAATTTGTGTCTCATTTTTTCTATTGATTTATTGTAGTATAAAGAAATACTATTGATTTTTATGGGCTAATCTTGTATCTGGCAATGCTGTTTCTAAGTTCTAATAATTTTCCTGCTAATCCTGTTGATTTTCCTAGATAAATGATGATAGTTTAATCTCTTCCCTTCCAATGTTTTCTTTCTCTCTTTCTCTCTCTCTCGCTCTCTCCCTCTCTCATTGGCTATGACCTCTAGTATCATGTAATCGTTAGTGGTGAGAGTCAACTATGAATTTTCAGTTTATGAGATCGATAAGTTATTTTTCTTTAGTCAATGTGGTTGAAGTGTCTGAAATTTACAACTCAAGAGCCCTAACGGATGGATCCTGAGTGCAGAACTATAGCCAATTCTTGAAGAAAACCAACGTTTTTAGTAATCTATCTTCTCTGCACTACCTGATATAAATGTAGTGGCTTAACACCACCTTGGTTTATGATGAAGGCAAATTCTCTTAGAAAGGAGTGTGGAAGGCCGGGCTTGGTGGCTCATGCCTGTAATCCCAGCACTTTGGGAGGCTGAGACAGGCGGATCACGAGGTCAGGAGATTGAGACCATCCTGGCTAACATAGTGAAACCCCATCTCTACTAAAAATACAAAAAAATTAGCTAGGTGTGGTGGCAGGTGCCTGTAGTCCCAGCTACTCGGGAGGCTGAGGCAGGAGAATGGCGTGAACCTGGGAGGTGGAGCTTGCAGTGGGCCGAGATCACACCATTGTACTCCAGCCTGGGCTAGACAGCGAGACTCCATCTCAAAAAAAGAAAAAAAAAAAAGAAAAGAAAGGAGGTGTGGGCAGGAAGAGAATAATTGCTGGGTTTAGTACCAAATAATAATTAAGATAATTATAAAGATAATGATGATGTATCTTTATGGCTTTACATTTTCCTTTTTTTTTTTTTTTTTTTGAGACAGAGTCTCACTCTTGCCCAGGCTGGAGTGCAGTGGTGCAATCTTGGCTCACTGCAAGCTCCGCCTCCTGGGTTCATGCCATTCTCCTGCCTCAGCCTCCCGAGTAGCTGGGACTACAGGCGCCCACCACCATGCCCGGCTAATTTTTTGTATTTTTAGTAGAGACGGGGTTTCACCGTGTTAGCCAGGATGGTCTCGATCTTCTAACCTCGTGATCCGCCCGCCTCGGCCTCCCAAAGTGCTGGGATTACAGGCGTGAGCCACCGCGCCCGGCCCCATGACTTTACGTTTTCAAAACAATCCTTTATCACATTTGATTCATGGCAGTCCTAACAAGCTGGACAGGAAAAGAATCATTATGTTTGTTTTCCACATGAGGAAAGGAGAGCTTGAGTTTCTATTTGGGTCCAATGATAGTCTTTTGGGGATTGGTTTTCAAGGGCAGGAGGAGCAGGGTAATAGGATAGGAGAGAGTCCCTGGACCACGAAGAACTGGGAGAGTTGCTTATTTAAAACATCCTGCAAAGCAGGGCTCAGATAATGAACTAAACACTAGAGGATGAGCTAAATCAGAAAGAATACTGGATCTGAATGGAGAAGGAGGGCCAATGAGTGGCCCAGAACTGTAATTTTGAACCAGTTTCTAGACTAGAGTTCCACAGAACCCAGTTCCATGAAAACTTGTTATTGCAAAAGGAGCCCACATCATAACTTAAATTTGTGTGCCATGTTATGTTTGTGTATGCAGTAAAGGACTTCAACATAGCAACTCTGTTTGCAATTTTGTTAAAGGTCTTTTAGCCCTGGAATCAATCAGGCAATCAGGGTTCCACTAGGGAAACAGAATCAGTAAGTTTTATATATTAAGACATGTATTGCAAGGAATTGGCTTAAGCCATTGTGGGGACTGCCTAGACAAGTTTGCTATCCGTAGGGCAGACCATGAGGAAGGAAGCCTGGAACCCCAGGTGCAGGAGCTGAAGCTATAGTCCTACAGTTAGAATTTCCCCTTCCTGGAACATCACACACTGGGGCCTATTGTGAGGAGGGGGGAGTGGGGAGGGATGGCATTGGGAGTTATACCTGATGTAAATGACGAGTTGATGGGTGCTGACGAGTTGATGGGTGCAGCACACCAACATGGCACATATATACATATGTAACAAACCTGCACATTGTGCACATGTACCCTAGAACTTGAAGTATAATTAAAAAAAAAAAAAAGAATTTCCCCTTCCTTGGGGATGCCTCAGTTCTGCTCTTAAAGTCCTTCAACTGATTAAATCAGGCCCATCCAGACGATCTAATATAATCTTCCTTGTTTAAAATAAACTGATTATATAGACTAATATGGTTTGGCTGTGTCCCCACCCAAATCTTATCTCTGATTGTAATCCAAATTGTAATCCCCATGGGTTGAGGGAGGGACCTGGTGGGAGGTTATTGGACCATGGGGGCGGTTTCCCTCATGCTCTTCTCATGATGATGAGTAAATTCTTATAAGATCTGGTTATTTGATAAGTGGCACTTTCCCCTGCTCTCTCTTCCTCCTGCTGCCATGTAAGACGTGCCTTGCTTCCCCTTTGCCTTCTGCTATGATTGTAAATTTTCTGAGGCCTCCCTAGCGACGTGGAACTGTGAGTCCATTAAACCTCTTTCCTTTATAAATTACCCAGTCCCAAGTAGTATCTTTGTAGTAGTATGAAAATGGACTAATACATAGACTTTAACCACATCTGCAAAATACCTTCACAGCAACAACTAGTTAGTGTTTGATTGAGTAGCTGAAGACCACAGCCTAGCCAAGCTGGCACCTAAAACTCACTGTCACAGCCCCTGTGACAGTGTGCTGGAGAGCAATGTCCACTCTGTTGAGTCCATTCTCAGATGAGTCCATTGAGTCAAGACAAGGAGGCTGTGGAAGGAGGCTATGGATAACAAGCAAATTCCGAATTGCCCAGAAATGAAGAGAGTAGGATGATGGCATGAGCTTCTCCCTCCCATGTGACCTTGCAGAGCCTCCCCTTACTTGCTGCTGACTGGTTTATAGGAGCAAATGAGCTCTACTGGTATAATAGAAACTTACAGAGAAATTTTAAGACTGAAATTTTCACCCTCTGTGACCCAGCTACCTCACCTTGACTCTTTGCTGTCATTGAAAACACTGCAAAATAGACTGAACGGATAAGAGACTTGTAATGTGAAGTTTTGTGTTTTGTGTTTCATTTTCTTTTCTTTTTTTTTTTTTTTTTTTTGAGATGGAGTCTCACTCTGTTGCCCAGGCTGGAGTGCAGTGGCATGATCTTGGCTCACTACAACCTCTGCCTCCCGGGTTCAAGCGATTATCTTGCCTCAGCCTCCAGGAGAGTAGCTGGGATTACAGGCGCATGCCACCACGCCTGGCTAATTTTTGTATTTTTAGTAGAGACAGGGTTTCACCATGTTGGCTAGGTGGGTCTCGAACTCCCAACCTCAGGTGTTCTACCTGCCTAGGTTTCCCAAACTGCTGGGATTATAGGTGTGAGCCACAGTACTCAGACTTCTTGTGCTTTTTATTTTGTATTTTATTAACATTTGTGTTTACAGTTTCTTTTGAGGGTCATGTGGTGAGTTGTGAAGATGAGGTATGATATGATGGAGGAAAGTTCCAGGTCTAGACCTATAGACAGTCCTGGTAAAATCAGTGATGGAAAATCACACACAGGACCTGAAATTGAAGTCATCAATGAGGAATTACAGTTTCTATGGACTGAATGCCTGTGTCTCTGGCCAAAATTCACATATGAAACCCAACCTGACCCCAGTGTGATAGTATCTGGAGGTGGGGGCTTTGGGAGGTGATTAGGTCGTGAGGGTGGAGCCCTCATAAATGGGATTGGTGCCCTTATAAAAACGGACACTGAGAGAGATACCCTCTCTCCCTGTGTTACATGAGAATACAGCAAGAAGGCAGCCATTTGTAAACTTGGAAAAGAGTTCTTACCAAGAACCCATCCATGCTGGCATCCTGATCTCAGACTTCCAGCCTCAAGAACTTTGAGGAATAAATGCTGTTTAAGCCACCTAATCTACGGTATTTTTCTTATAACAGCCAGAAGTGACTAAGACGACAATCTTCAGGACACAGAGAAGCTGCTCCTTGTGATGAAAGCCACTCCTCAATGAGCTTCGTGAAGGCTGGTGATCCACATGGTCCTACCCCCGCCCCACCCACGTGCCTCTGTGGCAAACAACTCACAAGTGCAACAGTGGCCTGGCCCACTGAAAACACTGACCTACAGGCCACTGCTATTGGTAAGGTAAGAGGCTATTTTAAATGGCAATTGGAATCTCAAAGAGTGGAAAAGTTTTGTTAAAAAGTCACCCTCAGGCACAGGAAGCAAGATCTAGTAGCAGACATTATTGGCCAGAAAAGGGAAGGCCACACAGGTGGTGAGAATCTAATAATGCCTGTAAAATTTCAGTGAGTAAACTGCCAGGACAAGATGCAGTATGAGGGATTGGAAAGGTTTCACTCTCAGGGAATACAATATCAATCAATGTATTGATGGGATGTCACATGATGCTGAAGAGGTTCGTGCAATAAACTGAAAAGCAGTATCTTCTCTGTCTAGGTTGATGTGTCAACAGATTTTGCCAATACATGTCTTAGTATTTGTAAGGCTTATAAATGGTGAAACTCAAGAATATGTTTTCTGCTGCAAAGAGCTGCCCAAAACAAATATATATACTTATTTTGGGCAGCTCTTTGCAGTAGAAAACATATTTTCAATATATATTTTCTATTTTTTTTGCATATTATTATTTTTCTATTAAAGATTTATTGAGGTATAACTGATATACAATAAACTGCATAATTTAATGAGTTTTGATATAATTGTATATCTGCAAAACCATCACCACAATCAAGATAATGAACACAATCATCACCTCCAGAAGCTTCCTCATGCCCTTGTATATATAATCCATTTCTCTCTACTCCCCACCCTTGTCCCCAGTCATTGATCTGCTTTCTGCTACTATAGATTAGTTTGCATTTTCTAGAATTTAATATAATGCAGTCGTAGGTACAGTCATGCATCACATAATGACATTTCAATCAATGATGGACTGCATGTATATGACAGTGGTTCCATAAGATTTTAATACTGTATTTTTCCTGTGCCTTTTCTATGTTTAAATATGTTTAGATACACAAATACTTACCATTATGCTAAAATTGCCTACTGTATTCAGTACAATCACGTGCTGTACAGTTTTGTAGTCTGGGAGCAATAGGCTGTATCAGATAGCCTAGGTGTAGTAGGCTGTATTATGTAGCCTAGGTCTACACCTAGGCTGTGTGATACAGCCTATTACTCCCAGCCTAGACCATCTAGGTTTGTCATAGAGTACACTCTATGATGTTCATACAAGAATGAAATTGCCTAACTGTACACTTCTCAGAATGTATCCCTGTCATTGAGTGACCCATGACTGTATCCTTTTGTGTCCGGGATGGGAAAGAAGGACTTCTTGTGGAATGCTCACTCTTGAGACCCAGCTGCCATGCAAAGCCCAAGTTAGCTGTGTGGAGAGGTCACGTGGAGAGAGCCTTCCAACCATCCCCACCGTGGTGCCAGACAAATGAGCAAAGCCATGCTGAATGTTCCAGCCCCAGCTGCCACCTCACTGAAGCCACACAAAAGACTTCGGGTAAGAGCAGCAGAAATGAGCCAGCTGGTCAACCCACAGAATTGTGAGATGTAATCCAATGGGTGTCATTTTAGCCATTACATTTTGGAATGGTTGATTATCCAGCCACAGATAACTGAGCAATCTAATATTCAACCCCTGTCAGAAGTTTCCAGGACAATGAAAGTCACCTTACTGTAGAGCGACATCTGCCCTTTTCTGTTCTTTGCACACTTTGTTCACGTGACTGAAAAGGAAAAAGTCAGCCTCTGCCTGCCTCTCTAGTCCTGTAGCCAATAGCCAGACTCTTCTGAGCCCAGGCAGACCCATCTCCGTCATGCCCAGAGCAGAGTTGGGGGCTTCTGTGGCTCAGGGGTGTGGACTCACATTCGCTTCTGCACCCCTACCTCAGAAGCATTTGGTGCCTGCACCCTGTCACCTCCTCCTGCCTCTTCTCCTGCTCTCAGGTAAAAACCACCCGTAACTTGTTAAACTGCAGATTCCTGGGCTATGCTGCCACAGATGCCGTTTCAGTCAGTCTAGGGCTTGGCTGAGCAGGATGTGGAGTTTTCCACTGCAGATGACTGTGACACAGGACAATGATGGGATGATATTCAGACCATGTTTTCAGAAACTCTGCCCCGGATTCACAAGGCTTTTCTGGTGTTCAAGGGACATTTCCTTGTTATGAGCTGTTCTTGATAAGTGAGAGTGAGCATGATGAGAATGTGTTTGAGTACGTGTATGTGTAAGCATGTGGTGGGAGTGAATATGAGTGTGACTGAGCACGTTTGTGTGTGTGTGAACATATGATTATAGTGTACGGGAAGGAGGTGGAGCAGGGCAGAAGTCCTGGGGTACGACACAGGGTTGGGTGTCACTGGCAGGAAGACACAAGCCCAGGATGGGGTGTAGGTGCCTGGTGAGGACGAGAAGGGCTGGGGCGGTTGCACCAAATGACAAGGGCTCTGAGATGGGAGTCGGTGAGCTATAGGACAATGTGTTCCCCACACTTGTGGCCAGCAGCTCCAAGCAGCCGTTCTACCTTCTTTCCCTAAAAACACATGTGCCTGTGGTCAGTCTGAGTCCAGAAGCCTCATGTTATAAAAAGGTATCCTGTGCAGGGCAATGGAAAAAGAGGGCAAAGAAAGACCACATGTACCTGGGAAAGGATCTGGGACTCGCTGGAACTTGGCAGGCAGCTTGGCCCTCCCATGGCATGTGGCCATGTGGCCAAACCGCATTAGCTTTGGTGCTGGATGGGCCCAGCGGTGGGGGATTTCACCCTTATTTTTCTACTGCCCCTGTTTAAGGTGGACTCCTGGTGCTTGAGGTGCACCTGCGTTGTGGCGTGCTTTAAAAAATTATCTGCTCCTGTTTGGAAAGTGAAAGACATAATAATAGTAATAATAACAGCTGCTAGTGTTTATGTAGCAGAGTCCACCGTTCCAGACATCAAAAGCTAAGTGCTTTTGGGGCAACTTGGGTGATCACAGACATTTTCTGGAATACTGATCCTGAAACCAATTTTAAAGCAAAGTATAGATATAAAGAAAAATGCACAAACCATAAGTGTGCCCCTCAATGAGTTATCACAGGGGAGCACACCTGTGTGACCAAGTGAGCCTGCTCAGCTCCCTGGAAGCCACCTTGGGATCCTGCACAACCTCTAACCCCCTCCTCCTTCCCAAAGGTAATTGCTGTCCTGACTTTGTACACCATGGGTTAGATTTGGCTGTTTATGGCCGGACGTGGTGGCTTAGGCCGCCACCTAAGTTTGGGAGGCCAAGACAGGTGGATCACTTGAGGTCACGATTTTGATATCAGCCTGGCCAACATGGTGAAATCCCATCTCTACTAAAAACACAAAAATTAGCCAGGCGTGCTGGTACATGCCTGTAATCCCAGCTACTCGGGAGGTTGGGCAGGAGAATTACCTGAACCTGGGAGGAAGAGGTTGCAGTGAGCAGAGATCAGGTCACTGCACTCCAGCCTGGGCAACAGAGCAAGACTCTGTCTAAAAAAAAAAAAAAAGATTTGCCTGCTTATAAACTTCACATGCATTGAACCATAGCCTATGTAGTTTTTTGTGACTGCTTCTTTACTCCACATGGTACTTGTAAGATTCATCCTTGTGGCTTGTGGTTGCCTGTGATAGTTTTTCCTTCATTTTCTTTCCTGTATAGTATTCCATTGTGTGACTATACCACATTTTTTTTTTTTTTTGGAGATGGGGTCTCACTCTGTTGCCCAGGCTCACTGCAGCCTTCACCTCCCAGGTTCAATCAATCCTCCCACATCAGCCTCCCAAGCAGCTGGGGCTACAGGCATGCACCACCACACCTGGCTAATTTTTTTTTTTTTTTTTTTTGGAGATGGGATTTCTCCATGTTGCCCAGGCTGGTCTCAAACTCCTGTGCTCAAGTGATCTACCTGTCTTGGCCTCACAAAATGCTGGGATTACAGGCTTGAGCCACTGTGCCCGGACTATGCCACATTTAATTTATCCATTCTGGAGTTGATAGAGGATTTTTTCCCCTTCTGGTTTGGGTAGCTCCACTTTTTACTGTTTTACTATTATTTTATGTTTCTGTGTAGCTCACAGTCAAAAGTGCTGGATTCATGTCCTGGATACTCTACTTACCCGCTCTGTGAACCTTGGGAAAACTATTTAGCCTTTCTGAGTCTCATTTGTCTCCGCAAACAATAATGCCTAATTTCCCTTGGTTTCCTACTCAATCGGCAAGCATTTATTGGTCACCTGCTATGTGCCATCATTCTAGGAGATTTAGCAGTGACTGACACAAAGATCCATGTTCCACATGTTTGTACCTTTGTCCCTTCAATCCCCTGTCTTTGGGAAGCTTTTTTTCCCAGATCCATCCTTCTTCTTCCTTACCCCCACCCACATTTTTGCTTTGTTATTTTCTACTCATCCTTCTAGACTGAAGTCTGACATCCTTTCCTTTCCTCTAGGAAGCCTTACATGGCCCCTGGCAGAGTACTGGCCACTGTTTACTGAAATGTTGGGGGCTCGGTCTGCACGCCTGTGAGCTTCCTCAGGTCAAGGGCTGATTTTCTGCACCTTTGGCATCCGCAGTGCCTATTCCAGGGTTAAGCTCAGGGTAAAGTCTTAGTACAAGTTAAGGAGAACTTTTTTGTACATGTAGCCAAATAAGCCAGTGTGGTGGCCACTCAGGTCGTATCTGCTGAGTTAGCACATCAAGATGGTAGTCCTGCCCCTGAAACCAGAGCTTATTCCAGGTGGTTTTCAGGGGGTTCAGTCACATTACCGGGGTGATTAGGTATGAAGAGTCCTGGAGTTCTTTGGGCAAAAAAACTTGCTTTCTCCAAGCCTCGATTTTGTCCATTAAATGGCTACCTTTACAAGGTTATCTGGAAGACTTAGAGACAGTATACTTGGAGTGCCTGGCATCTAAGAATAATGACTTCATTGATTGAAAGCTTATTATATATTCAGCTTAAAAGGCACTTTACATATTTTAACTAATTTAATCAACACAACAGACCGTGATGGAGGAGCTGTCACTATTTGTATCAACTTACAAATGAGGAAACTGAGGCACTGAGTGTTTAAGGGACTTGCCTAACGCTACACTGACACAGCCAGTAAGTGGTAGAACTAGGAAGGAGACTGGTCTTGACTGCTAGGAGCTGCAGCTGCCACCCAGAGACCCAGCTCAGAAACTTCCAGACAGCATGGTAGCACAAAAGGCTGCACAAACCTTCCTGATCTTTCTCTTCCCCATTCCTTTAGGGCCAGTTCAGGCAGTAAAGTTGCAGCTTTCTTTGAAGTATTTTCCCTTCTCTCCTGATGAGGCCTCGGGAAAATGAGTCGTTTCCTTATCTCAGCAGCAAAGAAACTGTCCAAAGACGGCAGTAGCATCTCTGTGGGAAGTTCAGGAATACTAATGATAAAACAAATTGATACATTCCATTTCAAATGTGTTGATGAGAAAAACTAATTGAGAAGCTCATTAATTCATTTAACAAGTATTTAGGAAGTACCAACTCCATACCAGTGTGGAGAATTAACTCTAAACAAAACAGCGGAGGCCCCTGGCCTGATGAAACTTACGTTCTTGAGTTGGGATGTTACCAGAGGCGAATCTGTAGTGGTCTGCAGCAACCTCAGTTCTTGCCTCTTTAGAAGAAAGAATTTGACGGAGTGGCAGAAGGGAGAAGGAGAGACTGAGGCCAGTTTTAGAGCAGGAGTGAAAGTTTATTAAAAAGCCTTACTGGCCAGGTGCGGTGGTTCACACCTGTAATCGCAGCACTTTGGGAGGCTGAGGCAGGCGGATCACCTGAGGTCAGGAGTTCAAGACCAGCCTGGCCAAAATAGTGAAACCCTGTCTCTACTAAAAATACAGAAAATTAGCTGGGCGTGGTGGCATGCACACGTAATCCCAGCTACTCGGGAGGCTGAGGCAGGAGAATCGCTTGAACCTGGGAGGCGGAGGTTGCAATGAACTGAGACCATGCCAGTGCACTCCAGCCTGGGCAACAGAGACTGTCTCAAAAAAAAAAAAAAGCTTTACTGCAGAAACAAAAGGAAGGAAAGTACACTTGGAAGAGGACCAAGTGGGCTACTTACAAGACAAGTTTGACTTTTTGACTTGGGGTTTTATATGTTGGCATGCTTCTGGGGTCTTACGTCCCTTCTTCCCTGATTTTCCCCTTGGGAGGGGCTGTCCTCATGAGCAGTGCCTGCCAGTGCTTGGGAGCGGAGCATGCGTAGTGTGTTTACTAGAGTTGTACGCATGCTCACTTGAGACGTTCTTCCCTTATCAGCCCAACGTCCCTTAGAAGGTTATATACCAGTTAAACTCCACCACTTCGCCTCTTAGGGCACACGTGTGTGCCCACTCACCCAACTGCTAAGATCTTACCAGGAAGCTACTGATCACCAGTTTCAGGTTTTTCCCTTCGATAGGGCGACTGCGTTCCCCTGGCACTGGCTGGACCAATTATTATTTTAGAGAGACAGTTAACAACCACCTGACCATCACCTGATGGTCTCCTGACATTCTTGGTGTTGGGTGGGGGAGCCTCTCCTGCCCTGTTCATGTCTGACTAGCTACCTACTGTAACAGTGTAAATCTCTTTTTGACACTTTCATTTACAGGAAAGAAAATGCAAGAATGCTTAAAAAAAAAAGACCCAAATACCAAAATTTGGACAAACTAAAAAGGTAAAAGAAGGAGAAGTGACAGAAAAAAAAAAACTTAGACTTCTTGAAATAATTAATGAAAGGATGTTTTGAAATAGCAAGTTTGTCTAGTATAGGTATAATGAAATTTGATTTACCCAAGTTCCATTTTTTTCCAAGAATTTGTGGTATAATATGAAGCTTACCTTTCACAGCAAAGGCAAGGTCATCCCCACCTTGGAGGACATGGAGGACATGGTGCTGCTGATGACTCTTGAGACATCTCAATCTACAGTGGCTTCAAAATTTATGCCTTCAGCTCTGCCTCCTCCCCATTCCCAAGCTTCAAACTCAAATATTCAGCTGCCTACTTGTCTATAGATTCTCTTGGATGTATAACAGCATCTCAGCTCCAGCATAACCAAAAGATAACTCTTGATTTGCACCCAAATCTTGTTTTTGTTTTTTTTCCCCTTAGTCTTTACCACTTCCTTAAATTGGCAACACTTATTCAATTGCTCAAGCCAAAAACTTAGGAGGCACCCATAGTCTTTATTGTGGCTATCAATAGCAAAGGCAGCTGTTGTTCAATTGAGGGTAACAGAGACCCCAAATAACTGTGCCTTAAAGAAACAGAAATCTACTTTGTGTATTTCTTCCTCCTGTAGAGAGGGAGGTAAGTAGTCCAGACGTCCTAGTGTGTCTAAACTCCATGAACTCCTTAGGGATACAGGCACCTTTCAGGTCATTGTTCCACCATCCCTGGATGTGGTCTACCTCTTTGTGACACAATATGACAGTAAAAGCACCGGTCATTGCATCATGGGTCCAAGTAGCAGGACCCCTGTAGGAAGTAGGCATGAAAAAGAAGGGGCAGAGAGCATATACTAGCTATCTTTTAAGCAAGATAATTTTGCTAACACCTCATTGGCAAAACTTAGTCACATGACTACATCACCTAATTATAAGATAGGCTGGGAGATGTAGTTTTTATTGCAGGCAGTCATGTGCTTAGCTAAAACTTAGAAGTTTTATTGCTATGGAATAATAGGCCAGATATTGGAGTGGGTGGGGGTGGCCAAAAGTTCCTGCCGTATCTGGGTTGTATCTTTAGGCTACTGGGCCTCTGCCTGCTTTTTAACCCCAACTCCTTGACCATGTTCAACACAATGTAGCCATTCTGGTCACTTCTAATGTCCTTTGAATACATCAACCTTATCCCTGCCTTAGAGCCTTTGTGCTGCCACTCTCTGACCCTGAGATGCACCCTCCAGATTTGCACATGGTTGACTTCTCATTATTCCAGTTTTAGCCCAAATGTCAGATCCTTACTGGGCATTCCCTTGACCACCCTTTCTAAGGCAGTGTTTCTGCCCCAACCAGCTTCGATCACATAACCCCGTTTCATTTTCCTCAAAGTACTCCAGAGTCACTCTCTGAAAATATCTACCACTTGGTTTTGTGTGTGTGTGTCTCCCTGTTACAGAGAGTTGCTAGTCAGACATGAACAGGGCAGGAGAGCCCCCCACCAGGAATGTCAGGAGACCATCAGGTGATGGTCAGGTGGTTAACCGTCTCTCTAAAATAATAATTGGTCACAGCCAGCCCCAGAAAAAGGCAGTCTCCCTATAGAAAGGAAAAACCTGAAACTGATTATTAGTAGCTACCTGATAAGATCTCAGCAGTTGGGAGAGTGGGCTCACACACGAGCACTAAGGGGGAAAATGGTGGAGTTTAACTGGCATGTGGTCTCCTAGGGACATTCAGCTGGTAAGGGAAGAACGCTGTAAGTGAGCATGGGTACAACTCCAGTAAACACACTGCGCATGCTCCCCTCCCAAGTGCCGGCAGCCCACTCCAAGGGAAGAATCGAGAGAAGGAACGCAAGACCCTGGAAGTCTGCCAACATATAAAACCCCAAGTCAAAGGTCAAATTGTGCACTTGCCATTCATGTTGCCCACTTGGCCCTCTTCCAAGTGTATTTTCCTGCCTTTTGTTTCTGCCGTAAAGCTTTTTTAATATACTTTCATTCCTGCTCTAAAGCTTACCCCAGTCTCTCCTTCTGCCCCTTAGTTGAATTCTTTCTTCTGAGGAGGCAAAAATTGAGGTTGCTGCAGACCCCTACAGATTTGCTGCCAGTAACATATTTTGGTACCATGTGACTTGGATAACTTTCACCACTAATGATACGATCTAAGAAACATGAAATTATAGCATCAAAGAGGAGCTTTCTGATCCCAACACCTGCCTGGAGTGAACTCCATCTGAAAAATCCTGGTCTATTAGCCCTGGTAGGGGCTTCTCAGACCTACTTGGCCAATGTTTCACAGGCATCAATTTATGGAATGGCCCCTGGATTTCAGGGAATATTTTCTCACTGGTTAAACTTCTAGTGCTGAAGTTATTTACATTTGACCCACCTAGACACAAACGGACAAACACCTTATTCTCCATGGTCAAGCCAAAACTGGGAATTTTTAATGAATCTATATATACATATAATTTTTTATGAGAATTTGTGGATTGTATTAAGATAATGAATATGAAAGAAAGCTTAAAAAGTTCCTAAGTCTACTGAGGAATGTAATGTGTGCTTACCACATTATTTGTCTGTGCTGAGACGTATACACACTCATATGTAACTATGCAATTTTTGTGTGTAATGGTCAACAATTTAGGTATTTTATAATTCCCACTCTCATCTGACAGGTAAGAAAACAGGCCACCAACCTATTGTGGGGAGGCCGGGGGTGGGAGGGATAGCATTAGGAGATATACCTAATGTAAATGACGAGTTAATGGGTGCAGCACACAAACATGGCACATGTATACATATGTAACAAACCTGCACGCTGTACACATGTACCCTAGACTTAAAGTATAAAACAAAAAAAAACAAGCCACCAAATGCACGCACGCATGTGTGTGTGTGTGAGATGTGTATATATGAGATGTGTATATATACGAGATGTATATGTATATGAGATGATATGTATGAGATGTATATATAAGATGCATGTGTATACATATATGTTAAATGTATATGTTAAAATATCTAAAAACCCCACACTAGCCCTGTCTCTTCCATAGATATGCAGTCATCCACACCAACCCTAGGCTATGAGGCTTCTCTCTCCAGAGAAAGAAAGGCTCCATCTAGAGCAAAAAGGTCATTCATCAGATTTGGATATTGAAGTAGCATGAAAAGCCAGAATTTACCAAGAGAGAAAATAATTTCTCTATTTCCCTCATATATATATATATATGGAAGAGATAGGGTCAGTGTTGACAGGAGATGGATCTGAGCATGGACTTGGTGATGGGGAGTCCCAGGAACTGGCCTGACGAGGGGGAGACCAATTCTTTGGTGAACTGATTGCCCTGTCACCTGCTGAGTGGAGAGGGTAGAGATGAACACATGGGAATGGTGAGAAACTGACATTTTACAATAACAATGACACAGGGCTTGAGTGTTTGTTCACATTACACCTAGAAGTATCCAAAACTGTAGTGAATGGTAAGAAGGAGAGAAATCAACATTTAGTCCAATAAGTAATAAACACAACCTCTGGAAGGGACATGTCTCTCAGCTCCACACTCAGTGGTTCAGATTCCACGCCACTCCTGCTTCTCTCTAAGAATCAGCTGGGTGTATAGAAGAGAACTCAAGGGCCATCTTGGAGGCAGGGGAAGAAGGGCCTGGGTCGGGGATCCCCACAACCACCCTCAGCTCCAAAGCCTTGCTAGGAGGACTCATGGGACTCAGCATATAGTCACAGTCATGGCTATGATTTATTACAATGAACGAGTGCAAAATAAAATGAGTGAAAGGAAGAGACACACAGGGCAAAGCTGGAGGAGACCAGGTGCAAAATTCCAAGAAGTCACACAGGATATGCTTAGTTCATTTTTAAAGAGTTGTGACAACCTATGTGGAGTGCTGTCTACCAGGGAAGTGCCACTAAGCCTAGGAGTCAGTCCAAGGATTTTACTGAGGGTAAGTCATATAAGCATCTGTGGCCTAGGATGTACCAAAAGTCCGGGCTTCCAGAAGGAAGGCAGGTGTTCAGCATAAACCACATTTTTGTACAAAGAGTTCAGGTGCAGCGAGCTGCTCTTGTCCTTTCTGGGACTGCTGGGAACCCACCCCAAATCCAAGTTCATAGATGCCAGCCAAGGGCCAACCTTGCGAGCAGTCTCAAACTGACGATGTTTACTCTTTTCTGCCCGAGGCCTCAGAGCCACATGTATCTCCCTCATCCCTAGACTGGAGGCCATTGAGTCACAATAGGTTCTAAGTCCTGCTGCAGGCCATTTGCTCTCTGGAGCCCTGTACATCCCGGGCAGGCCATGGGAAGCCAGGAGGGTTGTGGCAGGCCTTCTAGCCAGCCAGGCACTTCCTTCCACCAATGGCTGGATGTGACCACATGGGCACTTCTTTGCCGTGCTCTCCCCTCCACTGGTACACATGGGGAAGTTTAGCATGACCTCCTCACTGTCTAGTAACCTAAGTGCCCCTTGGGTCCTATCATCCATCTGTGTTTGTCCCGAGGTGGGGGTTGGGAAGGGGAACAAGAACGCTGGCATTTGAACTGCTCCCTCTGCCTCTTTCTCTTTTCTCCTGCCCACAGAACACTGAGGTGGGAATACATGGCTTCCCATGTCTCCAAAGCCACAGCATCATATCTGGAGTAAAACTGGCACCTGGGCAGCCAGTTTTAGCTGTTGTTAATGTGTTAACACATTATATGACCTAATGGCCACGTAACAGGACCGGGGGTAAGAAGAAAATCCTTTTTTTTCGCAAATTCTGGCTTTTTTTGCTGTTTTTTTTTTTTTTTTTTTTTTGAGACAGAGTCTTGTTCTGTCACCCAGGTTGGAGTGCAGTGGAGCCATCTCAGTTCACCACAACCTCTGCCTCCAGGGTTTAGGCAATTCTCCTGCCTCAGCTTCCCAAGTAGCTGGGATCATAGGTGTGCACCACCATGCCCAGCTAAATTTTTTTTTTTTTTTTGTATTTTTAGTAGAGACAGGGTTTCACTATGTTGGCCAAGCTAGTCTCGAACTCCTGACCTGCCTTGGCCTCCCAAAGTGCTGGGTTTACGGGTATGAGCCACAGTGCCCAGCATCATGCTATTTTAATATCCAAATCTGATGAATGACCTTTTTGCTCTAGATGGAGCCTTCCTTACTGTGGAAAAAGAGGCCTCATCGCCTAGAGTTGGTGTGAATGACTGCAAAGGTGAGTGAAATTTCATATCCCCCAATTTCATTCTACGATTTTCGTTCCAGAAATGATAGTTTGCATTTGCAAATGTGCTTTCATGAACTTTTGGTCATGATAACTCAGAGACTGAGGTAGACATGTCCATTATACGACAAAAACACTGAGTCAAAGAGGGCTAGTTAATGGTGGAGTTTGGGCTTGAATTTACATCTTCACACTTGACTCTAGTAAACTTCTTCCTTCATATTATTTGTTGCTAGCATCAGATCTTTATTGTCTCTTGTAGTCTATGGGCAGGAGCAGATTCTGTAAAGAATATCTGTTCTTTCCTATCCACGAAATGATCTCCCAAATATATTCCTATCCTAATCCATGGAACCTGTGATTATGTTACCTTGAATGGCAGAAGAGACTTTGCAGATGTGACCCAATTAAGGATTTTGAAATGGAGAGATTATCCTGGATTATCTGGGTAGACCTGATGTAATTACAAGTATCCTTGTAAAAGGGAAGCAGGAGGAGGGGTGGAGGGGGGAAAGAGAGCAGAAGAGAGGAGAAGAAGAGGAGAAGAGAAGAAGAGAGAGAGGAAGAGAGAGAGGAAGACAGAGGCTATACGATGGCTTTGAAGATGGAGGATGGGGCCATGAGCTAAGTGATGCAAGTGACAGACCTCCAGAAGCTAGAAAAAGACTAGGAAACAGACCTTTTCCCCACAGCCTCTGGAGGGGAAGCGGCCTTGCTGACACCCTGAGTTTAGCCCACTGAGACTGGTTTTGTACTTTGGAACTCCAGAACTGTAAAATGATACGTTTGTGTTGTTTGAAGTCACTAAGTTTGTGGAAATTTGTTACAGCAGCAACAGTAAACTAATACATGCAGTATCCTCTCTTATTAACTATAATAGAATTCATCTCAGCCTCTCCAGGTAGTTGCCTCTTGGAGAAACCACCTGGCTCCATTCTTGGTCTGGTGATGTGAGTGGGGCTGACCCCACTCATGGCTCCAGGGCAGAACATAGCCTCCAGGCCTGGGCATCAAGCATGCTACGTTCTCTGGTCACAGTGGCTGGTCGGGGTGAGCAAGGCCCTTCAGAAGGCAGCTCTAGACTCTTGCTGGAGCTGTTAGGAAGGGGCTTTGTCCTTTCTACAGTGGATACTGAGCTGAAGGGAAGCCTGGAGCAGGTGGGCAGCCACTTGAGAATGAAGACAACACAAAAGAAAGCTGAGCCAAGGACTGGAAAGAGAGGCATTCTCCTTAAGACACAGCTAGAAACCTGAATCAGGTCATGTCTAAAGAGAGCTTAAAGATCCCAATGACAGGAGCCAATCAAGTCTTTTTGTTTAAGCTAGTTGGAGTTGAAGTTCTGAACCCAGATGTTTCTGACTAATAGTGTTAGGTTAGAAGTCACCTAAATTGGATTATCTGATGATTGATTTTGTGGAAGTTCAACACTATGGAGCACCATCCAGTACCACCCAAAAGAAGGCATGTTAGTACCCAAATGCCATTGATCTTACAATTAAAACCAGGGAGAAAATTTGAGTCCCTTTCCCCCAGAGGATGTTCCTGCTGAGATTTACTACTTCAGTTCTTTTTACTTAACAAATCCTAACCCTTCAACATCAGTATATTGCTTCCTCAGGCTTCATCTCATGCAGCTACGGAGACCCAGGGAAAGGGAGTGATTGGCTGCAAGACCCATGTCGGCTAGTGGCCAGGCTGGGATAAGAACTCTGACCCTAAGCACTGTGTGCTTTCTGAAGCATGCTGCTTCGAGCTTTCTTGTGAGCATAGTCACTCCTGTTTCTGTGGCTCTGAAAATTCACACCCTGCTGTGTGCAATTAGTTGTTGTTGCTCTCCCCTTGCCGATCAGCATTCTCAATTTCATTTTCGGAGCCTAGCTTTATCATTATCATAAAGAGATTATCTAACATCTTAAATATTAAAAATCTGACTCCACAGAGTAAGAATTGCCTTCCAAGGTTATTGTTGTTTACCAGCACTCATCACTTGACCTGCTATTTTTTGAGACAACGTCACTCTGAAGGGCAAGAGACAGCTCCCCACAGCCCTCCTATGGAGATCACATTTTAAAGACTCTTCATTTGAGTTCCTAATACCGATGGCATTGATCTGTCACATCTCCATGAACCAAGCTCAACTGACAATTCTAGAATCAACCAGAACAGGAAGGGATGTTAAAGGTTACTTGGTCCAATCCTTGCATTTTCCAGTTTGAAAAGTGAGACTTGGAAATTCAAGTATGTATCAGTCAGAGTTCTTGCTTAGAGGCAAGTACTCTGCTAACTTAAGAGTATGAATGTTTTCAAACACCGCATGTTCTCACTCATAGGTGGGAACTGAACAATGAGATCACTTGGACTCGGGAAGGGGAACATCACACACCGGGGCCTATCATGGGGAGGGGGGAGGGGGGAAGGATTGCATTGGGAGTTATACCTGATGTAAATGACGAGTTGATGGGTGCTGACGAGTTGATGGGTGCAGCACACCAACATGGCACAAGTATACATATGTAACAAACCTGCACGTTGTGCACATGTACCCTAGAACTTAAAGTATAATAATAAAAAAAGAGTATGAATGTTTTAAAGGTAGCTTACAGAAATTCCAGGAGGGTCCGAGAAGCAGGTATGTGCCTGTGTAACTGGAAATGAGAGCTACAGGCGCTGCCCCAGTAAATATATCACTATCACTGTCTGTAGTCAGTTGAATGGTGGCCATCAAAAACATATGTCTACATCCTGACCTATACATGTGACCTCACTTGGGAAAAGCATCTTTGCAGATGTAATTAATGTAAAGAGATGGTTCTGGATTATCTTAGTGGGCCCTAAATCAAATAACAAGTAATAAGCCTTTATAAGATACAGAAAGGGAGACAGCGCAGACACAGAGAAGGCCATGTGAAGATGGAGGCAGAGACCGGAGTGATATGGGCACAAGCCAGGGAACACTGGGAGCCACCAGAAGCTGGAAGAGGCAAATAAAGACTCTCCCCTAGAAAGTTCAGAGGGAGCACACAGTCCTGCCAACATCTTAATCTCAGACTTCTGGCCACCAGAACCATGAGAGATTACATTTCTGTTGCTGGTGTTTTGTAATAGCAGCCTGAACAGATTGATTCAGTGACTTTGGGTAAATCACTTTGTGCAGTCTTGCCAACATGGTGAAACCCCGTCTCTACAAAAAGATACAAAAATTAGCCGGGTGTGGTGTCACGCGCCTGTAATCCCAGCTGCTCAGCAGGCTGAGGCAAGAGAGTCACTTGAACCCTCGAGGCGGAGGTTGCAGTGAGCGAGAGAGGGCCATTGCACTCCAGCCTGGGCGACAGAGCAAATGCCATAGACTGGGTGACTCCAACAACAGACATTTATTCTCATCATGCTCTGGAAACTAGAAATCCAAGGTCAAGCTGCCGGCAGGGTTGGTTTCTGGTGAGGCCTGTAGACGGCTGCCTTCTTGCTGTATCCTCACATGGCCATTCCTCTGGGCAGGCACAAAGAGTGAGCTCTCTAGTGTCCCTTTCTCTTCTTACAAGGATGCCAATCCTTTTGGATTAGGGTCCCAGCCTCATGACCTCACCTAACCTTAATTACCTCCTTAAAGGCCTTCTCTCCAAATACATTCACGTTGCGGGTTAGGGCTTCAGCATATGATTTTCAGTCCATGACACTCCTACAGCTAGTTAGAGGCACGTTGAGATTTGAGCCTAGGCCTCCTGACTGCGAACCCATCTCTGAGTTCAACCCCCATAAGATTTGGGCAGGCTGGGTTACAAATGCATTTAGAAAAACACAGGTATTTAGAAAATGGAATGATACTTACCATGACTGGTCTTTGGGATCCATTTTAGCTTACTGCCTAGTAGCAAGGGGCCACAAAAGGGAAAATATCAATCTCCTTAGACATTGGTGGCCTAGCTATAAGTTCTGCCTCTCTGCCCATACCTCGTGATCTGTATATTCAGGGCTCTTAGCTGCAAGCAACAGAACGTATGATTTAGGCAAAAAAGGAATTTATTGAAAGCGTTGTGGGTAACACAGAGAAATGCTACAAAGGCTGGAACATGGCTTGAAAATCAGCAGGAAGGAAAGGAGGTCAGCAATAGCCGAGATCACAGTACACGGCTGGTCCAGTGAGGCCACCATGGCCACAGCCATTGGATTTGCTGTGGCCATCACGAAAGTGGTTCTCTACCAGCTCTGCTTCTTTGCACCACTAGCTCCTGTCTCAGCCCATGCCATAGGTGCCTCTGAGTGCTCTGACTTAGGTTTGTGTAATCTTCGCAACATCCTGAAAATATGTATCACGATTCCCATTTTACAGATGAGGAACCTGAGACTTAAATATGCTAGGTGACTGGCCGCAGGCAAATTGAGGCCTGCCTGACTTCAAAGCCCACTTTCCCAGTAATCACAGTCTGGTAACTCCATCCCATGGCTGGGATAAGAATTCCAAAGCATATTTCAAAGAGGTTGTTCCAGTTGCTTCTACCAGCAACACTTGGGTGGCTCCTTTGCATTCCACCCTCAAGGGAAATGTATTATCCAACAAACATCTTTGCTAATTTGATAAACTAAAATTGTGTCTTATTGTTTTGGTTTGCCTCTTTTTAATTATTGAGGTTGGATGCTGTATTAGTCTGTTTTCATACTGCTGATAAAGACATACCCAAGACTGGGAAGAAAAAGAGGTTTAATTGGACTTACAATTGCACATGGCTGGGGAGGCTTCAGAATCATGACAGGAGGTGAAAGGCACTGCTTACATGGCAGCAGCAAGAGAAAAATGAGGAAGAAGCAAAAGCGGAAACCCCTGATGAGATCTCATCAGATCTCGTGGGACTTATTCACTACCACAAAAACAGTGTGGGGGAAATCGCCTCCATGATTCAAATGATCTCCCACCAGTCCCTCCCACAACATGTGGGAATTATGGGAGTACAATTCAGGATGAGATTTGGGTGGGGACACAGAGCCAAGCCATATTAGATGCTTCCTTATATTTTATTATCTGGTATATTTCCTTTGTATGTGTGTGTGAAAAATCCTGTCCATTGTTTTTGTTCGTGTGTCTATTGGGATCTTGGTGGGGTTCTCTAGTTGTCTCTATGAGATCTTTATATATCACAAAGAAACTTTTCTTCCTTTTATTTTAGATTCATGGAGTACCTGTGCAGGTTTGTTATATGAGTATATTGAGTGATGCTGAGGTTTGGGCCTCTAATGAACCTGTCGCCCAAGTAGTGAAAATAGTAGCCAGTAGGTAGTTTTTTGACCCTTGTGTCCCCCATCCTCTTCCCCACCTTGTGGAATCCCCAGTGTCTACTGTTCCCATCTTTGTGTCCTTGTGTTTAGCTCCCATTTCTAATGGGAGATGTGTGAGCATATCAAAAAGAGGTTTAACCTTTTATCTTTCATTTTTCTTTTCTTTCTTGCTTTCTTTTTTTTTTGAGACGGAATCTCACTTCATTGTCCAGGCTGGAGTGCAGTGGTGCGATCTCGGCTCACTGTAACCTCCACCTCCCAGGTTCAAGCAGTTCTCCTGCCTCAGTCTCCCAAGTAGCTGGAATTACAGGTGCATGCCACCATGCCTGGCTAATTTTGTAGTTTTCACCATGTTGGTCATGGTGTTCTCAAACTCCTGACCTCAAGTGATCCACCCGCCTTGGCCTCCCAAAGTGCTGGGATTGCAGGCGTGAGCCACAATGCCTGGCCTATCTTTCATTTTTCAATGAATATTTTCACCACATTTTTATGTGCTGTTTAACTTTGCTCCTTTTCCTTTGACATACAAAAGTTTTACATTTATGGACAAATATTTGACAAATATTTCTCAGGCTGCCCGCATAATGCAAGGGATTGTTTTAGGCAAAACAAAAACAAAAACAAAAAAAACCCACAAAAAACCTCTGTGGATACTTAGATAATTCCTGTTTTTGGACTCCCTGCTACCTCCCAGTTCTTTGGGTGAGCAGGTTTATAGAGAGCCCTTTCATCTTTAGAGAGAGGCCCAGAAACAACTCTAAGAGGCATGCTTTTTCACTGCACTTTAGGGCAAAAAAAAGAAAAAAAAAAAAAAAGACAAAGGTGAGAATTGTTTGTGCCAATTATTTACACAGACTCATTTTATCCTCCTTTCTAAACAACTATTTGTAGGGAAGGAGAAGAAGAGGACAGGGGGCTTTAAAAGTCACAAGATTTGCCCTGCGGAAAGTCCCTGGAAGTGAGCAAGTCTGTGAGTGAGAAGGCAGGACCCAGCTGCCTGGGGGAAAAGCTCTTCGTTAACTCCCTGTTTCCTATCCTGCACCCCCAAGCTTCTCCCAAGCTCCTTTAAAGGTTGATCTTGACAAGAAGCCTGGAGATGGTGCTTGCTAGACATGGGTAGAACATACAAATACAAGGCCAAGAGCTGTGGTGGTTCACACCTGTAATAAAAGCACTTTGGAAGGCCGAGGCAGGAGGATCGTTTGAGCCCAGGAGTTCAAGACCAGCCTGGGCAACATAGTGAGACCCCCATCTCTCCAAAAAAAAATAATAAAAAAATTAGCCGGGTGTGGTGGCATGCACCTACAGTCTCAGCTCCTCACGAGGCTGAGGTAGGAGGAGCTTGAGACTGGGAGTTTGAGGCTACAGTGAGCCGTGTTTGCATCACTGCATTCAACGTGGGCAACAGAGTGAGACCCTGGATCCAAAAAAAAAAAAAAAAGAAAAAGAAAAAAACATATGCTGGATACTCTCAGACTTTCAGAAGCATGGGCCTTGCTGCCTTACAACCTTGGTTCAAATCCCACCCCACCTCTGCCAATTAACAGATGTGTAAGTGAGAGTGACTCCCTTAGTCTTTGTGAGGCTCAGTTTTGCCATCTGTGTGAGGGCATACTCATGCTGTCCTTGTGTGATGGATGAGGATCAGTGGTTATGTATGTAAAGTGCATAGCAGAGTCTGCCCACAGTGGGTATGCAATCAGAGGCCATTCTAACACACCAGGAAATTAATCGGCAAGTTTGTGTGGGTCATCGGTGTGTGGTCAACATTGCACCAAGTTCTGTGACAGCAGATTCTAACAGTCAACTTGCGTGAGCTTGTATGGTGTGGCCAAGGAGATAGGGCACAGCTCACAAAATGACTCTGCAACTGTATATGACAGTGTAAACGTGCCAAATTATAGAGGAGTGGTTTAGTTCTTATAAGCAGAAAGATAACTCTATGGTTTGAAATAATTAGGGAAAGCTTCATGGAAGAAGTAGGAGTTTAACTTGGGTGTTGATGATTTAAGAAACATATTCTTTGATTAGACAGAGTATTTTTCCATCTGAAAATGAAAATAGCTACATATTTTTCCTTTTAAACAACAATATGTACTCTTTTAAAAATACTTAGACAATACAGTAAATCAATTAAAAACTCTCACTGCCCAAGAATACCTACTACTTTGTTGTATGAAGTACATATATGTTTGTACATAGATACAATTATGTTTGCTTATTTATGCAAAAAACAGGAGAACATGTAAATATCGTATTGTAGAATATTCCGTCATACAGAGGCTTTATAAATTGTTTAAATCCTTATTACTAGAAATTTAGGTTATTTTAGCACACAGCTAAGTACATGAATGCCTCAGTTTCATCAATCAGTAACTTAGTGATTTTGGTCAACTTCTGACTGGATCACTTTCTAGAAATGTTATAAAAGTTGTATCAATTTATACCACCTTCCACCATCAGTTTATAAGGGTTCCCTTTTTCCCACACCCTTCTCAGTACTGACAATTGTCAGTGTTTTACAGTTATTGCCAAGCTGCCAGGTAAAAATTATAGCATTTAATATGTATTTTTAGACTACTCTGTGTTAATTAGTGGTGATAAAGACATGGTCCTAGCCATCCCCTCTCAGAGCTGAGAGACCAGTAGGAAAAAGAGACATTAAACCAGTAATTACTCTAAACTGTGATGAGGGGTGCTATAATTTGCATTTCTTGGATTATCCAGTCAGGTCCTTAATGAATAAAGTAAAACAGACCCACTGAGGTTTCGCAGCGATGTGGCCTCTTGTTTCTTGGTGGACAGATGTTCTTTTCTGCCTGTTGTTAACTCATGGAATACAACAGATGGTAGGTGAACAACACAGAACATCCTGAAGGATTTTCTAGGGGAACAACATGATCTAGATTATTCTTTTCTGGCCTCATTTCTACAACATCCTCAGAATCTTGTCCATTATCAATGCCTTGAGGACCATACCTTGCCTATGAGGATTATGTCCTGATGTAGCATACTCTAATTGCACAATGCGGGATAAAATAATACAATAAAATCGTGCTAGAACAACTGGATATCAGTATGAATTTAAAAAAGGGCAAATGATTTGAACAGCCATTTTATAAAGAAATTCATGAATGATTAGCAAACATGCAAAGATACTCAACACTAGTCATTAAGGAAATGTAATTCAAACCATAATGAGATACCACGTCACACTCAGTAGAATGGCAAAAATTTAAAAGATTGACAACATTCGGTGTTGGTGAGGATGTGGGACTTTCTTACCTTGCTGGTGGAAATGCAAAGGGATATAGCCACTTTGGAGAAGAGTTTGGCAGTGTTTTATAAAGTTTCCTAAGTATTTTTCTCAAGATAAATTAAAATATTTGTCCATACAAAACCTTGCATGCAATTATTCATAGCAACATTTTTTGGTAACAGCTAACAACTGCAAACAGGGCAAATGTCCATCAATCAAAACCAAATTATGGTAAATCCATGCTCAGCAATAAAAAGGATTAAATATTAATACATGCAACAAGATGAATGAATTTCAAAATAACTTTGCTAAGTCAAAGAAGGCTAAGTTAATGATGGGCTGTGTCCAGTATGGTTCCTTTTATAAGAAATTCTAGAAAAGGCAAAACTATAATGAAAGCAAGATGATCAGTGGTTTCCTGGGTCCAGGGTCTGGGCTGGGGATCAACAGCAAAGGGGTAAGAAGGAGCTTTCTGAATGATGGAAATGCTTTGTGTCTTGGTTATGGTGATGAGGGTTTGCATATACCTGTAGACGATTGCCAAAACTCAGCAGGCTGTATACTTATAATGAATAGATTTTATTTATGTAAATTATACTTAAATCAAGCTGGGAGAAAAAACATTAACAAATCTGAACTTTGCTCTTTTAAAAGGTATTTCCTTCTTGATTTTTTATTATTAAGTTTTTGAGATGGAGTCTCACTCTGTCACCCAGGCTGGAGTGCAGTGGCGCGATCTTGGCTCACTGCAACCTCTGCCTCCAGTGTTCAAGCGATTCTCCTGCCTCATCCTCCCAAGTAGCTGGGATTACAGGCGCCTGCCACCATGCCCAGCTAATTTTTGTATTTTTAGTAGAGATGGGGGTTTCACCATGTTGGCCAGGCTGGTCTCGAACTCCTGACCTCAGCTGATCCTCCCGAAGTGTTGGGATTACAGGCGTGGACCAATGCACCCAGCCTCTTTCTTTAGAATTATTTCTATTTTGAATTACATATGGGAGTGGTACACCATAAACTCCCAGCACTCAGAGGTTCTCAGCATCTTAATCTGGCCTGGCACCAGAGCATGAAAGGCCCTCTTGGCCCCATGAATCACCTCCAACGCATCTGCCTGGCTCTGTCCTTGAAGCTCCCTCAGGTCAGCAGTTCTGTGACTTTTGTGCCATGCTTAGGGCACTGGAATCCCTGGTGGCACTGGGATCATTGTGCCAGGTTTTAGCCATCCCAGGCACTAGTACCTATGGATCATCCACCTCCCAGGCAAAAGGGGGCAGGGCACTCACATATTCCTTCACAAATCCGCCCCCAGCACCCCCTTCTCTCCCTGCTATTATCTCTTCCACAGTTTTAAATTTTTCTCCCAGGAAGCCTTCATCAAATCCCTCAGGCAAGGTGGCACAAAGCCTGCTTGAAATGGAGGGGGCGTGGAGAAGTGGAAAATAGGAGGATAACACACACAAATGAATATTTCAATAAATTATCATGCCATGAATGTCAAAGTGTGCTCAAGAAATGCTAATGTCCTCACTGAGGAGCAGCAAGAGGCAGGCAGGGGGCCTGGAAAGACTCCATAGAAACCTGGATGATCTGGTGGATGGGTCATGGGACAAGCAGAGGCGCTGGCAGGGATGAAGTGAAAAAAACACAGTGAAGGCACCTGGTGGGGTGAGGAGGGGTGCTGGGGTGAGTGGAGGGCCAGGAGCTGGAGGTTTCCTAATTATATAGATGGAGTTTAGGAGTTGATCAGGGGCCACCAGTTGAGAAATATTTGAGAGGGATGAGCAGCTCATGGAACTGATTTCTGGGCTGTGCCTGGAGACAGGGAGGTGGCCAGGGCTATCCAGAGGGCAGCTGGAGTCAGCTTAGGGTAGGGCCCAAGGGTCCCACAGACCTGGTCCTCAGTAAGGGAGGAGTCTTTTGGGCCTAAACTAGGTGAAGGAGCAAAGGTGGCATCAGAAAGTCAGACAAGGCCTGGTGCGGTGGTTCACACCTATAATTCCAGCACTTTGGGAGGCTGAGGCAGGCGGATCACTTGAGGCCAGGAATTGGAGACCAGCCTGGCCAACATGGTGACACCAATCTCTACTAAAAATAGAGAAATTAGCTGGGCATGGTGGTGCACGCCTGTAGTCTGGCTACTCAGAAGGTTGAGGCAGGAGAATTGCTTGAACCCGGAAGGTGCGGGTCACAGTGAGCTGAGATCGTGCCACTGCACTCCAGCCTGAGTGACAGAGAGAGACTCTGCCTCAATAAAAAAAAAAAAAAAAAGAAAGCGAGACAATAATGATAGTCCTTTCCTCCTTCCTCTCCTCCCTCATTTTCTTCTCTCCCTTCTTCTCTCTCTCCTTCCTCCCTCCCTCTCTCCTTTCCTTCCTCCCTTCTTTTCTCTCTTTCCCTCTCCTATCCTTCCTCCTTCTCTTTCCCAGGCAATTCTTTTCTTTTCTTCCCCCAACCCTTTCTCCTATCCTTCCCTCCCCTTTGTCTCTTCCCTTCTACTCTTTTTCTCCCTTTCTCTCTACCTTCTTCAATCCCTTTCTCTTTTGCTGTCTTCTTTCCCCAACTTGATCAGAAAAGCCTGCAAAGCAGAGCCTGCTCTCAGAGTCATGTCATGAGTAACCCACTTGTGTTATTTGCGGTTTACCTACCTGTAGAAAATTTGTACCTTAACATCTCCACATACTGTGGGCAAATGGTTTATAATTCAACTCCACAAATATTTACTGTGCTCTGGTTAACTGAGTGTCCTTTGTGCTAGAGGTGCCAGAGAGATGCAAATGGCAGCGCCAGTCCTTGGAGGAGCCAGTCTGGGGCCCCTGGCTGATGTTGGCAGAAGACACATCCCTCTCTCCCCTCAAGGATGCTAAAGAGCCCTCTGTCTACTAGAACCCTGGGCCCACTTTTCTCTCCAACAAGGTGCAGAAAAGGGCATCGTTGCCAGGTTTGCAAGATCTTAACAAGACAGTACATTGTAGGTGTAATCTGCAGGAATGAGGAGGAGCTCAGCCTGTGCGGATTGGAAGGGCCACACAAACATGTCAGTCCATTGCCAATGGCACCCACAAGCTCGAATTCTGACTTTGCACCGATTTCTTCTCCTGCTATAAATTCTACAAGATTGTCAACATAAATAAGACTTTCTCCTCGACCAGTTTTTTCAGGGCCATGCCAGGCTTTAAAATAGGCAGGCCCCAGTTTCAGTTGCATGTTGTTGAGTTTGGAGAGTCAATCAATCAAGCCAGGTCCCACAGTGAGCACAGTGCCAATCTGCAGAATCTTTCAGGGCAAAAGGGAATTTAGAAAGATGAGGGAGAAAGGATCTGAAGAGTGATCCGTTCCTCTTTCAATGTTCAAAGTATAAAATCTTTCTCTTCAGTCTTATCAGTTAATACTGTCCTTTACTTGGCTAATGTTTGTTATATAGCATAAGATGTAACAAAATTTTCTTAGGCTAGGAATGGAAGGAAAGCAATGATTCTAACTGTAGTTGGGCAGTTTAGAGTGTGATGAAGGAGATAATAGAAATTTTCCATCACCCCTCAAGGTGCACAGAACAACAGAATCACAGACCGTTACCACTGACTTTTGCCATAGATTTTAGAGGTGATCTAATTTAACGTCCTAGTCCAAGTAGGCATCACCTCTCTGCCTCTGACTTATTTGTACCTACTATGTACCAGTCATTGTGCTGGGCATTAGAAAGACAGAGATGAAGACAACTTGGATCTCTAGGAAGGAGTTCAGCCTAGTGGGTACAGTGGCTCAAAAGAGGTTTGGACCTAGTGCTCACAGCGCAGAGGAGGAAAGATGCAATTTCAGGTGAGAAATCAGCAAAGACTTCTGGGAGAGGTGGTAGCTTATGTGTCACAGCTTAATCCTCACTGTGTGTCTGGGCAGGTTCCTGATTGTGGGAATGCAAGAATGGATGCTGGGCGTGATTCACCATCCTCCCCCACCATGTGGGCCAACTCCATCATCTCTATGACTCACAGGGAATTAGACTTCTGATCTCTCCTTTGACCCTGTGACTTCCCAAACTGCCTCGTGCATGTCCAGGCTTTGGGGCAGGTAACTGAAGTCTTTGCCCTATGAGGTGAGAGGTCGCTTGGGTGACCTGGGAGTAAATCCCTTCCCCTCCCTGGCTTTGTAAAGTTAAGTGTTAAATGAGAGACTGATATTCTAGGCAAAGTCTTTGTGCAAATGCCCATCTAAGCCATGACCCCTGCAAGGAATCCCGTGTCTTAGTGATGATGGTGCGGAGGTGGGGAGGGTGTAGTGCAACTCCCATTCCTGATCTCCTATCACCAGAGCAGAAGAATCACTGGAGAAGACTCTGTCTGAAGCTTGCTCAGCCCGGTTTCCTTGAGCAAGCAACTCATTCACAGGTAAGTCCAAATTCACACAGCACACACTGGCTACATAAATATTGTGCTTTAATTGATTGTCTTCTGTAATCAAAGGCAAGGCTGCTGAGTTTGTTACTTTCCCTACCATGCAACTGCTGGAGGAGAACGCTGGGGGAAGGGAACTGGGGTTGCCCAGGTGGTTTTTGTTGCATGTGTCTAACTGCAAGTTGTGTCTCTGTCTATTAAGGGGAGGATAAGGCCCATTACATTCAGATTCAATAAGAATTTATCAAATGCCTATTTTGTGAGAGGCATTGAAAGACACAGTATCTTATTTCATTTTTAATTGAATTAGTATTAGTAATGACTTGATGAGGCACAAAAGTTAGTCTTTACAATAACATTTTTTTTGTTGACATAAAAATGATCCCTATACTATTGCCTATGTCCACTTTATTGATTGTGAAACAGCCTAAATGCATGGAATTGGAAATTGGAAGTCATTTTACACAATACAAGAAAGCAACACCATCTTTCCATGTACCTACCAGTGCTCTGGCTGGTTTGGCTTTTCCAGCAGTTTTTTGGACTTGGGTGAGGTGGCTTCCTAGGGGCATTTTCTTACCCCCTCCCAGCGAAGACTGCTGTGAATTTTGCATAATTTGGAGGATACCCTACCCTTTGGGATAGCAGAGTTTTGAAACCCACAAATCCCTTTTACCTTGAGGAATGGTGGTGATGGTGGGTGTCAGAGACTCTGTATAAATCCCTGGGAAAGCTCAGCTGTCGCCTGACCCGAGGGTCGTGCAGTTTCCTTAACTTTGACTTTAAGTCAGCCCTCTTTAACCCCGACTCCCAAGCTGGGCTGTCCTTTGAAAGAAAAACGAAACCGCCCAGTTCTGAGCGTCGGAAAATGGGCACTCTCTCCCTGGGGGCTTGGGGCAACTTCCCCGCTACGTCGCCCAGAGATTTTAAATAACTGCCAGCCACCAGAAACCCTCTAACCCTTAGTTCTCCCCTCCGAGACCCAGCCGGCTCCTTGCCACTTCCCTCTGCAAACGCTCATGGGGGTGGGTGGCAGCAACGAGGCGATTTTCTTCGTCTTTTTTTTCTCCGGGTTTTGTCATGGAAACGCTGACACAACCTCCAGACGGCGGCCGAGCCCGGCCGGGGACTGAGGGCTTTTGGGACCCTGCGGGAGCGCGGCGCGCACACAGCACTCCCCGGGCAACAGCTGGACGCGACCATATCCCGGGTAGGGGCGGGGGGAGCGCGACGCTCCGCCCAGGCGCTAGGGTCCCTCCCTCCTCCCGGCTCTCCGCAGGCGCCCTCCCCTCGCCGGGGGCCGCGAGTTGCATTTGGTAAAACCCAGCCCCGGAATATATAGATCTTTGGAGCGCAATGAAGTAGCCTTTGGAGAGGAGGGAGAGGGCCCGTCGGACAGCCACAGCGGCCAGCGCAGCGGCAGCGGCGGCGGCACCACCATCACCGCTCGCACCCCAGCCGCCCGGCCCGCGACCAGGCAGCGGCGGCCGCCGGCGGGATCGGAGGAGGCGGCGGAGCTGCGAGGAGGAGGAGCAGGAGCGCGCAGCCAGCGGGTCCACGCATCTCAGCACTTCCAGACCAACTCCGGCACCTTCTACACCCCTGCCCGGGCTGGGGGCTCCAAGAGCGGCAGCGAAGCGAGCCCGATCCTCCCTCCGAGCCTTGCTCAGCTCTGCCCTGCGCCTCCCGGGCTCCGGTCCGCGCGGTGGGGTCCCTGCTCCTGCGCCCCGGGCGCGCCTCCCGGACACCCCGGTCCCCGCAGCCAGGACAAAGCCATGAAGCCAGCGCTGCTGGAAGTGATGAGGATGAACAGAATCTGCCGGATGGTGCTGGCCACTTGCTTGGGATCCTTTATCCTGGTCATCTTCTATTTCCAAAGTATGTTGCACCCAGGTAGGGGGCGCGTTAGCGTGGTTTTGTTGGATATTTTCTTCTCTCTCGCGCTCTCGCTCGCTCGCTCCCTCGCTCCGCCTGGTTTCTGCCTCTTGCAACCCTACCTCTCCGCCTTCGGCCTCTTCGGGGCTCCTGGCTGCCCGGGTGTACCTGGGTCACCGCGTCCGGATGGGGAGGAGAAGGGAAGGTGTGCTTTCCCCTCTTCTTCCTCCCGGCTCCGGGCTGGAGGATGGGACCAGGAGGGGCGGTAGTTTTTTTTTTTTTTTTCCCTTCTTCTTTTTTTTTTCTTTGTGTCCCTTGTCTGTCTGTCTACGAGGTAGCAGGGAAAGGGAGAGGTGTGGGAAGCAGCCGGGGGTGAGGGGCTGGTGTGAGGAGAACGAAACTCCCTCCCCGTTGCTGCCGAGGTCGGGGGATGAAAGAGTTACCCGAAGCCGGCTGCTCAGCGCCCGGGCGAGCCGCCTCTTCCTGGTTGCCGGGCCGGGGGCGAAGGGTTTACGCCCCGGCGAGGTTGTGAGTCCCTGAAGCAGGCTGGGGAGCCCGGCACTAGGCTCCCACGTATCCCGGGCTCGACGCAGAGCTGAGCAGGTGTGGAGAGAGGTCGGGTGCCCAGCGCTGCCCCTCCACCACGCGCCGGCCGCTTGCCCCCGGGGTCCGGCTCCGCAGTGACCTTGTGGATGGTGCCCCGGGGCCTGCTCCAGCCCCCAGCCCCTGAGATGGGAACTCCGAGCTCCTGGGTCATGCCTTGACCACTGCAGTTTTGGAGGAAACTTTGGTCAGGTCCTGGGCTGACCGTCCGTTTGCATCCCCCACTTCTGGAATCCGAGCAACGGGAATCCCCCGGGCGGCGTGGGAATGAACCCCATTCCTCCGGTCCCTTGCGGCTCAGGCAGAGTTCCACGTCCGAAATCTGGACTGGGGGAGGGACGAGGCTCGTCGCTTCCGAGGGGTGCGAGGGAAAGTTTGGGTCCTGGAGAGGGAGGGGCGCCCTCGAGCGCGGCGGCCGGGGGTGAGCAGCTCGGCTGCGAAGCCCAACAGGTAGAACCTTCCGAGAAGCCTGCCGGCTAACGCGGGTCTCCCCTGCTCCCTTTTCCCCTCCCTTAGCAGCCCCCTGCCGGGCCACGTTGGCTCAGAAATCCATTTTCTACGCCTCCGAGTTGCCTTTCTCAGCGTAGTCACAGCAATAATTTGCTTTTCTAATTGCAAGGAGGAGGGAGGTGGAAACGCATTTCCTTCCAGGGAAGTGGGGTTGGTGTTTTTCATTTTTGCCTCCCGCCTTCTCCTTTCACTGTGTATCTAACGCTTTAAGCAGACGCAGTCCCGAATTCATCAAGCCTGCGTTTGGGTCGATGGCAGAGGAATAAAGCTGTTCTTTCCATCATACGGGCAGGGCTGCAGGCTGCAGATTCCTTGACAGCGCAGGGACAGACGGCCCCTTTGCCCCACTCGGCCTGGAGCAGTTGTTAAGGCAGCCACACTGCCAAGGATATGCTCCGACTCTACCACATGTAACCTCAGGACGTCCGAGCCAGCCCTGTTAAAGATGGCTTTTGTTTGCAGCTGGGTATTTTTAGTTTAATGTCAGCAAACTACAGCGGTGTTTGTCTCCTCACCCAGACCTGCGGTTGTGAAACTTATAAAGGAATTTAAAAATGGACCTGGCTTGCATTCCAGCAGGCAGGCCTTGGTTGCAGTGGGCAGGACCAGACAGCCAGGGGTATCTCAGAGTGCCAAGCTCCTGGGGCCACCGGAGACCGGGCCAGACTCACCCCAGAGCGCCAGGGGACTGGTGGTGTGCAGATACACTGGGGTTCAAGCAGTTTAAACAAGGGGCGGGGTGATTTGGTCTAGACTCTAGAGCTGTGTTCAGGTCTCTTGAAGTTTTGCTGGGACCGTGAATGCCAGTAATGCTCTGTACAAATGCCCAGAACGAGGATGAGTGTCAGCCTTCAGCAGGAATGCGCTTGAGCTTCTGTGTACCTGAAATACAATTGTCATGGAATTCTTTGTGAGAATTGGGAAATAACTTTCTAGCCAAAGATACTAGGAAGAAACTTCCAACTTGTAATTGGCACTTTGTGAAAATTTCCAGCTCTTGTTAGATTCTTAAGTTGACTTGAAAGTGACATCATATCTTTTCAGTCTAGCCTTTTGGAAGAGGCAGAGAACCTTTTCTAAGCTTGTGCTGATAAAGATCCTCTGTCAGTCCTGCCCCATCCTTTATGTCCCCTTCTAGTCCTATTTTCTGCTATTGTTTATTCTTTGGATCTCTATAAATATATTTTTCTGATATTTCCCCCCAGTCCATAGCAAATCCTACTTTCAAAACCTTCTATTGAATGTAGAGTTACAGATAGTTCAATTGAAAGGCCTTCCTTATTTCAAATTACTTACAGTTCCACTAAAACTGTGTCAACAGTTTATCATTACATGGGGTATAAAAATATACTTTGAAATCCACGTTAAACATTTTCTTTTTGGGGGGTTCATTTTTTTAAGCTACACTGTTGATGACCACTGATGTGGAATCTTTTTCACTGGTTTGAATTTCTTTAAAAGTTAAAGATCCTTGCTTCTCTGAAGTATTTTGGGGTAAGGAGAGCTGATCCTTCAGCCTGGCTTTGCAGTTTCTGTCTCTCCAGATCACCCTGGGAGAGGCAGAAGGGACCACAGCATGGCACAGATTGTGTAGCTAAAAATTTGGAGGCCTCTGGCAGGGGTTCCAGATACCTGCGTGTGAAATAGAAAAATAGTATTGCAAAGGCAGTGGGTTCCAGGCTTCGTTGTGGCTGGAGGGTGTGAGACAGGGGAGAGAAAGAAAAAAAGGAGGGCGGGGCACGGTGGCTCATACCTGGAATCCCAGCACCTTGGGAGGCCGAGGCGGGTGAATCACTTGAGCTCAGGAGTTCGAGACCAGCCCAGCCAACATGGCAAAACCACATCTCTACTAAAAATACAAAAATTAGCTGGGTGTGGTGGCACATGCCTGTAATTCCAGGAACCCCGGAGTCTGAGGCATGAGAATAGCATGAACCTGGGAGGCAGAGGTTGCTGTGAGCTAAGATGGCACCACTGCACTCCAGCCTGGGCGACAGAGTGAAACTGTGTCTCAAAAAAAAAAAAAACAAAAAACAAAAAACAAAAAGCAGACAGCTGGCAAGGCTGGCTGTCCCTCTCTCAGATTCTAATCTGGGCCCCATTATCTTTTCTAATTCATAGAAATGATTAATTTGCAAATTTGAGTAATTGGTCATCAGTTGCACAAGGGTTTAGCAGAAGTGGGCCTTGTCAGTAGGATAGTTCCATTTAGAAGTTTTTGATACTCTGAGTTAATAGTCTTCCTTAAGAATATTTTATTGGACAAGGACCAGGTTTTAGACTCCTATTTTAATCCCGATGTTTTTTGCACAGTGTCTGACAACAGTGGGTTCTCAATAAAATATTTGCTGGATGAATGCATGAAGTGGTTAAACTCCAGAAGTAGACCCACTTCTCTGGTTTTCAGGAAGGTCACTTCAAGCCTTGCCAAGAATGCCTGGTCGATAACTCTGACTCTGTCCGGTGGGGATACTTCCTGCCTTCCTGAACTCTGACATGGACCCGGTTAAACTCATCAGGTGCCAGACAGGAGCTTTCACCGTGGCCTAAATTTGCAGCCTGTGAGGTGTAGGCAGCTGAGACACTGCTCTGTGTCCTGGATTCTGGAGAAGGTTGGCCTTGTTTAGCCACTAAGGAAATCCATCCATAGAACAGACACCTTCTATGGCCGTGAACTATTCCTAAAGTCAGGGAGAATGGAACCACATACCTGCGGTTTCTATACAGGTTTGAGTTCACCAGTGAATGCTTCCTATGAAAGTTCATCAGCTTACATTAAAGTGTCTTGCATACCTGTCCCAGATGGCTGGGTTTTGATGGAGCTGTGTCATGCAGTGCAAAGCTGAGAGGCCCCCCAGGCTGCATTGGTGCACAGTGTGTAAAGGCAGCTCTTCGGAACCTTCCTTTTGTGTTACTCCATAGGATTGTGGTTTTTGTTTGAAATCTACTGTTCATAGAAAGAAGCCTTCAGAGGAGAAAGCCTTTTCTCTCCTGTTTGCTTCCTCTCTATTATTTTTATTTTTGCAAAATGTTTATTTTCACTGTCACCTGGGATTTTTTGGCCTTGGTTGAATGTATTGAAAGATTATATCCTTTATTTAAAGATGTCTCTGTTTACCCCCTTGCAGTTTCACTTGATCAGGTTGAATCTAAAATGCATTTTATATTATAATTTTAAACTAACTGTAAACATAATATGTGCTCATTTTAGAAAATTCAGGAGGTGGTCAGGTGCAATGGCTTACACCTGTAATCCTAGCACTTTGGGAGTCCGAGGCAGGTGGATCACCTGAGGTCAGGAGTTTGAGACCAGGCTGACCAACATGGTGAAACCCTGTCTCTACTAAAAATACAAAAAAGATTAGCCAGGCGTGGTGGTGCACGCCTGTAATCCCAGCTACTTGGGAGGCTGAGGCAGGAGAATCACTTGAACCAGGGAGGCTGAGGTTGCAGTGAGCTGAGATCTCGCCATTGCACTCCATCCTGGGCAACAAGAGTGTAACACCATCTCAAAAAAAAAAAAAAGAAAATTCAGGTGGTATAGAAGAAAAACAATCATTATTCCACCACCAAGAGGCAACTGGTACTTTAAAAATATAGAATATATTTATATGTATTTATATATTCTATAATATATTTTTCTCAACTATGCAAAATGCATATATATAGTTGAGATAACATCATACATTTTGTATCCTGTTTGATAATAAGTATTTTAGACAAATACATCATTATCACAACTAGTTATTAAAGTTAAAGACAGAGTTTAGCCATAACTGTTTAAATGTATAGACTTGCATGTGTCTCCACCTCCCACTCTACCCCTTTGCAGGATGTCAGTCTGGTATTATTTTTTGCTGTGGTTGCACAAATTTAATGTTACATTACAGAATCTTTTTGCTTATACATGGAATGAGTTTGGAGTTGTACTCTAATTTGTAGGAGCCGTTCTTACATTATATACCTGAAACTTCCATTGAAAAAGTGTCAAGAGGGTCTCAAATATGAGACTGTTATGAATTCTGAAAACAGCATTGAATCACTGAAGGTTCTCATGTACCCCGTAAATATATACAACTACTATGTACCTACAAAAATTAACAAGTAAAAAAAATAACTGAAGGAGAAGACATTTTTAGCATGGGGTCTCTCCTTGGTCGTTTAAGTTAAATGTTTGCACCTCGATGGAGCTTTTTCATAGCTGTGCTCAGATGAGAGAGACGTCGGTGATCTCCTTTGATTGTTACAGTCCTCATTTTCATTGCCTTCCAAAATAAAAGGACTGATCAGGCACCATAGAAAGGGTGGTTGGGGGGTTTCTGTGGGATGAGGGGAGAGGGAATCCATCCTTCAGCTGAGGTATCTGTTGTTAGTATTTGTCTGGTTGAAAAATCATTTTGTTCATAGCTTTATCAGCACAGTCATTTCAAAACAGGAAGTCAAAGGCTCCTAAGCAAAGGCACCACCCTTTCCCTTCTTAAACCCACCAAAAGGACCTCTCTTTAATCCGGAGGTCAAGTGAAAAAGGCTCTTATGAAAGTCATTGCCAGCAGTTCTCTTCTAAGTTCAGACTGAGAAAAACCAGAAGTCATTCTGCTGATTCATTTTTTTTTTCTTTTTAGTTTTTCTTCTGAATTTTTGGGATACCACCTTTATAACAAATAAAAGGGGAGGCAGTTCTTCCTATGAGATCATTGAACAATCTGATCTGTCAGTTAAAATTTCCTAGAACTTGTAATTTGATGCATCTCAGATCCGATGTGATTGATTGAAACTTACAAGCCAGCTTGTTCTCCTCCTCCCCAGCCCCCTCTCTGTCTGTCTGTCTCTCTTTTCCTTTCTTCTCCTCTGTGCCAGATGCTGTTCTTGGCACTGGAAATCTAACACATACATCTCTGCCTTCATGGAACTTAGATTCTAGTGGGACAGACAGACTTTAAAAAAATGCAGAAGTGATATATATGGTATATCAGATGGTGTGAAGAGAAAAACAAAACAGAGAAGATGGTTGAGGGATGTGAGAGGCAGGGGTTGCAATATAATATAGAGGTAATTAGGGAATGTCATTGATAAGACGACACTGAGAGCAGACAGCTGCAGGAAATGAAGGAGCCGGCCATGTTCCAGGGAGAGAGCAACACAAGTTCAAGTCTGGTCCCTGAGGCAAGAACATGCATGGCAAGGTGGTCAGAGTGCCTGGAGCAGAGGGACAGAGGCAGCCAACAACCACAGTGGGGAGACACAAGTTGGAGAGAGACGATTGTTTTGAGCTTTGGGTTTAACTGTACATGGGAGGGAAGCGCTGCAGAAGCTTTAGCAGAGGACTCTTGGGGCAGGGAGGTGAGGAATAAGAGTGGAAGCGATGTAGAAAGATTGAAAATCAAGTCTCCTACTTGCACTTTATTTTTATTTATTTATTTATTTTTATGGAGATGGACTCTTGCTCTGTTACCTAGGCTGGAGTGCAGTGGTGCAATCCCAGCTCATTGCAACCTCCGCCTCCTGGGTCCAAGCAATTCTCCTGCTTCAGCCTCCTAAGTAGCTGGGATTACAGGCATGCACCACCACACCTGGCTAATTTTTGCATTTTTAATAGAAACTGGGTTTCACCATGTTGGCCAGGCTGGTCTCCAACACCTGACCTTAAGTGATCCACCCTCCTCGGCCTCCCAAAGTGCTAGTATAGGTGTGAGTCACCGTGCCCAGCCCTCCTTGCACATTTGTGTTCATCTTTGGTCAGCCGATAGTATACTTTGGTTAAGTGGTCACCATATAAGTCCCATCTCCCCTCTACCACCTGCTCCTCCTTGATCCCCAACTAGACCGTTTCCTTTTTCAATTTTTTAAACTTTATCTTTATTTTTAAAAATAGGGTCTTGCTCTATTGCCCAGGCTGGCAAGTAGTGGTGAGATCATGGCTCACTGCATCCTCGAACTCCTGGGCTCAAGGGATCCTCCTACGTCAGCCTCCCAAGCAACTCGGACTTACAGGTGTGCCACCACACCCAGTCCCATTTCCAATTTTTAAAGCAGTAATAAAGAGATCTGAAAAAGAGATTTGAGAACAATTTTGACTGAGCTTGTAGTGGGAAATTCGTAATATCTTCAGGGTGCAATCCGTGGCATTTGTGAATAAAACTATCCAGAAAAAGTGCCAGACTTAAATCGGCACTCAATAAAAATATAGCGATGAAATGGATCAACACTCTGGGAGTGGAAGACTCAGGTCCTAGTCTGGGGTCTCCCACGTCCTATCCCCATAAATTATTGTGTATTATTGATTCCAGGATGTATTTTTTCACATTTTAGTAATTATGTAATTTGTGTTGTGATTGATGGCATCTCAGCACCGTGCTGCGCTTTATTGATCAGCTGTTTTGTTTCTTAGTGTTCCATCAAATAGTGTGCCTTCGCCGTGGATGCCTTCTGAGGCCACCTCTGTAAATTGTGGAAGTACTTTATGTAAACTGTGGCACACTTCATAACCTCAGTAAGTGATGAAAAAATGGCATTCCTCCAAGATGCAGACTCTGAGGGCTCAAAAGTACCTGGTTAGCCTTGAGTACTTGCTTCTCAATGGCCAGACTGGCATGCAGTCTGTCCAGGTCTTTTTAACTTTGCCTGGCACTTATTCTCAGAACCCAGGGCTTGTAGTTAGTATTTCTCAGATCAATGATGAGGTTGGTTAAGAGTTAGAATAGGGAGGGTGGGAAGTAGGTGATTTAACTTGCGACTTGAACCCGGAAGTTCATCTAGAAATAGACGCAAACATTTGCCCAGGGAAAGTATCACCAATGTGGATTTTTGTTTCTTTCAAGGCTACTGAGCTGTCATGACTTTGTCATTTCTCTTTTCTGGCCCTTTTAGAAATGTACTGTAGTTGTTTGTTTTTTTGTACATCTTCCTCTTTTGATACAGCAAGGCATGGATTCTCTCAGGTTCATCTTTATAGCCTCTGACCCTGGCCCAGAGTTGCCTAGGAAACATTTAAAGAGTTAATCATTGATTCTCAAAGATAAGCCTTTCCACCTTGGTCACCACCCAACCCATGTGCCCAGAACTCAGGAGGAGGAGCCAGGTTGGATTGTCATATACAAACAGCATCTGCTGTGGTCTAGTCCATTTGTCTCCCAAATCTCTTTGCTTCTGTTCTGCTATGGTTCAGGGCAGGAAATAGAAATCAGTCTAGGTATTTTATTTTTTAATCTAATTGAATTTTTCTTTTTTTGAGACAGAGTATCACTTTGTCGCCCAGGCTGGAGTGCTGTGGCACCATCTGGCTCACTGCAACCTCTGCCTCCCAGGTTCAAGCGATTCTCCTGCCTCAGCCTTCCAAGTAGCTGGGATTACAGGTGCCTGCCACCATGCCCAGCTAATTTTTGTATTTTTAGTAGACACGGGGTTTTGCCATGTTGGCCAGGCTGGTCTTGAACTCCTGACCTCAGGTGATCCACCCGCCTCGGCCTCCCAAAGTGCTAGGATTACAGGCATGAACCATTGTGTCCGGCCCCCGTCTAGGTATTTTAAGCAGAAAGATATTTACTAGAGGGAATTTGGTGCTTATAAAGACAGGGCTGGAGGAATGGGGCTCCAGGAATGTCTCCCAGCTAATGGTAGTAGTTTATATTATTAACAAATGTATGCCGGCATGGCTGCTCAAAAAAAAAAACAAAAAAACAAAACCTGACTCACCAGGGGTGCTACACCCTCCGAGGTTGTGTCTGGAACTATTGAGTTCAAGAAAAAACTGATGGCAGAGCCGGAGAGTGGACCCTATAGTGCTGTTGCAAAAAACCCTCGTGTCCCCATCTCCATGCTTGCCAGCAGCCAAACAGCCCCAAAGGCAAGAAGATGGCCTCTGCCTCACATCTGCTTTCTAAATCTCAAGTGAGTGCTTCTGTTTGGGGGGAGCCAAATTCACATCTAGAACCTGAGCTTCAAAGAAGCCTGGGAAATACAGCTTTTCAATTACCAGCCTCTGCAGGCTAGAAAGCTTTCTAGAAGGAGGGTAAAATGAATGATGAGCAAATAATCACAATACTCACTGCACCCTATTGGTAAAACATATTTGAGCAGCCATCCCTCAATATATTTTGTTTATAAATAATTTCTGAATATTTCTACCATTATCTACATATCTAGGATAGGATCCTTTCTGACTAGTGACTGTAAATACATATGACATTATCTGTTGGATAATTCTGTTGGCTGACTCTTTATCAATTCTCATTCTTTCATCCTTTTGACCTTGTAATGTTGTCCACAAAGATACGATGGAGAGCTAGTACTTAAGAGAGAGGAATGCCATTTTCTCGTGTGCCTGGATTGTGACAATTATCTCTAAGTTGTGGTTTCTTGGCTGGGATCTCTTTAGGTCTCAGTTCTATTTTGTGAGGAATAGGATAGTTAAAAATAGATAATACAATCTGTAAATTTACTTATGATTCAGTTGTAAATGGTTATTCATTGAAGTATGCTGAGAAGGGTGGAATTATTGAGGTGGTCACTCCAGTTCATTTTGTGGTTGAAGATACCTGCCTGAGTTTCGTAAGTGACATGTAATTTGATATGACAGGTTAGGTGGGTTGTTTGTGGCCATTTGTATTCTTGATATAGTTACATTTTTTTTAGGGTAACTGAAAATGGAAGGTCTGGTGTTTAGATGAACAAAAAATGCAAAGCCTGATGTTTCCTTCCCGGACCCCTTTTGTGGCACAATGTCCACTAGGATTTTGGAACCCCAGGACTAGATCTGCCTTGAATGTCATTGGTTATTGTCAGACCTGCCGTTGTCAACTCTGGGTAAAAGTCCCATGTTAACCTAGTGCCAGTTCTGGCAGTGGTGGAGGCTTAGTTTGGCTTTAGATAAGCAGTATGGGGAGGGCTGATATTTCCAGCATCACCAGGGCTTGGGTTCTGTCTCAGGTCGATATGGATAGAGACAAAGAAACCTGGTAATGGAAGTGTTTCAGTCCTTATCATTCTCTGGCGTGAGTGGTTATCTTAAATGCCTTGGGAGAAAAAACTCACAAAGGCAACTCAAGTGAAATAAGCTGGTGGCTGGGTTTCTGTTAGAAACTGTTAACTTCAAAGAATCTCAGAAGAGGGAAACCACAGAGGCCCCTCTAAGGTAGTGTTGTAACAGGGCACTTAACATTTCTTAACGGTTGTCATATTTTACCTTTAATATCATTGCATATTGTCACTCATTATAGTGAAAAGAGCACAGAATTTGGAGTCTAGACACCAGCTTTTAGGATTTGGCTGTTCCCTATGTCCATTTGACATCATTCAAGATATTTTTGTTAAATGCTTACTAAGAGTTAGGCTCTGTTCTAGGTGTGAATCAAACAGGTGAAAATCCATGTCCTCATGGAACATACATCATAGTGGGGGAGACACAATAACAAATGCATATTAAATTAAAGAGTATGTTTGAAGGTGACAAATGCTACGGGGTTGGGGAAGCAAGGAAGGGGGATGTGAAGTGGCAGTGGTGGGGAGATTGAAATTTTAAATAGGGTTGTCAGGGAAGTTCTCTCTGAAAAGGTAGCTTTAAAGATTGAAGGAGATGAGGTAGATGGGAGATGAGCCGATGAAATAATAAAGATATTTATCTGATATTATTTACCAAAGGCCAACTTGGGTCAGGTATTGAATATAGATTACTCCCCCACAGGACTCTTATATGTATACGCTGTAATTACCACCATTTTACAAGGGGGGAAACTGAAGCATAGAGCATTATCCCTTGTCTGAGATCCCCAGGAGAGGCGTGGATGGAGTAAGAACCATACCCGGCTGTAAGACTTCATATCTGCTGCTCTGAACAGCTGGGAGGGCTCTCATTTGGGCATTAGTCTTCCCGTCCACCCCAAAGATTGGTGAGAACAATTGCAATTTAGTGATAGACATTCTGCGAAGGGTGGGACCTTTCTGCCCATCAACGAATCATTCTGTCCAAATGCCACTAATGCCCCTCCTTGAGAAAGAGCTCAAGACTCTGTGTAAACAGCATCTGGCGTAGTACTTGGCTGCATCCCATGACTTGGGCAAGTGCCTGGCAAGTGCAGGGGCTTAATAATTGATTGAATGAGTGACTGAGTGAAAGTCACAGACAAGAGATTTGGTCCCCTCGTTTGCCAAGTGAAGGTAGTAATATCACCTCTCTTATGGGTGGTGGTGGTGGCAAAGATTAAATGAGAAGTTAGATGTGAAACTGCTTTGGAAATGGATGTAAACCTATGTAACAAAACTGCGTGTCCTGCACATGTATCCTGGAACTTAAAATTAAATAAAAAAAGAAAAAATGAATGTAAAAGCAGTATAAATATATTGTTGTTACGATAAATGACCTGTGTGGTTCCTCGTTCAAGGATGTGAATCTCGATGTCAACATGATACTGTTGTATTTCATTCTGTTTGAAACCTGAGCAAGTTTTTATCCTTTTAACCTGTGTGTCCTACACTGTAAGATTTACTGAAAGGATCTAACTTCTATAAGAATGAGACTCCTGTGAATATCTTCTGTCTGTATGTGCTCACTCTCTCTCTGCCGTGCTAACAGGCATACCCCTCTGCCAAGGCCAAAACTGTGTAGCAGTTTGCAAAGCAGAGTTTATATTTGGTGAGGAATCAGCCTTGTGTTTTCTTGCTGAATGCAGTGACCAGAGCATTTCCTCCCAATTATGCACTTAATTATTCCTCGGGTTCCCATTGGCTTTAACAAGTGACACTTGGGAAATAACACAGGCACTGGTCAATGCCATTTCTGAAGCTGAACTTCGAGGAGGATGAAAAGCAGTCATTTCAGAAAAGTAACAGTGGTAGCATGGCAGCCCGTATGTGAGCAGTTGTTGGCTGGGTTAGCATGGCTCATTGCACAGGACAGCATCGATTGGCTCTGTGTCTCCACATTGGGCCTGTTCTGTGCTGAGGAGGACTTTAGGGGTTCCTCCGGTATAGGGGTTAGGCCTTCCCACTGTTTAACTGCAGTTAAACAGTTAAACAGTTAAACATGGAGCTTGCTCTGTGGCTGGGTTTGTAGCTGGGGCACAGATCTATTTCCACCCTTCTTCACCAGACCAGGTCCTAAAATTCAGTTCAAAGACTCCATCACCCTGATCTGGGATAGGCCCAGCATTCTTCGACCTGAGGCCAGGCTCACATTTGAAATAGTCCCTGTTAGGCTGGAGAGTTATCATAGAGGAAGGGGAGTGTATTTGTCAGGGCTCACATTTCTTTACAAGTTGAAAAGGTTTTTATCTTTTTAAGCACCCAGACTTCTTTCCATTCTACCTAATCATTGATTTAGACTATTTGTTTGCAACTGGTTTGGGACCTCCTTCTTCCCCCACAGGTGACAGGTGGCAATGTCTGGAGACATTTTGGGTTGTCATTAACTGGGGAAGGTGTGCTACTGGCATTTAGTGAGTGGAGGCCAGGGATGCTGTTAGACATCCTACAATGGATACGATAGACTTCCCCGCAACAAAGAACAGGCCAGCTCAAAATATCAATAGTCGGGAAACCCTGTATTAGTTTGTTCTCATGCCGCTGTGAAGAAATACCTGAGACTGGGTAATTTATAAAGGAAAGAGGTTTAATTGACTCACAGTTCTGCATGGCTGGGGAGGCCTCAGGAAACTTACAATCATAGTGGAAGGCACCTCTTCACAGGGCAACAGGAGAGAGAATGCGTGCAAGCAGGGGAGATGCCAGACACTGATAAAGCCATCAGATCTCATGAGACTCACTCACTATCATGAGAACAGCATGGGGGAAACCACCCCCATGATCCAATTAACTCCACTTGGTCCTGCCCTTGACACGTGGGGATTATTACAATTCAAGGTGAGATTTGGATGGGGACACAGTCAAACCATACCAAACCCTTATTTGATTAAAAATGTTTCTGATGCTTTATGAAAAAAAACAGTAACAATAGTGATCACTTACCAAATACTTGCTCTGCATCAGACAGTGTGTCAGCTGCTGTGTTTGGATTATCCATCCTATTTAATCCCCACCACAGCCTTGTGAGATGCGCATTTACCAATCCCATTATACAGGTGAGGAAACTGAGGCTTAGAGAGGTGATGGAGCCTGCCTAATTGGAAAGCTGGAACAGGAGCCTGGCTCAGGTCTAACTGACAGCAAACACTGTACTCTTCACCTCACCAGTATTCCCGTCTCCATGTTCTTGGTTTCAGATAATTAGATCAAGAAGTAATTATTTCATAAAGGCCTTAAGCTCAGCTGTAGACTCAGTAAGTGGGACATTCAGTGATAGCCCCTTCTCTTCTTACCCTACACTCTATCTCTGGTGAGCTCATCCCCTCTTGGGGTATCATCTGTGTTTAGATGATGCTCATGTCTTTCTTCAACTTGGATGTGACCTTGGGTTGAAGTCTAGTTCATGTATTACCTCTTGTATTACCATCCATCCCCTCTTGGTCAGAATGAGGGGATGGATGTCCTTCCTTTCGTCCCTGTGGTACTTTGTGTGCGTACATCTCTAATATTACTCATTCTGATAATTGACTCCTTCAGGGAAGGGGCATGTCTTGTTTAGCACAATATCCCGACATCTGCAATAGATCCTGGTCACTCAGTAACACTTTGCTAAAAGAAGGAATACACTGATGGTAATTGGTCACTAAGAAGAAAATCCCCCTTTTTGGGATGGTGGGTTTGATTTTCATTTTGATTCTATGGTGATTTGATTTTCATTTTGATTCTATGGTGAGCTGTCACTTAAGAGAGCCAAGAACAACCCCTTTTATACCGTGGTTAAATGTGAACAGCCAAAAAGTGAACAACTGTCAAAGTTGTAGGAATTGCATCACTGTAACCACAAAGGTAATTAAATGTGTCCCAGGAAGGGATCTGCTAATTTGGTTTGCAATGGGAGTGTCTGAGACAAGACTTTTGTAGAGCAGCACTGTCCAGTGGAAACACACTGCTACTGCACACAAAACTAAATCTTCTGGTAGCCCTTTTTACATTGAAAAAAGTAAAAAGAAACAGGTGAGATTAATATCTGAAATATTCCAACAAGTACTCAATATTAAAACTCATTGCAATATTTTACAGAGTCTTGGTACTAAGTCTCCAGAAATCCAATGTGTATTTTTACAGGACATCTACATTCAGATTAGCTGCATTTCAAATGCTTACTAGCCACATGTGACTAGGGCTACTGTAATGGATAGTGTAGCTCTAAAGTATTAGAGAACCTTTTCTACACTAAACTAGGGCTTTTTTTTTTTGTCTCCCCTCACCCTAATTAAAAATAAAATTTATGGTGACAGAGCAAGACTGTCACCCAGACTGGAATGCAGTGGCGTGATCATGGTTCACTGCAGCTATGACCTGGGCTCAAGCAATTCTGCCACCTCAGCCTCCCAAGTAGCTGGGACTGCAGGTGTGCACCATCATACTGGGCTAGTTTTTGATTTTTTTTTTTTTTTTTTGTAGAGACAGGATCTAGTTGTGTTGCCCAGGTGGGTCTCAAATGCCTGAGCTCAAGTGATCTTGCCTCAGCCTCCTAAAGTATTGGGAGTACAGGCATGAGCCATTGTGCCCGCCCCTTCCATTTTCTTAAGGGGATGTTGTCTTTCCTGGGTTTTAGCTATACCCTTTGGGAATAATATTGATTATCTTAAGGCTCAACATGTTAAGTACAAGATATTGGCTGCAAAGTGTTATACACACACACACACACACACACACACACACACATCCCTAAAGTCATTTCAGGCCTCTAAGGTATCTTCAAAGTCTTCTAGTTAATCAGTCGCTATCTGAAGCTTGATTGTGCTATTGAGATCTTAACACAGTCTGCCATGTAGCAAGAGCAACTGTTACTAGCTCCATTCTACAGATGAGGCAGCGGAGACTCAGAAGGATTTGGGGAATTGCTTAAATTTTGTTTCGAGTGGTTCTAATACCAACGTTTAGCTGCAAAGTCTGGCCCAAAGAATATTCATTCTATTAGGGTGGATGTAAACACACATACTTTACTGTCTTATGGGGCCAGATGCGATTGCTGTTACAAAGAGAGACAAACTGTGAAGGAAAGGGAGAGGAGGGTGATTGATTTTGGTGGTGGTGGGGATGGTGGTGGTCGTGGTGGTGGTGGAGGAAGGAAGTCTCCCAGGGAAAGTCGAGGTTTGCACTGGGCTCTGAAGGATGAGTAGAAATTTGCTAGCGGAATCTGGGAAGGGGGAGGAAAGACATTCTAGGTGAGGACGTCTGCCAGACCAATGAGGAGAGTGATGTCTGGGAATACAGGAGCCCAAGGGTGGAGAGGTGAACCTGGATGGCTCTGAATGCTCTAAAGTTTGAGTTTTATTCTTGGGACCAGGGAGCCACAGATTTAGTGACTCCTGTTTTTCAGATGATGAAATTTAAGCTGCATTTAAACTCTCTTGTTTCATTAGAAAGGCAGTAGTTTCAAACTCACTTTCTCAAAATGAACTCGGGGCCATTTGGAAATTGTTTCTATTACCGTCATTTAATGGGAGGCAAGAAGATTATTCATGAACGACTAAAGTGCAAAGTAAGAAAGAGCTTAAAAGCATTCTGTAGTGGGATTTGAAACTCCTCTGTTTTGCGTTGCTTGGGCCAAAATTATAGGACATGGGGGTTAAATTTCAGTCTCTCAGTTGCTAATGGTGCCCTAGCTTCACCCTCAGAGGGCCCTGGAAGCAGTGGTGGGAGAAAGGGAAAGTATAAATCGTCCCAGGGAAGAGAGTTTCTTGCTTCAGTGGGAGCTCGTGGGTGTATCCGGGTCAGGCTGTAGCTGTTGGGCTGCCCTAGAGATGAGCAGTGAAGGATGGAGAACAAAGTCTGCTGCTTCCTCCTGGATGTCAGACCCAAGTGCACTGTATGTGGGGTCTGAGTGCATTGTCCCCCTGAAAATGCTGCCCTGTGTCCTCTTTAAATCAAAAGGCTGCCTCTTTTTTAGGCTCCCCTTCCTGGGCTGTGGGAGAGGGCATGGGGCTATTGTAGAGCTCATACACCCTATGAAAAGGCATCTCTCTGTGGCTTTCACAATCACTTCTGGGGGCCATTGTGCTTGGTACAAAGCTGAGGGCTGCCTGTATTTTCTCTGCGAGACTGTAGCACTTGACGCCTGTCGATGAATAATCGAGAGCTGGTTTTCTCATAGGGGCATCTCACCACCTTTGATCCCCTTTATTTTCCGTTCAAACATCACCACCACCACCACCACCACCACCATCACGACAGGGAGAGCTCTTCCAAAGGCTTAATTGAAAAAGAAAGTAATATAATGTAATCACAGATACGCAGCGTGTTTTAAAGGGGGCACGTGGATAGGCAAGCTAAAAGGGTTTCTGGATTTATGCTTGCAAACTTATAACGATTTAGGGATTAGGGATTTGAAGGTCTAATTGAGGTAGTACTTATTATTGGAAGCCCATGCAAAGGTATTGGAATGGAGATTATTTTGCAATTGGAAGAATTAGATAGTGAAATCCTTTAAGAGCCAAGGTTTCATTATGTGTAGGGTTTTCTGTATAATTTTGCTGTTCAAAAATGGAAGTGCAGGTTTGAGATCAGTAACTGAACAGGCAATCTTTTAGTTAATTGTAATAAAACAGCTTTTGTTGCGAGAGTGTGAGCCATCATCCGAATGACAATTATGTGCTTAAAAATATTAACTAGGAATAGTGGCCTTGCTCACTTTAGGATAATCCATTGCATTTAGGAGGGGAGTGCCTCAGGGCTCTTTCTTGGGACTCTGCAGAGAATTCTTTCAAGGCTTATGCTGACTTTGTTTCCTGTGCCTGTAAAAGCAAAATGAGATTTTTAAAAATAAATCCAGGGCTGATAGTAAGTGTCTTCCTGCAAATGAGATTTGAGGGATGTGCAGGATGTTGTCATTGGAAAGTCACAGCAACATTCCTTTTTTATTTTCATAGGAAATAAACAAGGAATGGATTAGGAACACAGAGGTCATTGCTGAGTGTTCGATCTGTTATAAAACTCCAACAAAGTAGAAAGGGCATTGGGTAGGCATTGGGTGGGGCATCAGGGATCTTGGGTTCTTGACCGGCTTCTTCTACCCGCTTTTGGGGACCCCACATGTGTTACTAACAAATGTAGATGTTGGCAGTTTTCAAACTACTCCTTTAAGCCCAAGCATGGGGGTAGGTCCTTGGAGGGGGCTGGGGGTCCCAGTAAACCCCACCCCAATCAGAGTGGTTCCTTGCTTATCTGTTTCATATTTTGGGGTTCTCAATAAAATTTTGTTAGAATAAAGTACTTTAGGGCCAAAACCAACAATTTTGCAGTTGACTACTTAGACTATTTCTAAGGTCTCTTCCCGACTCAGATCTGATGTTATTAGCAGTTCTCAAAATCAATACACATTTACATGAGGGTTAAATCATAATTAAAATGAATAATTACTGTTCATGCAGTATGAACAGTCTGACATCTGTCCACCCCTCCATCCAGCACTCAAACATTTATCGACCAAATATTTATCTGACTAAAGAGACAAATCTAAATAAGACTTAGTTCCTGCCTGCAAATAACTTGCAATTTAGCAAGTGGTGACAGACTCGTAATTGTTAGCTGTAATGCTTTATAATAATGGCTATGGGCGGCTAGGGAAAAAAAAAGGAGTAATTAGTTTAGGGAGGTCAGGGAACTTGACAGAGGAAGGAATATTTGAGCTGGGCTCTGGTCATTTGTTCAGTTATTTAACAAGCATTTGTTGAATGGCTGCCGTTTGTGCCAGGACTGTTCCTGTGCTAGGGAAACAGCAGGGGACAAAACAGACAATGATCCCTATCTTAATAGAGCTCATGTTCTTGGCATAAAATTTATCAAGGGGCAAGGTTGGTGGCCCCACTGGCTCCTTTACCATCATCTCCCTCCCCTGCCCCATGATGCCTCAGAGTAAAGCAGTATTTTATATATATATATATATTTCTGATTATGAAATTAATTCAAGTGTATTATAGAGAATTTTGAAAAGAGAGACTTCCAAAAAAAGTCACCCCAATCCCTGCCATATGTATGCCTATATATATATATATTTATTTATATATATCCATGGAAAAATAGACCAGAAGGTCAAGAGATTTTTCCTGGATGGCAGGGATTAGGGATGAATTTTTTTGAAAGTAGGTTCCATATGTGTATATATATATAACTTTTTTTAGAAGTAGGTCCCATATATATATATAAAATTTATTTACAAAGATATATTTTAAAAAGTTATCCCTAATATATATAATTATAAATGTATATAATATATATTTACAAATAAATATATACATATATGTAATACTTGTAACATATACTTACATATATGTATACACATATAATATATACACACATGTATATAACATACATTACATATATGTTATATATAATAGCATATATCACACATATATGCAATATATGTAATATAGTATACACACATGTGATATAATATGTATTATAATATACACATATGTAATATATACACATATATGTAAAATATGTAATATATATGTGTATATATATTTATGAAGATAAAATCATCAGGCTTATATTATAGTGTATTTTGCTTTTGCCATATAGCGCCGAATCATGGGCATTTTCTCATGTCATTCAGTTGTCTCTGACAGCACTGTAATATTCCATCAGATGGATGTATTTTCATTTTGCCATTCTCCTTTGTTGAACATTTTTGAAAAAGATTTCCCCTTTTAAAAAATGCCATTTTTTTTTTTTTGTAAACTAAACTTTTGTCTGAGTTTCTTAATGTCTCGTTCAAATAAAATTTCAGAGGGGGAATTCACAGGTTATAAACCTTTGAAGGCTCTTGATAAGTGTAGCCAAATTATTTTCTAGAAGGTTGTATCTATTGATGCTCCAACCAGTAGTGTGTGAAAATGTCCATCTTACTATATCTCAGCTCCTTTGATTAAGCTGCCATCCAGATTCCTGATAGAGCCTTCCTGTATCTCAACATTCATGCTTTCATTGAGTTTTTGGCCCACACTAGATTATAGGCTTCTGGAGGCCACAAACTGTGTCCCCAGTCCCTGGCATATGACAGACTTGTAATAAAATAAATGTTTGTTGAATACATGCTTGCATGTCTGAATGAATGAGCCAAGGAAGATAAGGAGAGGTTTCACTTGATATCTGGGAAGAGAACAGAACTTTCTTCAGATGTCATAAAGTATTTTATTAATGGGTTTCCAGGGATAGGGAGATTCATGAATGGACAAGTAGCTTGCTGTAAATCCACCTCCATACCCTCAGTGCCTGTCCAAGAGTCCTATAATAGATCATCCTTAGGATTCAAATTAAATGAAAAGATACATTTTCACTGCTTCACTGCTACTCACTAGGTACCCGTTACAGGTGTTAAATCATTTAGTCTTCTCCACAGCCTGGCGAGGAGGACTGGCCTCATCCTCATTTTTAGGTGGGACTCAGAGAAGTTTTGTAATTAACTTAAGGTAACACAGCGAGTTATCGGTGGAGCTGGGATGCCCTGGCTCATCTGACTCAAAGTGCTCTAATGAGAACTTCTCTCTGCAAAGCGTGGGCTAGCATCTGTGAGGAAAATTTCTTTTTGTGATTGAGGAGGAAAAACATATGGAGAAACCCTATTGTCTGAATGCTGCCTCTCTCCCTAATTTATAGGTTGAAACCTACTCCCCAGTATGAGGCCCTTAGAAGGTGGTGGTCTTTGGGACGTGATTAGGTCATGAGGGAGCCCTCATGAATGGGATTAGTGCCCTTATAAAAGATACCCCAGAGAGACCCTTACCCCTTGTGCCGTGGGAGGACACAGTGAGAACCAGGAAGTGGGGCCTCTGCAGACACCAAATCTGCCAGTGCCTTGATCTTGGACTTTCCAGCCTCCAGAACTGTGAGCAATAAATTTCTGTAGTTTACAAGCCACCTAGTGCAAGATATTTTGATACAGCGGTCCAAATGGATGAAGACAAGGAACGATCCTTGAGCTGAAAGGAAAAGGGACAATCGCTCTACAGTTGGGAAGACACAATGATAGCTCTAGGAAACATTGTGCGCTCAATGGTCCTCAACTGATGGGAGAAAGGAATTCAGTTACGAGGAAGTTCATTTAGTGAGAAGGCCTAAGAGCTCTTCACATGGCTCCTGTGACTCTTAGAAGGGCGATGGCTGGCAGCATCCTGAGAATGAAGACTCTTCAGGGAGCTCTGTGTTAATGGTGCTCTCGAGTTTGGGAAACAACCCCCCTAACAGGAAGTGGGGGTGGGAGACAGGGAGAGAAAAACCAAACCAAACCCATAACGCAAACTGTATCTTTCCTCTTGCAAAAGTGAAAGACATTGCTGATAGTTAAACACATACACACACACACGGCAGATGGAGCTTCCTGTGTAATATTTCTGTTACTTATCTCTCCAGAAGGAAGGAAGGCCTGGGTATATTTTAATTTTATTATTTTCATTTCTTAAACATTAAAAAATGATTTCCACTAGCCCATACCAGATGACCCCAAAATACACTGTGAGTAAAAATGCGATGTTTGCCATGTGAATGCAGTGCCAGCACCTCTCTTCCACCAGGTCCACGTCCCTAAGCCTTTTTATATCTGCACTCTGGAGTCTCCACTGACCCCTTCCCCATAGTCTCTTTTATGTACACCCTGACTTCCCAGCAACAGAGTGCTGAGGTGGAAGCGGATGAGGGGAAGTGAGAATAAGTCTAAAATAGCTGTCTATTAGGTTTCCTGTTAAGTAGGATGTGGTCAATTAGCTTCGGTTATCTGTAAGTCTAGTTCAGGCTGTTCCTGTTAACAGCTAAGTATTCACGGGGCCCCAGAGCATGGAGGTGCTTGCCTGGGAAGGAAAGCAATGATCAGAAATGTTGGGACACAGTCACTAGCTTGAGGAAAACCGGTGGGATTTGGCCTTTTGGGAAATAAGAGTGGTGTTCCCTGTGGCCATCAGCGGCAGCAGCAGGCAATTTCAAGGCTTGCAGGAGGTGATTGGAACTATCTAGTCTCTGGTCATTTTGGGGGATGTGATGACGTGGTTTAGTTCTTAACGTATAGTGGAAGAGGCAGTGAACTGGTGCCTTCATTCTAGGGAGTTATTGAAAAGGAGGTTTTTAAAACTGGAAATGATAACATGGTAGGAGCCTTTAAACAGTGCATTTCCAAGGCATGCCCAAGGAAAAGCCATTTTCAAAAGAGTCACCTGTCTTTACTTGGCATTTCCAAACTTGCCTCAGATATCTTTCTGAGGGACTCTTAAGGTATTGGTAGGAATTGGATGCAACTCCTTCCTTTCCCAACCTAATTCAAATTGGTTTAAGCAAAAAAAAGTGCCCCCCCTTTTTTTTTTGGCTCAGGAAACTGAGCCAAACTCAGTGTGGCAGAGTCCAAGCACCCTAGGATGTGATTGTTCGTGCTATGTCTGTCTCCTCATGGTGGCAAGATGGCTGCCTGTGGTTCCGGCCTCCATCCCAGCCTTTGAGCAGTCCCAGTAGAAAGAGAGGGTACTTCTTTTTTCCAGCAGTTTCCACAAAAGCCCTGGAATGTAAAGTTCTTAAGGGCAGGGATTTTTATATTTTGTTTACTGTCATCCCCAGCTCCTACAACGGTGCCTGTCTTACAGCAAGTGTTCAATAAAGATGTGTTGAGTGAGCAAATCTCATTGGTGTGGCTGTGATCACATGAGAGTAAGGCTGGGAGTGGGAGAGGGTGGTTCTCAAAGAAAACTGAAGATGCTGTTATCCAAGATAGGTATCGGATCTTGTTTTTCTGATAAATAACAGAACCAAGAGAGGCAAGAGGTAAAAAATATATAATAAGCTTTAAAAAAGTCTTGCATTCTTAGGTAGCAGGTAGTATGTTTGGAGGTTTTTGCCACTAGGAAAACCTGTTTGGACTGAAAATGGCTACATGAACTTTTGATTCTGTTTACCTCCTGTTGCTAGAAGACAAATGTGTTCCTATGGCTTGAAGAAGCCGCAGAACATATTTTTCTCATGTAAGCATGCCACTTGTTGAAGATGGCTCACCACCATGTCCGCCCTCCTGCCAGTGGGGAGAGGGAGAGAGGTCCAGCGAGGGCATTCCCCTTGGATCCATCACTTTTGCTTAAATCTCACTTAGCTCCAGCCATTTCTGTCTGCAGGGGAGGCTGGGAAAGGTAGTCTTTGTTCTGTGTGGTCATGTAAAAGAAACTTGTGTTTACTTTATTCTAAAGGAAGACAGAGAATGGATATTGGGGGTCAACCAAGAGTTCTGCTGCAAAAGGTTCTATACTTTAGTTGGTCAGTGCTCTCAGCCCTTATTGAATTCGGGCCTATATTTCATAAACATCTGCTTAGTCAGTGCGCTGAGTTGATAGTGTCCCCCTCAAATTCATGTCCTTCCTGGAACCTCAGAATGTGACTTGACTTGGAAATAGGGGCATTGCAGGTATAGTTAGTTAAGACGAAGTCAGCTGGGTGCAGTGGCTCCTGCCTGTAATTCCAGCACTTTGGGAGGCCAAGGCAGGTGGATCACGAGGTCAGGAGTTTGAGACCAGCCTGGCCAGGATGGTGAAACTCTGTCTCTAGTAAAGAACACAAAAAATTAGCCGGGCGTGGTGGCGGGTGCCTGTAATCCCAGCTACTCAGGAGGCTGAGGCAGGAGAATTGCTTGAACCTGGGAGGCAGAGTTTGCAGTGAGCCGAGATCATGCCACTGCACCACAGCCTACGCTACAGAGCAAGACTCTGTCTCAAAAAGAAAAAAAAAAAAAAAAAAAGAAGTCATATTAAAGGACAGTGTGCCCTTAATCCAGTATGACTAGTGTCCTTATTATAAGAGGAGAAGAGGCACAGAAACACACATAAGACCATGTGATAATGGAGGCAGAGTCTGGAGTGATGCTCCCACGAGCCAAGGAATGTCAGGAGCCACCAGAAGCTGGAAGAAACAAGAAAGGATCCTTCTCTAGAGGCCTCAGAGAGGGCATGGGTCTGCCAACATCTTGATTTTGGACTTGTGGTCTCCAGAACCATAAAGGAATACATTTCTATTGTATTAAGCCACCAAGTTTGTGGCACTTTGTTATAGCAGCCCTGGGAAATTACTGCAGTCTGAAGGAACACATTTCTTGCCTTGACCCAGCAGGGATTCTTTCCAGTTGGAGTCAGGGGATGTGGCTTCTTAGCTTCGCCCCTGTGCCGGGATGTGACTCAGCAGAGGTCGCTTAACCTCTCTGTGCCGTACTTTCCAGCTATGAAATGGGAAGAGAGCTGCCTTTCTGCTCTGCGGTAACATTGCAAAGGTACAGCCTTTCATGACTTCTCATTTTACCCAGAAGAGAAACCCAAATCCTTCGCCTGATCTCAAGGTCCCACCTCACCAAGGCCTGCCTGGTCCCACTTCCTTGTTCCCCTGCCCAGCTGAACTTGCACCACTCTGCCTTCTTTCAGTGCCTTACACGCTCTTGCCATGTCACGAATTTTGCACGTGCCATTCCCTGTGCTTGGAGTGCTTTTCCTTCAGGTCCTGTTTAATGTTGCTCTCATTGACCTTCCCAGCTGGCAGGTGTGCTGAATATCACTTTAAAAACATAATCTACCGTCGACTTTACAATTTTTAGAATTTCAACCCGCTTTTTAAGTCACTGAAAGACATGGTTTCAAAACCAAACCTGGCTGCAGTCACCTGAGGCCACTGTTCCAGCTCGTGGCTTCCTTTCTATAGAGAGCGCCGCGGATTCTCGCGACGTGATAATTTGACTGGCAGAGCGAGCTGATATCGACAAAACCGACGATGATTTTGCCGAGGATTTGATTTATTTTTCTTCCTTCCTTTCCTTCCTTCCTCTTCCTTTTCCCGACTTTTCCTTTGTTCGGATGGACGTGAAGACGAGCTGGAGTACACGGCACGATCTCGCTCACTGCAGCCTCCCACCTCCCATGTTCAAGCGCAATTCTCCTGCCTTTTAGCCTCCCCGGTAGCAGGGATTACAGGAACCCGCCACAATGCCTGGCTAATTTTTTTAATTTTTAATTTTTATTTTTTTAGTAGAGATGGGGTTTCACCATGTTGGCCAGGCTGGTTTCAAACTCATGACCTCAAATGATCCACCCACCTCAGCCTCCCCAGGATTGTTTTCTTGATTTTATTTTTGGATACATCATCGCTGATATAAAGAATGTATGGCTCTTTTTTTTTTTTTTCCTATTCCTCACTACCTTCTGCCTTCCTTTTGCCTTCCCCCATCCCTTCTCTTTGCTGAAGACGGTGTGTCATCTGGGGTAGCCCTGGGTATTTACGAGCCAGTGGAGGCTGCTCTGCCACCTGGGGCCGGCTGGGTCCCAGAGCCACATCAAACGGGGAGCCCCCCAAAAATGAGCGAGGCCAGCCAAAATGGGCAGCTGGTGTTTACTTCTTTTAAGTTCAGGCACATCCTTTACATCCACATGGCTTTATTTCTTAGGCAAGTGGGCTCACCATTTTCCTAGACCAAGTGGCCACTGCCTCCCTTCCCTTTCCCCCACCCTCAGTGTCATTTTGGCTTTTCCCACAGAGGAAGGGCTCACAGAACTCCAACGTGGTTCTGCTTGCTTAGATCGATGAGACAAGATTTTGGTCCTTTGAGCAAGGTAGGAATTATTGTAATAAGAGCTGACAATTATGGAGGACCTAGTGTGTGCCCGGAGTTCACACACATTTGCCTCAAATTCTCACAATGACCTCATAAGGTACATGTTACCTTCACATTATGGACAAAGACAGCAGCTGAGAGAACTCATTCCACTTACCCAAGGTTGCAGATTTCAGCTCGGGCCCAACTCACTCCAGAGTCTGTGCTTCCCCCCAATAGACTCTAATGTCTTAAAAATGTCCTCACTTTTTCTGTCTTTTAGTGGCTTCATGTCTGAAGTCTCTGCGTACTTTTGGAACAGAAGGCGTTTCTCATAGTCTTGGCCCAGAGTCAGCATGGGAGAAAGTCATCCTGTCTGAAACAATGCTGATTCGGGTCACGATAGATTCATGGTTTCTAACCTCGGCTCAACTGAAGAACTTGGACATCCTTTCATGTAGTTCATTGATACCCACATGCCTCCTGGTGCAATATCTCCAAATTCTCTCAGATTCATCCACAACTCTCCGTCCCTGCTGCCACCAAACCGCTCCAAGCCACTGTCACATTTCCCTGGGCTTTTTGCACAACTGACTCCTGACGAGAAGTGACGCGATGATTTTTTGATCGATTTCGAAGATTTTGATCTTTTGAGATTTTTACTTTGATCTTGTCAAGAGGATTTTATGATTTCTGACGATTTTTCTATGAGAAAGGAGGATTTCCGGACGATGTGAGATTTTAATTTGAGATGATGACGAGGATCGACGATTTTTCGAGACTTTACTTCCGGATCTGCCGAGACTTTTACTCGATCGACGCCGCACTTTTTACATTCCCGATGAGACTTCGACATTCTCGACGATTTTTTCGATGACGCGCGACGCCAGCGATCGATTTTTCGAGGAAAGCGAGGACGGATCGCCGAGACTTTATATTTCCGAGCGAGACGCGAGAGACGACGATTTTTCTTACTTCCGACGATTTCGAGACGCGAGACTTCGATCTCGAGACGCGATTCGATCGATTTTTCGACACTTTATTCTGACGATTTTTCGTGAGAAGCGATATCGACGCCGACGAGTGACTTTGACGATTTTTCGCCGAGATTTTTATATGATCTGTTTTTCTATGCAGCGATGACTCGACGATTTTTCGACTTTACACTTTGACGATGAGATTGCTTATTAATTTCGATCTGATTTCAGACTTTTGAGACTCGACGATTTTACACTTTTACTTTATCTGATTTTCTATCAAGACCGGACGATTTTCTATACTTTTATATCTATCTATTTCTATACCTTTACATTCGTATCTGATTTTATAATTCCTTTACCTTTCATGACGTATCTTATTTCTACACCTTTCATAATTTTATCTATTTCATAATTTCACACTTATCTATTTCCATACCTTTGCCACCTCTATCTATTTCTCTACCGCTTTCATCCATTTCCGTTTCTTCATTATCGCTTTCATACCTTTATCTGTTCTTCTTACATGCTTTATAATTATCTATTTCTTCTACACTCTTTAATAATTTATCTTATTTCCTCTATATTGCCGCATTTATCTGACGACGAGACTCGACGATTTTCCATTCCTTTAATTCGACGATTTCCACGATCCATTTCTTCCATACGCTTTCCACTCTATCTGATTTTCATTAACGCCTTTATCGACGCATTTACACCGTTTTAAATTTATCCAGTTCGACGACACTTACACTTAATCTTATTTCTGTGCCATACCGACGATTTCACCTTCAAATTTATCCATTCTCTACACGCTTCCCACCCCATCCATTCTCTGTTTACACCGCATCCATTCTCTCACACGCTTCACACCCCATCCATTCTCCACACCCTTGCACACCCTATCCGTTCTCCACATCGCTTCACACCCCATCCATTCTCCAGAGGAAGCGACTAGATACCATTTCGTGAGATTTTATTTCCGGACGATTTTCGAGACTTTATCGATGATATTTTTGCATTTTATCTATTTTTCTATTGCTTAGTTTATCTATTTACGCGAGCATTTGATTTATTTTTCGAGGATTTTCACTTCGACGATTTTTCGAGAGACGCTTCTGATTTTGACGATTTTTCGAGACTTTTGTTAATTTATTTTTCTATACGAGACGACGGTTTCTTAATTTTTCAGACGACGATTTTCATACTTACCTACATCTTATTTTCCATACTCTCTGACGATTCATTTCTATTAATTTTCATATCTATCGTGATTTTCTACACTTTACATCTACATCTATTTTTCACTTTAAACCACATCCATTCTCCACACCCCTTCCAACCACATCCATTCTCCACACCCTTAGTTGAATGATCCATTTAGTAACACCCACACCTACCCCTTTCATGACCTCCTCTTCTTTTTTTTTTTTTTTTTTTTTTGAGATGGGTGCCTCTTGTTCTGTCACTCCAGCTGGCGCAGTGGTGGAGACTGTGTCACTGCAACCTCCACCTCCTAGGTTCAAGCAATTCTTCTGCCTCAGCCTCTTCAGAAGCTGGGATTACAGGTGCGCATCACCATGCCTGGCTAATTTTTGTATTTTTAGTACAGACATGGTTTTACCATGTTTGTTAGGCTGGTCTCGAATTCCTGACCTCAAGTGATCTACCTGCTTCAGCCTCCCAAAGTGCTGGGATTACAGGCATGAGCCACCACTCCCGGCCAGCCTTTCATGACTTCTCATTGCACCCAGAATAGAAACCAGAATCCTTAGCCTGACTTCAAGGTCCTGCCTCACCTAGGTCTGCCTGGTCTCACTTCCTTGTTCCTCTGCCCAACTGGACTCATGCCACTCTGCCTTCTTTCAATGCCTTATAAGCACCACGCTCTTGCCATGTCACACATTTGCACTTGCCGTTCTCTCTGTTTGGAGGGCTTTTCCCTCAGGTCCTATGTTGCTTCCTCGTATAGCCTTCCTAGTTTCTGAAGGCAGGTCCCTTGGTTACAGTCTCTCCCCATGCATTTTTTTTTTCTTTTTTTTTTTTTTTTGAGACGGAGTCTCGCTCTGTTACCCAGGCTGGAGTGCAGTGACGTGATCTCGGCTCACTGCAACCTCTGCTTCCTGGGTTCAAGAGATTCTCCTGCCTCAGCCTCCCGAGTAGCTGGGATTACAGGAGCTGGCCACCATGCCCAGCTAATTTTTGTATTTTTGGTAGAGACAGGATTTTGCCACGTTGGCCAAGCTGGTCTCGAACTCCTGACCTCAGGTGATTGGCCCACCTCGGCCTCCCAAAGTGCTGGGATTACAGGCGTGAGCCACCGTGCCCGGCCTCCCCATGCACTTTGACTTTCTTTTCATTGCACTTCATTTGTCCATGCAGCAATCCCTCAGGATGTGATTCATTCAGCCTGCTGATTTTGGATAATAAGAGAAGAGAGTTCAGATACAAACTCCCCAATGTTACCTGCATCTCTTTGGTTCCTGCTTTTGGAGAGTAAGGGGTACCTGAGTTTGTTTTATGTCTCTTCTTCAGTATTCTGCTCCACAATCTCCACATGTATTTATTCGTTGGCACGCCCCCTTAGTGAGTTTGTTCATTAGGCGACTGAAAGGAACAGATGAGTAGGTGAATGACCGGTGTGAGGCCTGGGGTTGGGGAGGACTGTGGCTCTTCTTACCTGCTGATGAAGCTGGCCTGGTGGAGGAGGCTGGAGGCAAAGGCAGGGACGTAGGCTCTGTAGCTTCTTCTGCAAGTGGAGGGCCCACTGCTGGGGTCAGGGAGGATCTCAACCTGGGCCTGCTTGACTCTACAGTCTCTGTTTGTTTCTACTGCTGTCTGCCAAAGTGTACTGTTTCGACTGCTACAAAGTCACCTGCATCTAGATCTTTTTGCCATTGTTGGGAACTGGTGTAAGATGGGATGAGATTAGATGGCATCATGGTCAGACTGACTCATTTCCTAATGGTTCCTCTCCTGGTTAGTGGCTGGAGGGGGCTGCAGAGACAAATCATCTTTCAGTGGGTCATTGCCAAGGAGGGAGAGCCTGGGCTTGGACAGCTGTGTGCAGGTTCCTGGAAACAGGTGTCCTTGGCTTGAGATGACATATGGGTCAGCCCCGTCGTGACGATTCACGATCACATTGACATATCCAGTGCTCTGGGCAGTCCTGCCGTTAAGAACCCCAGTTAACCCAGAATTTCTTAAACTTACACAACCACAGAATCTTTTTTGGGGACTAGAGAGGTCCCACTTCATTTATTGATTAAATAGTTACTGAGTACCTACCCTGTGCAGATACTATTCAGACCTGAGATATGGAGGTGGCAAGGCAGACCTGGCAAACTTACAATGTTCTCACTATAAAATGGGTATACAGGAGTGTCTACTTTGCAGGGTTATGGTGACGTCTGCATTTAATGAGCTCATGCAGGGTAAGTGTTTGGCACAGCCCAGGGACATTGTAAGTGGTCAGTGATACATATGTATGATTGTTATCACCCTAGTGGAGAATCAGATATTAAACAATTAAACAGGTACCTATTTAAGTAACAATGGCGGTAAGTTATACAAAAATGGACAGGGTGTCAAGAGAGAACATAGCAAGGATGAGTGTTGGCAGGTGGGACGGGGGTAGTGGTCACGGAAGGCTCTCTCCTGAGCAAGCCACGTTGAAGCTAAGACGTGAAGGATGTGGGGGTTATTGGAAAAGGGTGGGAAGGGAGTGAGGACTGCTTGCCTTGGGAAATGTGGCCCGAGTGTCAGAGGCTTACACACACCGGTGCCGTCTGGGGAGTTAAATTCTCTGGACTGTCTATTTCAGAATTAGGGAGGTGGGGGCAGACTGTAGTAGGCTGTGGGGTCCAGAAATGTGTGTCTTTAAAACTTACCCCAGAAATTTGGAGCACCCTTGGGAATACTTTTTGGAATTGTTGCTCCAGGACAGCGGGCCTCAGAGGTTCATGTGCTTAGAAATCACCCAAGTCTCACTCAAAATGCAGCCGTGGGACCTCAGAATCTGTTTAACAGACACATCCTAGGCGATTCTGCTGCAGGGGGTTCTCCGACCTTGCTTGGAGAAACACATCTCTGGAAGGTTGACTCTTCTAAAAAATCTGGAACATGAAGGCACGACAGCAAATGATTTCAGTGGAGAATATACAGGGGCACCTCTGGAGACTTTATATTTCGTCTTAGAAAGTGCACAGTGGGCAAGAAGAGTGGCATGCATCCCCATGTCAGGAGGGCTGCAGCTGCAGGGAGCGGGGCTCGGAGGGGCTGCAGGTCCTAAGAAGGATCCACGGCCTTTGGGAACCTTGCTGTTCCTGGCCTTCTGCTCACCGCAGAGGGTGAACTGGCCATCTGACACCCAGCCTCAACTTCAGGGTTGTTCAGTGTCTGTGCAGTTGTGACAATGGCAGAAACAATCGGTTTAAACTTTCTCTGCAGAAGGTAGAGTGACTCAGGCACCTGTCTATGTTCCCTGACATTGCCAGGCTTAGGAGTGGGTCTGTGGGGAGCCTTGAATTCAAGCCCAAAGCAACTTTAACATTCGTAACCACAACGCATCTCTGTTCAGCGGGGCTTATCATGAGTGCTTGAGCTGCAAATGGAAACAGTGAAAACTGAAAAGGCCTCCTACCACAGACTTCCTGCTGACCCACCTCCCTCCTCCCTTCGGGGTGCCTTGGGTTGTAATTACGGATGCACCATTGTTAGGCAGCAGGGTGATCTAAGGTGAATTGGGCCTTTGCACTGCCTGCTTGGTTAAAAGCTGGAGCATAAGTCATCGCACCATTCTGTGTGTGTGTGTGTGTGGGCATGTGTGTACCCGTGTGCACGTGTCTGTCTATGTGTGTGTGCCCATCTTTGTCTTCCCTCTCCTCTCAGCCTTCCTTGTTTTGGGGCTTCCTGCGCTGTGAATTTCACTTTGCTGGGTTACTTCCAGTGCATGCTGCTAGTCATTCTTGCTTGACCTTTAAATTTTTCTCTTTAGGGAAAATATGATCATTAGTCTGTGTTCTCCAGCAGATGTATACCAGTCGCAGGCAGTCTTCTTGCTTCACTTCACATCCACGGGGAAAAAGTGTATTCAAGTCAGTGTGATTTTTTTTTTAATGACACAGAAATGAATATTAGATGGGAGGGCCACTCTGTCGAATGGCTGTTTGGACAGGAATCGGGGAATGCAGCGGGGTGCTCCCAGCTTTCAGAAATGATGACTTCAGCTGTTTGGGGGTCTGGCTTCTTGCCTGTTGGTGACACAGTGTGGCTGGACTGTGGGGTTCACCAGCCAGAGCTTAATCCTGGGCTTCACAGCCTATGCATGCATGAGAGAGTTTGACAGACGTGGGCTGCGTTTTCTGGTGCGTCTGGATGGTGAGATTGTCTAGAGGGTGTGTTTCTGGAACTTTCCAGTCAGGCTTCACCATGGTGAGTATTTAATGACCACACACGAAAGTCTCATTGCCAGGGCCGCTCCCTGGGACAAACCGAATCATGGAATCATGGAATTTCAGAGCTGGAAAGAGCCCCTGAGCCAACTGGAGGGGAAGAGAACTTCCCCGGGAGCAGGAAGACCCAAATTCGGGGCTCCTGCCCTGCTCCTGTTGCAGCTGAACATGATTTCTGAGGGAGGAGCATGTTTAAAAGGAATAGGGGGGCATACCAGCCTTCTACCCTTTGTTACACGAGTATGTAACAGTCCAATTCAGCAATCCAGCAGCGCGAGGCTTTTATAAAGAGGCATACCCAGATAGGGTTAGGAATATACCAAAGCAAAGCACATTTCTGGTATGAGATATTTTAAAGTCCTGTCTTGGTTTTCGGTGAATCCTTTGGTCGATACAGTAGACTTTTATAAATCAAGAACACAGGCTTGCCAGATTATAGTTTCTGTCTGCCTAAAAATAGCCTGCTTTCCATCCCATGACTGTCAAGAATTCTTGCTTGTAATAACCCCGTTGTTATCAACATTACTAGACTCATAATAATGACTCTCTCTTCTTGAGTGCCTGATACATGCTATTCCAGGTGCTTTAGAAACAATATCTTGGTTTTTCTTGTTTTGTTTTGTTTTTCCTGAGACAGGGTCTCACTGTTGTCCAGGCTGGAGTGCAGTGGTATGATCATAGCTCACTGCAGCCTTAACTTCTCGGGCTTAAGCGATCCTCCCACCTCAGTCTCCCGAGTAGCTGGGACTACAGGCACATGCCACCACACCTGGTTAATTTTTAAAGTTTTTGTAGAGACAAGGTCTCATTATGTTGCCCAGGCTGGTCTTGAATTCCTGAGCTCAAGCGATGCTCCCACCTCAACCTCCCGAAGTGTTAGTATTACAGGCATGAGCCACTGCTCCTAGCGTTGTCTTGTTTAATACAACTTTAGAGATGTTTTCATTGTCCTTATTTTACTGATGAGGAAGTTGGGCTTGGAGAGGTAAAGATATTTATCCAAGCTCACCAGCTGAACTTAGATTGCTGGCTCCTTTAAGAATCCTGTTAAAATGCATACACAACAGTATGTACCAATTTTTTTTTTTTTTTAAATACAGTGGAGCTTCCTAGGTGAACATAGAGTTGTGTATCATTCAATTATTTGTATTCTCTTGTATGTCTCCTTGCGTGGTTAAAATACTGGTACATTTTTCTTTTTTTTTTTTCTATTTTTTTCACAAGGGGATACCACTTCGTACATCTATTAGAAGATTTATTTTTATTTTTATTTTTTGAGACAGAGTCTTACTATTTTCCAGGCTGGAGTGCAGTGACACATCCATAGCTCACTGCAGCCTCGAACTCCTGGGCTCAAGCAATCCCCCCGCCTCAGCCTCCCAAGTAGCTGGGACTACTGGTGCGTGCCACCACGCCTGGTTTAAAATACTGGCAAAGTTTTCAAAAACAAACATTATCTGGCAACTAATTTTTTTATATGGATGATTTTTTTTTCTTTTTAATTAAGCTAGCTTGTCAGGGGCCCAGGGCTTCTGAGAATTGGCTTTGCACATGGGAACCATGTTCAAAGGAAGGAGAAAGACGTTGCTGCCCAAGATGGCAGGTGCAGGTGGAGGTGCTGTGGAGGGTGAGGATGTGGTCCACTGCAAAGCCCCTTGGGGAGCCTGAGAGTAGAGAGGTCTCTCTGTGTGTGTGTGTGTGTGTGTATGCGCACGTGTGTGTGCATGTGTGTGTATGTGTGTGTCTATCCGTGTGTATATACATGTGTGTATGTGTGTATGCGTGTATGTATGTGTGTAATGTGTGTATGCGTGTGTGCATGTATGTGCATGCGTATGTGTGTGTATGTGTAGGTGTGCATGCATGTGTATGCATGTGTGTATGCATATGTGTATGTGTGCATATATGTGTATGCCTGTGTATGTGTGTATGTGTATGCGTGTGTGTGCATGTATGTGTATGTGTGTGTATACATGTGTGTATGTGCGTGTATGCATATGCGTGTATGTGTGTATGCGTATGCATGTGTGCATGTATGTGTGTATGTGTACGCATGTGTGTATGTGTATGCGTGTGTGTATGCATATGTGTGTATGTGTGCGTGTATGTGTATGCGTGTGTGTATGTGTGTATGCGTGTGTGTATGTGTGCGTGTATGTGTATGTGTGTGTATACGTATGTGTGTATGTGTATGTGTGTGTGTATGTGTGTGTGCGTGTATGTGTGTGTATGCGTGTATGTGTGCGTGTATGTGTGTGCATGCATGTAGGTATGTGTATGCATATGTGTGTGTATAGACATACCAAGCCTGTCTGGTTGTTCACTGTTGTGTTAGTTTGCTGGGGCTGCCGTAATGAGGTACTGCAAACTGGTGGCTCGCAGTTCTGGAGGCTGGAAGTCCAAGATCAAGATGTTGATAGGTTGGTTCCTCCTGAGGCCTCTCTTGGCTTGACGGCCTTCTTCTCACTGTGTCCTCACATCCTCACATGGTCTTTTTCCTCTGTGCGCCTCCCTGGTGTCTCTTTCTGTGTTCTAATTTCTTCTTCTTCCTCTTTTTTTTTTCCTTGAGACGGAGTTTTCCTCTTGTTGCCCAGGCTGGAGTGCAATGGCTTGATCTCGGCTCACTGCAACCTCCGCCTCCCAGGTTCAAGTGATTCTTCGGCCTCAGCCTGCAGAGTAGCTGGGATTACAGACGCACGCCACCACGCCTGGCTAATTTTTGTATTTTTAGTACAGACGGAGTTTCACCATGTTGGCCGTGCTCGTCTCGGACTCCAGACCTCAGGTGGACTGCCCGCCTCGGCCTCCCAAAGTGCTGGGATTACAGGTGTGAGCCACTGTGCCCAGCCCTAATTTCTTCTTACAAAGGCACCAGTCAGATTGGATTAGGGTCCATCCACCGTTTTGACTTAATTACTTCTTTAAAGCCCCTGTTTCCAAATATAGTAACATTTTAAGGTCCTCGGGGGTAGGAATACTCTTATCTTTATTTTTTTTGAGATGGAGTCTCGCTCTGTCGCCAGGCTGCAGTGCAGTGGCTCAATCTTGGCTCACCGCAACCTCCTGGGTTCAAGCAATTCTTCTGCCTCAGCCTCCCGAGTAGCTGGGACTACAGGTGCGCACCACCACACCCAGCTAATTTTTGTATTTTTAGTAGACACAGGGTTTCACCATCTTGGCCAGGATGGTCTCAATCTCTTGACCTCGTGATCCACCCACCTCGGCCTCCCAAAGTGCTGGGATTATAGGCATGAGCCACTGTGCCCGGCCGGAATACCCTATCCTTAAACATGAATTTGGGGGAGGGGAGGACCCACAATTCAATCTGTAACAACCATCACTGGCTGATTTTGGCAGAGGCCTGTGGCCTCCAGCATTTTGAGGGAGCCGAGGGCCATTGATCTCTCCATTTACTCTCAACGTCATGGGTCTCGTAGGATGACAGCAAGCCTCAGACCAGATTCTACCTGATACATTTTCCAGCAAGCAGGCACGCAAACATTCATGCAGCTTCTACTTGGAGCCTGATGAAGTTCAGATTGTTTGTCCTCTGAGGCTCTCTTTGCATGGAAATTTCTCCCATGACAGATGAGAAAGTTCTGGGGCAGCATTCCGCTTTCTAGTTGGATTAGGCAACAGAATCCTTTGAAAATGTCTGTGCACAGACCAGGTGGCTCTCTGGGCCAGTATACTCTGCAAGATGTGTGTGCTGGCCTGGCTGGTTGCGGAAAAGCAGGGCAAGACTAACCAAATCACACATCTTGAACAGTCGTCATTCGTTATACTAAACTTTCCCACCCTCTGGTGTGTATAGGAGATAAAGATGGCAGACGTGCTGTTAGGCTGCCAATGGGAGTGGGCTCTGATTACAGTCTTTCAAATATGAATCACCTCTGGCATGTGTGTTTCCTGTTTAAGGGCCTCAGATATTACCCAACTGCACCACTATTAAAATGGACACATACTGGGTCACGCAGTTGGTGCCGAAGTGTTTTAAGGGAAGTTGTAGGCGGTATGAGTTTATCAGAAAACTTCACCATATCAGCATTTTGCCCTGAGCTTACACCATTCCCAGATCAAGGTACAAGCACAATGATTTCCTTTCCTGAAAAGTTCAACAAAAGCAAGAGAGAGATTGGAGTTGATGCTGCATTTTTATTCTGTGTTAAGTCTTGAACCTGCTTTTGCTGAACATTGGTCAGGGGAATTTGAGAAGTGGAAAGTGGGCTTTTCTCACCCTTTGAAAAGAGACGATGGATTCTTCACCAGAACTGACATTTTAAAAAAGTCAGCATGGCACGTTTCAGTATGTGTGGTGGATCTAAAGAGACAACATTTCAATCTCAGGAGTGTTTATTCTTGAACCATTTTCAGAACTCTAAGATTTGAGAAATAACAAAATATTGACCATCCTTCAAAGAGAAAAACACAGGGTGATCTTTGGCATAGCCTGTCATCTTGCTCACATTTCACTTATCTCTCTCCAACTTCAGAGCCCCTGCTGTGGAACAGGTGCTGTGCTGGGTGGCAGGGGAGGTCTCTGGCTTTTTTTTTGATCTCCGTCTTAACATCTAGCCTACTGGAGAAAGTGTATTTAATCATCCACTCATCTGTTAACAATTATCTCTGAGGGTCTGTCACATTCAGGCAAGATTCTGGTTTCTCTACAAGAATCTTCTCACTGTGTACATACTAAATCAACATCCTGCTGGATTTCCCCCGGACATCTCCCTTCATCACCATGGGAGAGTATCCTCTAATTGCCAGCCCAATTCACCATAGTCATCTCATTTGATCTGGAGTTTTCTGAGAGTGATTGGGGGTGGGATGGACAGGAGAATTTAGCAAGAGTGTATAAGTAAAATCTACATAATAAAAGTTATCTCCCCTTGCCCCCCATGATCTGTTCTTTATGTAGCAGTCTGCATGAGATTTTCAGAAACAAGAATCACTTTACTTTACTTTCTTCTTCTTCTTCTTCTTCTCCTTCTCCTTCTTTTTTTTTCTTTCTTTCTTTTTTTTTTTAGTATTATTGGGATCTGGCTCTGTTGCCCAGGCTGGAGTGCAGTGGTATGATCTTGGCTCACAGTAGCCTTAAACTCCCAGGCTCAAGTGATCCTCCTGCCTCTGCTTCCCTAATAGCTAGGACTGCAGGTTTGTGCCACCACACCTGGCTAATTGAAAAAAGAAAATTTTTTTCAATACAGACAGTGTCTTGCTATGTTTCCAGGCTGGTCTCAAACTCTTGGCCTCAAGTGATCCTCCTCTCTCATCCTCCCAAAGTGTTGGAATTACAGGCATGAGCCACCATACTCGGCCAGTTCCCTTCTTAAAACACTCCAGCACTTCCCATTGCACTTGGGTTGAAATTCCCACCACTCACTGGGGCACGCAAGACTCTTCAAGACTGAATCCTCGCTCAACATTGTGACCTGCCCCCTACCACCTGCAGCCTCACTTGCTGTGCTCCAGCCATGTGGATCCTCCTCCTGTCTCTAAAACCGCCTCAGGCCATTTGCACATGCTGTTCTTCCTGAAGGCTGTGTGATTTCCGTCAGTCAGTCTCAGCTCATATATTACCTACTTGGAGACACCTCTTCTTACCAGCCAGTCCAAAGAATCCCCTCTTTCCATGCCACTCTGTTTTATTTATTTTTAAGACATGTATCACTCTCTGAAAATTAGCTTCTTTCTTCTTTTTCCTTGTTATCATCCATTTCCCCCAACCAGAATAGAAGTTCCTGAGGCCAGGACTCTTGTCTCTCTGCCCCTCTCTATGTATCTCTGGCACATACCCCAGTGCCTGCCTGCTCCAAAGTAAAAGCTTGGTAAATATTGTTGTTGACTAAGTGAATGAATAAATTCCTTTTAATGCCCTTTGGAAGTTGCAAGTAAAGACAGGGATCCCTTTTTAAGATTACACTTTTGGCTATTGATCTGTGTGTCTGAAACAAGATACAGTGTGAAGATACTACCATGGGACATGACATCCGTTGAGCTGATTAACGTTTTAGTAATAAGAATCCAGTATGTGTCTGGGCACGGTGGCTCATGCCTGTAATCCTAGCACTTTGGGAGGCCGAGGCGGGCAGATCATGATGTCAGCAGTTTGAGACCAGCCTGACCAACATGGTGAAACCCCGTCCATACTAAAAAATACAAAACTTAGCCAGGCATAGTGGCGTGCACCTGTAATCCCAGGAGGCTGAGGCAGGAGAATCGCTTGAACCCGGAACCCGGGAGGTGGAGGTTGCAATGAGCTGAGATCATGCCATTGCACTCCAGCCTGGGCAACAGAGCGAGACTCAGTCTCAAAAAAAAAAAAGAATCCAGGATGTAACTGAGGAAAATGAGGTGGACATGAAATGCACACTTACCTATAACTGTGTTTCCTGCTCTCAGTTAGGTCAGATGTTTTTGACCAAAAAAAGATCGGAAAGTGAAATAAAACTAATGGAAATGGTGTACGATGGCTCACTGGTTTGTAAGCAATTTAAATGGCCTCAGCCATTCACATTCAGGCAGGAGCCGCTGATCCCAGTGTTTACCTTGGAGCTGGTATCCAGTAATGTGGCAAGATGTTTATTGCCTTCTCATCAGATGAGGGATGTGGAAGAGAATGTTTCTGCCCTGGAACCAGGTAGGCCTTGGGCTACTTAATTGGCTCTTTAATAGACATAGGTGTTCTTGAAGCACACCTGTCATTCCCTTAACAGAGTACCTATGAGGTGCCAGGTGCTGGGGGTTCGTTGGTGAATAAAGTACGCTTTCTGGCTTCTAGTCCAGTGGCTTTGGACACGTCCCGGTGAGAGGGGTGGAAATAGTGTATGCGAATATGTGTCAGATGCCTCAGAAGTGGGGAATGGAGGGAGAGTTTGAAGGCCTGAAGGCGTTCCATCGAAGCTTCCTTCCTCGCCGTCTCTACCTTTCCCTCAACTCCGGCTCAGGCGAATGCTCAAAGTGACTCACCCTGGTAGGCATGGAAAGACAAGAGAGACTTGGTTGTAGAAAGACACATGTACAGTTGGTGGAGGGCCACCCCTTCGGACGCATTTCATCAGTGGGCGTGACGCCCCCTGTGGTATCACACGTGCGGCAACGAGGTGTTTGGTTTTGTTTTTTGACTGGGTCTCGCTCTGTCACCCAGGCCGAAGTGCATTGGTGCCATCTTGGCTCACTGCAGCCTCCATCTCCTGGGCTCAAGTGACCTTCCCACCCCAGCCTCCCAAGTAGCTGGGACTAAACACACACACCATCATGCCCAGGTAATCTTTGAAGATCTCACTATATTGTCCAGGCTGGTCTTGAACTTCTGGGCTCAAGCAAGCCTTTTGCCTTGGCCTCCCAAAGTGTTGGGATTACACTGTGAGCCACCGTGCCTGGCCTAACGAGATGTCTGTACGTGAAGCCACATTCCTGGCCCATCCACAGTCACGAGGACTTGGGACTACTGGCTGGGTGACAAAATCGAGCTGATTTCCCCAAATCTCCAAGGAGATCCCCTCTGAAGAGATGCCGTGCAGATGAGAGACAGAGACAGACAAAGCCTGCACCATGAAGCAAAGGCAGGAGCTTGTGAGCTGACCCCTCTGGCCTTGGCCTCCTAGTGTCTATAGCTCGTCACTGCCTTAAAGACACCACATCACATGTCACTGTTCTTCAACACTGCTCTTATTTGAATGTCTCAGTGATAACATCTCAGAAATGAAAAACAGGGTCTCCACTTCTGAGGATGTGACAAGTGAGTTGGAGGCAGTTTCCCAGGGGAAGGATTTTTGTCTCAAAGCATTAAAATAGAATCCGTTCTAAGTCAGAATATTCCTTTTAAAGTTAACTTCACAAAACTTCTCCGATCTTGATCCTCTTGCTAGCAGCTGACTGCCGAGGATGGGTTCCAGCGCTTCTCAGAACAATGTCGTAGGCGTATTAGCTCTGTAAGTCACCACGAATTCAGAATAATAACTGTGGGGTGGGGTGGGGGCTCACTGATTGACTTGGAGGCATCTAGAGTTCATTTTGTAAAACACTTAAACAATTCAGGGTGTTTTGTTTTGTGGGCAGGTTTTTAAAAATAATTAAAAAAATGTAAAATTGTGGTTAAAAAAGCACAATGTAAACTTTACTATTTTGATCCTTTTAATTTAAGAGTACAGGTCAGCAGTGTTAAATGTATTCATATTGTTGTGCAACAGATCTCCAGAACTTTTTTGTCTTTGCAAAGCTGAAATGCTGTACCCATTAAACAAACAACAACTCCCCATTTTCCTGGACCCCCTGAGCTTCCAGTAACCACCATTCTGCTTTCCATTTCTATGAGTTAGATAACTTGAGATGCTTCAGATGCGTGGGATCATACAGTATTTCTCTTTTTGGGACTGGCTTATTTTGCTTAGCTTAATGTCCTCGGGGTGCATCCATGTTGTAGCATGTGACAGGATTCCTTCCTTTTTAAGGCTGAATAATTCATCGTATGTGTACACCACATTTTTTTAAAATCTGTTCATCAGTCGATGGGCATCTGGGTTGTTCCTGTGTCTTGGCTATTGTGGATACTGCTGCTATGAACATAGGTGTGTAAATATCTCTTTGAAATCCTGCTTTCAATTCTTTTGAAAGAATGGAAAGAAGTGGGATTGCCAGGTTTTGTGGTAATTCTGTTTTAAATTTTTTGAGGGCCCGCCACACTGTTTTCCATAGTGGTCGTGCCATTTTATATTTCTAACAACAGTATACAAGCATTCCAGTTTCCCACATCCTTGCCAACACTTGTTATTTTCTGATTTTATTTTCGATAGTCACAGTCCTAACAGGTGTAAAGTCATATTATGGTTAAACAGTGTAGTTTTATTATTTATACTTGATGTAATCAATACATAAATTAGTACTAATAAAAATTGATAACTACTATTTATTGAGTGCTCATGAAGTATTCTAAGCATCTTGCATGACTTAATTCTCATTACATCTCTATGAGGAAGAGGTTCCATTTTTACCACATTTTATAGACGAGGAAATTGAGGCTTGGAGAATGTAAGGAACTCACCCAAGGTCACACAAGGAATTGAAGCCTGTGCCTGGATTGGAACCCAACCATCTGGCTGCTAGGGAGTTCTCTGCCTCTCTTTTCCTAATTGACTATGCTCTTTAAAATTCACATCTTCAGCTGACCCATATCAAGAAAGTCATAGAAGATAATGACATCCTGACTCCTGAGTGGAGTTCCTTGAAGTGCCCAGGAGTGAAAACTTGGAATAAGGCCCATGTCTCAGTCATTCCTGATGCCTCGGATAGCGGGCTTAAGCCAGGGCTTTAGAAATAGTGGCCTAGTCTCCTGGGCCCTGGGCTTGTAAAATACTCTGTACTTTTTTGGTTTGAATTCCCTTGTTAAGTAAATAATAGAAAATGTGAGGAGAGAGACACAACTTTTTTTTCTTGACACTATTCCACTTTGAGTTTGGTTTCTGTTCCAAATCTCTGTCTCTCTGTGTGTGTGTATGTAGTAGGGGAGGGAGGTGTGTTGATGAGCTATTGTTACATTAGAAGGTTCACTTTTAGAGCCACCAGATTTTCTGGAAAGCCATACATGTGCTATAATGCCTGTCAGATAAAAAATCAGTGTGACGTAGTTGGTTTAATTTTTGTTAATTTTTATCATATTTAATTTTGTTTTTTGACTAGACCTAATAATGGTCCAGAGGCCTTTAGGCACTGTTGAAGTGACTGCTGGCCACAATTCCCCATATCAGCTGTAATGTTTGTGTTGGATTATTGTATTAACAAATGCTTCAAATTACATTAGAAAAAATCTGTTACGTTATTTTAAGTTGGGGGACCAATTCCACACTCACATCTGGTAATCCTATCGGTAAATAATGGCACAGGGCCATTCTAACAGGGGCAATTAAGTCTGCAGGGCCTCTCTTCACTCTTTGATATGTTTTGTGAACATTTTTCTTATTTTGGTGCCATGAAATGAAGTCTCTGTGAGGAGCTCAAGTCATAGACTAATCCTCAAAACTTTTTTTTTTTTTTAAACAAGACAAAGAAAATATGAGATGTTGTTTCCTGCAACAAAATCCTAGAGAGTTTGTAGGATGTTTTATGTACGGTATGTTTTGAGGATCATGGAACTGAAAAGTCCACGAGAATTTACCATCCAGAAAAACTTTTCCACTGAAGGTGGGGAAGAGGTGCCTGCTTGACTTCCTCATGGGCTCAGGCCTACCTCTGCAGTTATGGTTGTGGATAATTTAGCCCCCCTTGCAACATTGTGGTACTTGCTGCTCTCACCTCTGACTTGTGGATGAGAATACCTGCCTCCTGGGACCTCTCCTGGATATCAAGCCTCTGGTATCTGTCATAGGACTTTCACTTAACAGGTGCTATACCTTAAAGGACAGATATTGATATTTTTGTTTGCTACAGGCTTAATTTTGTTCCCCTAAAGTTCATATGTTGAAGACCTAACCCCCAGTACCTTATAATGTCACTATATATGGATATGGGGTCTTTAGAGAGACAAATAAATGATTGTGAGGTCATTAGGATGGGCCCTAATCTAACCTGCCTGGTAGTCTTGTAAGAAAAGAAAATTTGGATGCACAGAGGCACCAGGGTTGTGCACACACAGAGGAAATTCCTCATGTGAGGACACGGCAAGAAGGTGGCTGTCTGCAGGCCAAAGAGAGAGGCCCCAGGAGAAACCAACCCTGCTGACACCTTGATCCTAGACTTCCAGCCTCCGGAACTGTGAGAACGTAAAGTTCTGTTGTGAAAGCCACCTACTCTGTGATATTTTGTCGTGGCTGCCCAGGCAAATCAATACATGATTAAACTCCTCTGATGCTTAAGTACCTCATGTATTAAAAGCAAATGTTCACATCCTGTTTTCTCTATACTGTTTCCTTGGTGGTTTCTTCTTAAGTTGTTTTCTGGCGTTTTCCATGAGGAACCAAAGTCTCTTGGTCTCTGCTAACCTTCTTACTGTATGTCTACATCTGTCTTCTTCCTCCCCACCTTGCTGAGAACTCGGGTCTGTGATAGTGGGTGACGTGGACTGGGGAGAGGGGACTGGATGGTAACAGTGTGATCAGCCTGCTGTTTCTTCACAAACTGATTACATGCAGACAGGTGCATATGGGGTATCTGCTCAGGGTCCAGCTCCACCCTGCATGTGCTGAGTATCTTCCTGCTCCCTCTTTTTTTTTTTTTGAAACAGAGTCTCACTCTGTTGTCATCCAGGCTGGAGTGCAATGGTGAGATCTTGGCTCACTGCAACCTCCGCCTCCCGGTTCAAGTGATTCTCGTGCCTCTGCTTCCCGTGTAGCTGGGATTATAGCTGTGTACCACCACGCTCGGCTAATTTTTTTGTGTTTTTAGTAGAGACGGGGTTTTGCCATGTTGGCCAGGCTGGTCTGGAACTCCTGACCTCAAGTGATCCACCCGCCTCAGCCTCCCAAAGTGCTGGGAGCTAGGTTTGCAGGCATGAGCCATCGCACCAGGCCCTGTCCCCTCTCTTGTTCTGTCCTACAGCTCCAGGGCTGTTAGACTCCACCTGTTATCTTAATAACAATTGCCATCTCTGGCACTCTTCTCCCTCCTGGGCTGGGAGTGGGGCAAATGTAAGCTTCTCCACTTCCCCAAGCATATGGGTCCATTTTATTTTAAAGGCTTTATTGCCAATCATGACTGGGGAACAGACAGACAGGATTGGAAGTGACTAGATTTTAGGGGAATTTTAAACTGTCAGTGGGGCTTAACCTCAAACCAGTAAAAAGCCAGAAGAACAAAGGGATGTGTACAGGAAGGCTGGGGATGGTGTTAGTGCCTCATGACCGGGATAATCTACTGTGGAGTTGAAAGGAGGGCCAGGCCTTCAAAGATGCTTTTATTGAAAACGTCCCTCTAGGACCTTTTTCACTGAGAGTTTCACATCTGGGTTATCCGACTTGTCGGGAAGGGGTCTTGGTTATTTGTGCAACTCTTAATGATTTCCGAGAGAGTCCGCTCAAGCGGATGTGGGGAGGATTCAGTTCAAAGACCTGGAACACTTGAATTAGCCACTGATGTTAATAGTCTTTTGCAGCTGATAGCATTGAGGGTTTCTTTTAGGAACCTTTAATAGGATACTTTTTAGGTAGTGGGAGAGAGGAGTTGTTTTTGTTTTATATGCTTTTCCAGAAGGAGAAAGGTGATTCCATTTTGAATTTTCTTTGATCTTTTCTTGATCTTCTTAATCCCTTTCAGAATGGCTACCACTCGCCCTCTCCAGAACTTTCAGTGGCTCACTATTGCCAGTCCTCATTCTTTTCCTCCCATGGCTGGTTTAATTTAGATCTCCCTATCTGGAATTTGATTTCTTGGCAGCAGGGACCATGATTCTTGTTTTTCAGTTCACATGGATCTCAAAGAATAGAGTAACGCTCAGCAAATACTTCTTTTCATGGGAGAGGGTGTTAGGTTTTTAAAATCCTTTTCTCATAGGCTGTCAGATTTGATTTACTGCTTCATACCTGGGCTTTCTGTTGAGGCCAAGGGGTAGGAGTGTCTTTGGGACTGCATCAGATTCTGGGTGAGGCCTGTGACCAGCCAGTGGGGCCCCAGAAGCTGAGTTAGAACTGCTTGTACCTCCTGGTCCCCTGCCTTCATGGAGTGGAAAGAGATGAATTAGGGACTCCAAGTCCAGGTACCTGGGCTGTTCTCCATCCCACCCTAAGCCCGGAGCAGCAATTGGTGATTGGGCCATTAACTTTATGTAGTTCTGGGGCCAGACTGTGCATCCTATAACCTTGGCCTCAGCAAGAAAACATTAAAGGGGAGACCTGGAGAAAATGTGCCTGGACAAATAGATACAAATTCCTCCTGGTGGGTCATGAGTAGAAAGAAGTCATTATTATATAAATCAAATAGACACTTAAGTCTGGACAGCAGGTAGCTCAACGCTGGAAGAGTTCACACCAGAAAAGAAGGAAAAAAAGTCAGGGAGGGAAATGGTTAGAAATAGGGGTGGGTTTTCTGGGCCTGGGGCTGCCTCTGGTCCTCAGTGCCGCCTTCCCTCATTCTGCCCCTCTGTTCTCTTGCTGTCCTCCTGCCCGCTGTGGCCATGGGACTGCCCCCACAGGTTCTGGGGACATTTTCTGAGTCCCCCTGCAGCTGGTACAGCCAGTCCAGGACTCAGTGGGGGAAGTGCTCCATCAGTATTTTTTTGGTGGTGGTAAGTAAGATTCATACAGCTTTGCAGTGTTTGATTGTGGACTTTTAATCTGGCACCCCAGGTGACCCTTAAGCTCCTTCTATTTTTCCCCGTAGCTGTCTTTTGAGATGCATTTGCTGGGCCTTATTAATGGTTTGTTTTTCCCCTCTTGATTTATGAGATTAGAAGCTCAGTTCTTGGCCTCCCCCTTCCTGGGAGAAGTTCTTGCTTCATCTCCATAAAATGTTGCTGTTGGGCTTTTTCCTGTTTTATTACTTTGCATTAATACCTGGCAGCTTATATCTGAGCTTTCATTTTATTTTCGTAACGTATAGTATTGCCTCTCCTCTGGCAGGCTTGGTGCTTGCGAAGGGTTTGTTGGCCTCTTGTTTTTTACATTGGGAGGTAGGAATTTAGATTTATTAGTCCCAGCTTAGCGATGAGCGGCATAGAGAATTTTAAATGAGTTGTTTTAAGCCATGTAGCTAATTAGGGGGGAAAATGAACCAAGGATACTAGAAATGAATGAGCAAAGAAGAAAGCAAATGAACTTCTGACTTATTCTGCCCTTTGGTGTTTTCCTAACACAAGACTTATTTGTTTTTTAACTTGGTATTTCTCTGTGAAATGGGCAGGAAGAATGACATGAGCTAAGAGAGGAATGAATAAGCAAGGGATTTATGAACACAGTGCTCTGATGATGATGACATTGGCTCTCTTGAAGCTACATATATACTTTTTCCCACAAAATCCATCTTAGAAGAGGGGTTGCAAATCCCTTGCAAGGGAGGGTTATAGCTGGATGCCAGAGTGGTCAGTTTTTGACCTGGGTTTGGTGTGGGGCGTGTCCACTGAGCTTTAGCTTTCAGTGCATCTGATTCTGTGAAAGGAATAAGAACGGAGTAGTGGAAATGAACTATTGCCGTAGGTTGGCAAGTAAGTCTGGCGACGTTAGGGAGTAAACTGGGAGGAATTCCCCAGGCTCTGATCTCTGTAGGGCCATGGGTGGGAGGGCAGGTTTGATCTCTGCCCTTGTTGTGAGGGGGTTGGGTGGAGCCCTTTGATTCCATCCCCACCTCAGCTAGCTCAGCACTTACAGCGAACAGTGCCTACTGTTCAGGACACTTCATTATGCCTTTGGAGTCCTTGAGGATCTTGAGGATCAGAGGGTCTCTACGTTTTTCTGCCTTATAAAAAAGTGGAGGAGCTTTTCAGAGCATTCTGGAATAAGAGATGAGACTGGGGTCTGGGAATGGAGTAGAAAGATGCTCAAGGAAGGACTCCCCTTCCTTGTTTCCACAGCTGGGCCACAAACCTAGGTCTCTTTTGCCTTTGACTGTACAACCTGCTGCCTGGGAGTTCCTGGGACGGACAGGTTTTAGAGTGTGTCCTTGATGGACACATAGTAAAGCCCTGGGATCCAGGAAGTAACAAGAGGGCACTTCCCAGTCCTTAAAAGAGAACACCTTAATTTTGCCAGGTAATTTTGGGGAGGCACCAAACCTGAAGGTTCAGGATCTAAAGTACTTTTTCTCCCTCTTAGGAAACGTGGCCTAGCATTTGGTGGTCATGTTCAAATCCTGGCCCAGTCACTTACTAGATTTCTAACCTGGGGCAATTTGCTTAGCTCGCAGATGCTCATTTGACCTGAAAAATGGGCCCAAGCTGACACTCTGAGCACCCTCCTTGGCATTTGTGATTGTTAAATTCCGTAATGCAGGTAAAGTACTCAGCCCAGAGCCTGGCCTGGTATTTATAGTCAGCCTGGAGAAAATGAACTCATGAGTTATCGTCTACAAACGGTGAGCTCCTTCAGGTCCATCCACCAGATGCTGGATGAAGGAGTCAGCCTCTCTCTAGCAAGGCAGGGAGGCTGAGAGCCTTTGCAGAAAGAAGGTCATTGGCGCATCAGAAGTGCCATCCAGTAAACCCTGGCTTCAGTCACTGTGGAAATTGTTAATCAGACATATGGCCCTTGCCGATTTTAGGGTAAGGCACAGCTGTGAGCAAACAGCTCACCTCTTTCTCTTTAACTAGCAGCACGTGAGTGGACAGAGGTCACCTAGGTCACCACATGTGTCACCTCCACCATTCTTTCCTTATTTCTTCTTTTTATTTATTTATTTTTTTCTCCAGGACAGTGTCTCACTTCGTCATCCAGGCTGGAGTGCAGTGGCATGATCATAGCTCACTGCAGCCTTGAACTGCCGGGCTCAAGGGATCCTCCTGTCTCAGCCTCCTGAGTAGCTGGGACTACAGGCCTGCACCACCATGCCTGGCTAATTTTTAAATTTTTTGGTAAAGACCTGGGGTGTGGTGGGGCAGTGGTCTCGCTGTGTTGCCAAGGCTGGTCTTGAACTCCTGGCTTTCAACGATCCTCGTGCCTTGGCCACCCAAAGTGCTGGGATTATAGGTGTGAGCTATTGTGCCCAGAGTCTTCTCTTATTTCTTCTAAATGCTTGGCTTTTAGGACAGTCTAGGAAAATAAGAATTGGCCAGATGACTCAGTTAATAAAGATGTACATTTTTCTGAGCACCCGTTGGTTGCTGTGTGGAAAAAGAAGTCATCTCCTCAGATTGCTAGTGATTTAATTGGATGGAAATCAGTTGATTTGTGAGTGATAATTTATCTCCGCTCCCTCTGCAATTAGTCTCTTAACTTTTAGCCCTACCCCCCCGCATCTGAGAAACAAGGTGATCCAGATGGAGAGAGCACCAGGTGTTAAATTGAGTAGCTCATCTGCGTTCCAAGGAGCTCATGGTGCAATTCAGACTGTCAAGTGCAAACTGAGTTAAGAGAGACACCAGCATGGGGCATCATCAGGAAAGAGTTCATGACATAATTTTAACAATGGAAAGTTATAAATCTTCAGTTAGAATCCAAATACTCCCGAGGCCCAGAACCCAGGAGAGGAGAATTCAGAGGCAGGCCCTTCTACTGAGTCAGCAAGAAAAGTGCCATATCAGCACTCCTCAAATCTGCACATGCATGGGAATCGCCTGGATTCTGGTTAAAGGGCAGATCTGGATTCAGTAGATGTGGGGCAGAGCTGGCATTCGGCCTTTCTAACAATCTCCCAGGTGATGCTGATGCTGCTGGCCTGAGGCCACACTTTGTGTAGCAAAGTCTTATGTAATATTTAGGTTAGACAGTAATGTATAGATGCAGGTAATGTGACTAAAGGTGTTCATTACAAGAGAGAAGGAACTGTTGGTAGATGGAAGGAATATGCCCATCCAGACATCGTCAGTGGTGTGTGACATTGCATGTCTGTATTCTAACCCCAGATCTGCTGCTGCCTGGCTGTGTGACCTCGGACAAGTCATTAACAGGTAATGTGAATGAAGGTGTTAGTTACAAGAGAGAAGGAACTGTTGGTAGATGGGAGGAATATGCCCATTCAGACATTGCCAGGGTGGTGTGTGGTATTGCATGTCTGCATTCTAACCCCAAATCTGCTACTGCCTGGCTGTATGGCCTCGGACAAATCATTAACCCTATCAGAGCCTCATTGCACACCTGCACATTGGGGCAGGCAATTAATACCCACCTTCTGAAGTGTGTGCCTGTTTAGGAATAAAAGAGCAAATCCATGTAAATGCTTAGAACAGCTCCTGGCACACCTCAAGTAGCCAACAATAAGAGTCTTTCCATTCTCTCACTTGGGAGCTCCTCTTCTTACTTGGACTTGACCAGTGAGACCTTCTGTGCCTGGGCCCTGTGTCTTGTGTCCCCTGGAGGCCCTGCAGGGGCCAGGGAAGCTGACCTCTGCTCTCCTGATTATGATGGTGCTTCCTGATCTTCTGGGAGTTCTGGCCACCACCAGTGGGGCATCAGCACGGGACACAGTTAGGACCCGTTCGCTTTCTCTGTGGCCAGGGATTGCTTCAGGAACTGACCAGCGGAAGCCAAGGAAGGGCTGTGAATGAATGCATGAGGACTTATGGAGAGAAAAAGAAAATTTTATGTGGAGAGGAAAAAAAAGTCATCAGGCAGATGCGTGAATTAAAAATGGTAAAATGCTTTTGGGCTCAACCTTGTACTTTTGGGTTCAGAAAGCTGGTGAAATGAGATGTAAAATGCCTCAAAGTTTGGATGCATCCAGTCCATGTTAGCTTTTTTTTCTGGCTCTGCAGAGAGCATTCCACTGAGTTTGCTCCAGTCAAGACAATGATTCTCACTCTCTAGGTCTTACCTGGGTGTACCCCACACCCCCAGGGCAGCGTCCGTGTCATCAGCACCTTGCTGCGCCGAGAGTCGGTGGCTGGGAGGAAGGGCTCCTCTGGACCCACTTCAGTGCCTCCCGTAGTTTTGCAGCGGCAGAAAAGTCCCATTTCTCCCCGACTGCTCACGGCTGAAGCAGCCCTGCCTGCCCAACTTGGTCGAGCTGTGTTAATGCAGTTAGCTCGCTGGCTTCTCACTGAGGTGGACTCAGGCACAGTGGCATGTGTGTCGAGAAAACCAGATACCAGATTCCTGACTCCGGCACTGCTGAGTCCTGTTTCTTCGATGTCACCTCAGTGGCAGCGGGTGCGCAGCCCGTGCTGGGCTAGATGGCTTCCCTGGGAGTCTGAGGACTCTCTAGGGTCTGGTGACTTGAAAGTCAGCTGTAAGTGACACATCTGGGTAGGGAGGAGGCCTCTGGCACAGGAGGTCAACTCCTGCAATTTAGAGTCCCTGGGAATGTTCTCGTCTAGTGATTCCTAAAAGCCAGTTCATGGCCTAGGTACTTTCGGATCTTTTGAGGATCTTGTTTAAAAAGCGGGAGCTGAGTGTGGTGGGTGGTGTGTACCTGTAGTCCCATCTACTAGGGAGGCTGGGGTGGGAGGATCCCTTGAGCCCAGGAGTTTGAGATCAGCCTGGGCAACATAGTGAGACACCCATCCCCCATCTTGAAAAATAAGCAACATCTGGGGCCCCACTTGGAGGTTCTGATTTAGTTTGGGTGGTTGGAGTGGGGGGGGGAACTTTAATCAATATTTTCAAAATGACTCCCAGGTGATTCCCATAGGCAGCAAGGTTTGGGGAAGCCATGCCAGAGTCCAGCCTTGCACTGGTGCTGAATGCAGAGGTGGAAGTCTGTGATTCTGTCCCCAGAGCATGTCAGTGACAGACCTCGACCCAAACCCAGACCTTGGAACTCAGAGGCTCTTTTTTTTTTTGGACACCTATTAGACCGGTCTCTGTAATTTTTGCCCACAAACCCCAGATTTATGCCAGAAATTCAGCCTGGCAGAACAGGGCTGTTGTAGACACCAGCGGTTCTATTCTACCTGAGGGCTATTTCACTTTCCCAGGGGACATTTAGCAATGCTGGAGACATTTTTGGTCATTATGACTTGTAAAGGGGTGAGAGTTGCTACTGGCATCTAGTGGGTAGAAGCCAGGGACACTGCATGGGACAGCACCCCCCACACGCCCTAGCAGAGAGCTACCCTCCACGTGATGTCAGTAGTTCAGAGGCTAAGCAACCCAGTTCTAGACGAACGCTTCTCAGACAACTGCACTTGCTGGGTCCTGATTTCATAGGTCTGGGGTGTGGCCTGAGAGTCCGTATTTCTGAAAAGCTCCTGGGTGACGTTGATGCTGCCTGTCTAGGGACCACACTTTGCATAGCAAGTATTTTCAGAGCAATTGATTTCAGAGTGATTCGGGAGTAGCTTGGAGTCACAGCTGTACCATTAACTAGCTGCTTGATCTTGGACAAGTTACTTTAACCTCTATCACCTTAAGTTTGTTCATCTGTAAAATGGAGATCATATCACTTAGGGCCAAATTAGATAATGTATGTAAAGAGCTTAACACAGGTTATTGGCCTTGGCAAGCATTCAGCAAATGTAGCTGTTCCTTTCACTCCCTTATTATTTGCTTAGCAGTTCAACTTTAATTGTCCATTGTTTCATTATTTACCTATTTTGTGTCTCATGCTTTGCGATAAAAAAAAAGATGAGGTGGGAGGTGATTGAAAGCATTATCTTTGTGATGGTGAGTTATAAAGATTACTAGCGTTGTTTTTACTCCTAAGTCACCCCACCTTCTGTCACGGGGTGGGAAGTGAGGCTGGAATAGGACTTAAAATCAACTCCAAGAGAAACATTTTGAGAACTGGGGACATCATCAAGTCATTCTTCAAATTCTGGAAACACGGTAGTTATTCTCCACTCACTCAACAAAAGTGACTGTGGAAGGAATGTCCCAAAAATCAGGTGTCTGATTTGTGCGTTTCCATTCATTGTGGTTTTAGGGATCATGGAGAAGTATGACAAGCAAACACAGATATCCAATTTCATCAGCATCCTGAAATACATAAGTCACCTGTTGCAGGAGCATTTCAGAGCAAGTTTTGAGCACGGGATTGAGCTTTGTTCAAAGTCCAACATTGCCACATATTAGCCGTGTGACCTGGGGGTTATATGACATAACAAATTCTCAGTTTCCTCATATCTAAAATGGGAGAAAAATCGTATCTGCTTCTAGAGTTGAAGTGAGGCGGAGGTGAGATGACGCATGTAAATTACTTGATGACTTGACCAGGATGGACAGTCCTGCACATTAGAAAGGCTGTTTTCAAATGTTGGAGTGGGAGAATCACTTGGAAACTTATTCAGAGGTGCCCCTCAGAGAGTCGATTCATTAGGGCCAGGATGAGGCTTGGAATCAAACAGGCACCCTCGGGGATTCTAGCTGTGCTGTGCCACTTTGAGAAACCTAGTCCAGGTGCTAAATTTACAATGATCACCTTTGGGATTCTGGTGTCCGACAAAGATGGAAGCTTTGCAGGAAATGTTCCCCGGGCGGGAGGGCTAAGAGGACACTGTAACTCTTGAGAGTTGCTCCAACAGACCTTTTATTTTGGCAAGGGCTTGTGCTTTCTTTGCCAAGCCGTCATTCGTTACTTGGCTAGAGGAGGGACCACGGGGAGGGGAGAGGGGACATATACAGCTAGCTGTCAGAACAGTCGACCTCTAAGTGGGATAACCTCAGAGCCAGGCATAGGAATCTGGAAACAAGGAGGGGAGGTGATGGAAGGTGGGAACAGAGGCAGGTGCTGGAGACATTGCTGCAGACTTCCTGGAAGGGGCTGCCAAGCCGGGAAGATTCAGGGGGGAAGAGTGCAGCTGGAGAGAGAGCCTCTGCTGGCTCCAGGTGCTGGCCCCAGAAGGCATCTTTGGAGAGAAGGGTCTGAGCTGTGACGGTTTGGTGCAGGGACAGGTGGGGTAAGCTCAGGTGTGCCAGGCTCCCTCTGCATGTTGCAGAGCTCCCAGGGAGGGCAAGGAAGTGAAGTGCGAGCAGATGGTCTCCGTCACTGCTAACCTAAATCAATGACTGGAGAGGGCGAATGCTGCCAATTAGCAGGATATCCAGAGCCCCTTCTCCCAGCCCAGCAGCCCCACCTGGGAGCCAGGCGGCATGCTTTGCCTCCTGCTGAGACAGATCCTGCTTTTGCTGCTTCCTTGAGAGAAGGTTTAGCACATGAAAATGGCTAAGGGCAAAGGCTTTGGCACCACTGCCTGCTTTCAGATTGCCGCTTTTGCTAGCCATCGTCATCTTGACCCTGTTTCTTCCCTTCTCTGGGCCTTGGTTTCCCCATTTGTAAAATGGCAGTGATGGCAATAGTACTTATCGGTTAATGCCACCACAATGCTGCCCAGCAAACTACCTCCGTAGCACACAGTAGTAAGTGTTTGTTGTTCACACATCTGGGCTGGCCAGGCCAGAGGGCTTTGCTGGTCTTGGCTGGCCTTACTTATGTGTCTGGATGGCTTTGGCTGGGGGGAATGACTGAGATGATTTGTCTCAGCTTCCTGTGTCTCTCTCATCCTCCTCTAGAGGTGTAGCCCAGGCACATTCTCATGGATCTGGCAAAGGTACAAGAGCCAGTGAGCCACTCATGTAACTGCTTTTAAGTGTTTTTCTCACCCCCTCCCCAGCATGTTTGCTGCCATCCCATTGGCCACAGCAAGTCACATGGCCAAGCCCGGCATCAAGGCTCCTGGCAGACTGCCCTGCCCAGGATGGCACTGCAGAGTCACAGTGCCAAGGGAATGCATCAGGAGGTATATGGAATTGGGGTGTTTTTTGCAATCTACCATGAGTACTAACCTCACAGTTTCGTATGCAAGCAAACCCTCATCCACTTACCAGTCTTAGGACAGAGGATCCTCACTGGTCTCCTTGCCCTTGAGCCACACCCAGATTAGGAATTCTTTTCTCCTCTAACTTCTTGCAATTCCCTCCATGTACTGTTCTATTTCCCCCGTCCATGACACCTTTGTACTGCTGTTCCTTCTGCCTGTAATGCCTGCCCCTTGGCTTACCCGTCTAATCAATTCAGCTCTGGGGTCAGACTGTTTGGGTTTGAAGCTGGTTCATGTCATTTATTTAAAGCTTCATGACCCTGGCAAGTTTCTCACCCTCTCTGGGCTTCAATTGCTTCCTCTGTAAAGTTAAGTATCGTAACCATCTTCCTTCTCTGCCAGGGTTGTCGTGTGGATTAAATAAGAGTTGTAAAGCACGTATCAGTGACTGCAAAAAACAAAAAGGAAACGCTGAATAGAGGTTTGCTTTTGTAAAGCAGAATTTACATTTGCTCTGTTGCTGTTGAAGCAAGGGTGTGCATCACATCCCATAACTGGGAAAAACAAAGCTAAATAAACCCTTTTAACCTTGAGATGTGCCAGAAATAACAGGGTCACTCTGTCTCATTCTGGTCCCCTGAATAAAGGAAATCTTGACCGTTTTCCATAAGCCTGGATTATCCAACCATCAGCTTTATCCTTAACTTGGCAATGATGATATGATTGCTTCTGGTGGTTATGATCATATATGAGAAATGTGGCAGTGGCAGAGGTGATTATCTCTTGTGATTATTTATGTGGTGTGACAGTCTTTCTAATAGCTGGCCCCCTTGAACCTCTTTACAAGTAAGATTTTTTCTTTCTTAAATGCTTTTATCTTCCTTCTATGTGTTGATGCTACTGTTACTCCTGCTGTTTCTACCACTGCAACTACAACCACTGCCACACCACCACCACCATCACTACCACCACTACCACCATCATCACCACCATCACTCCAGCACAACCGAAATAACTATTATCCTTAACACCCTGCTAGGTCATCTTCCCTATGATGACTTTCTTAACCAGTTTCCCTCAAACAATTAGTAACATTTTTCCCATGCAAATCCATCTTGAATTCCCACATGTTGTGGGAGGGATCCCATGGGAGGTAATTGAACCATGGGGGCAGGTCTTTCCCATGCTGTTCTTGTGATAGTGAATAAGTCTCATGAGATCTGATGGTTCTATAAGGGGGAGTTGCCCTGCCCAATCTCTCTCTTTGCCTGCTGCCATCCATGTAAGATGTGACTTGCTCCTCTTTGCCTTCCACCTTGATTGTGAGGTTTCCCCAGCCATGTGGAACTATAAGCTCATGAAATCTCTTTCTTTTGTAAATTGCCCAGTCTCAGGTATGTCTTTATCAGCAGTGTGAAAAGGGACTAAGACAGCCTTCTATTATTTTGTATCTTGTACCTGCTTCTGTTTTAACACAGCATATTTGAAGTACAGTTTTTGTTTACGAGTCTGCTGTTTTCCCCTATATAAGGGGGCAGAAAACATGTCTCTGTACCTTAGCATCTAAGAGAAGGATCTGGCATATAATAGATGCTCAATTTATACCTGTTGAACATTGACAGAGGAATTTCATCTTACTCTCATGATATTCTCGTTCTAAAACCAAAAATTGCAATAAAAGGCCCCCACCCCCACAACCATGGTTGCAGAGGTGTAGAATAGAGTAGAACTCATGAATGACATGAGACATTGGAATTCATGGACAGGCACATGCTAGCAAGCCTGAGATCCAGTGGGGCCTCTAATTTAGATATTTATAAATGGACTTTCCACATTGCCTGTGTTATTTAAGGTAACATGAACTTCTGTTTCATAAGCCCCAAAATCTTGGTGAATGAACACAAGAAAAACTTATTTCCCACTGATGTGAATAGCCTAGAGTAGGTATTCTTGGTTGGGCAGCTCTCCTCCATTTGGCGTTTCAGGGACCTAGGCTCCTTCCACGTTGAGAATCTTCCACAGGCTTTCAAGGCCACCGTGAAGGTCATCTACTTTTTTGGCATCTAGCTGTAGGGGATAAGGACATTGAGCTTACTGAATCAGGCCCAGAGGAGGTCCCCATCACTTCTGCTCCCATTCCACTGGCCAGAACTTGGTCTTGGAGAGGCTGACAAATCTAGTCAGCCATGTGTTCATTTTCTGTTTAGTAAGACCTCATACAACAGTGTTTATGCAGGAGATGTGCCAATTTTTTTTACGCCTCTATCTGGTTTTCTACTGCTAAACCGATCTTAACCAAACCCTACTTCTATTTCATGCAATGTTGGTTCTAGACTACAGCCATGTGACTAAATAGGGGCCCTTGAACCAGAAATGGAGGAAGGGTTGGAGTCCGTGAACTGCTGTTTGCAATTTATGCATGATGAAGATAAGAATGTTACTTTGTGCTGTTCTTAGAAGCCAGTTCATTTTTAGACTGAATGTTTATATGACTAGGAGCTGTAGGAAACGCCGTGCCCACCTTGCTTAGTTTAAAGCCCTTGAGATCAATGGTGGCTGAATGTGCTTCCAGGAGCAGAATTTAATCTGCAGGGAGTGGGTGACTGCAGCAAAACTTTGCTCTTCGCTCCTCTTTGTGGAAACACTGTTTGTACAGCATGTCTTCCATAATCAATACAAGGGAGACATTAATGAAGAGAATGTCTTGTTTGGCAGACAAAGCCTTCTCTTTGTTGGGATTGAGATGCTCAGTTTATTTCCTGGGAGTGTATTTATGAGAAGTTGGTTAGTGATTCTTGTAAGTGTATGTGAGTTTCTTGATTTTTTTTTTTTTTAAGAGAGGAGTCAACAACCCATTGTATTACTGTAAAATGTTTGATAGCTTGTAATTTGAGCAATGTACTCATGACAGCCTAGTCTTATAGATTTGGGAAATGTATACATACTTTAAAATGAGTAGGTTGGAGGGGGAACTTTAAATATGTATATTTTACTTTAAAAAAGACCCAAAACCTTTTTTTTTGAAATTACCATAAATCAAAGCATTATGGGAGATACATTTTTTAGACTTTGTGTGTGGAATTTCATTGAGAAAGATAAGGTGGACAAAATGCTGGAGAGTGTGGGACAACCCCTGGGTTGAATCAGTCTCCACTTTCAGGGAGTTTATAGCCTAAGTTCCCTTCCCTTTTTCAAAAGGAATTTTCATCTGTCTTGTTTAATAATAGAATCTCTTCTTCCTCCTCCCAGCCTTGTCCTCACCTCCCTTCAGGCAAGCAGGGACTTCCTTCTCTGCGTCGCTCGCGAAAGTGTATTTCCCACTTGCGAGGCTGGCCAGCAAAACCTCTTTGCACATTGGAGAACAGGATGCCAGTTTCTGCCTTTCTGCTTTCTGCTCATAGAAGGCTTGTGTGGTATGTTATCATCGGGTCTTGCTGGCTTTCTTCTGGGTCTTCTTGCTTTCCTGAGTTTGAATCTGCATTATGCAGTTGACAGTCAGTGGTATAGTTGGAGTATGTTTTTTTGTTTGCTGAATGTTATGCCACCTTGTCTCGGTGATGAAATGGTTTAAACAAAATAATGCTTTGGAATTGAAATGTTCTGGTTGGTGAGTTTTCTGGTCAATGGAAGGGAATGACCTTGGGCAGAGTCTGTGACCACAAGTGAATTATCTATCCTTGCAGAGCGTCAATTTCTTCACTTGGAGACGAGGCACACTATCGCTTTCCTTATTAGGGCTGCTGAGAGAATATAGCTGAGGTTCCTTGGCTACTTAGCAAATGCAGGACTCAGTAATGATAACCACAGCCATCTCTGGGTATCCGTGGGGGATAGGTTCCGGGACCCCTCTCAAATACCAAAATCCAAGGAAGCTCAAGTCCCTGCTATGAAATGGTATAGTATTTGCATATAACCTACAACACATCCTCCTATATACTTTAAATCATCTCCAGATCACTTATAATATTAATAACTAATACAATGTAAATGCTATGTGAGTAGTTGGTCCACTGTTTTGTTTTTTATTTGTACTTTTAAAATTGTTGTATTTTTTCCCCCTGCATATTTTCAATCTGTGGTTGCTTTAATCCGTAGTTGCAGAATCAAGTTATAGAGGGCTGGCTGTACTATTAATAATTATTAAGATATACAAAATCACTATTAGTGAGAGATTTAAAAATATCCAGGGTAGAAAGAAAATGAAATAGACTATCAGAAGCAGTGATTTTCTGGTATGATTTTAGTTTGTAGTGATCTACAGGATCCTTTGTGGAGGCAAATTTTTTCTAGTTAGTAGTATCTGTGATATCATTTAAGGCTCCTGTTTTATAGATTCAGTTCCACAAATATTTATTATCGGGTGCCTGTGCTATGTCAGGTGCTGTGCTAGGAACTGTTCAGTTAGAAATATAGTACAGTTAAGAAAATAAGTCAGGGCATTCTCCCTCCCAGACCTTAGAGTTGGGGTGATTCTGTGTCCCAGTTTTCCCTGGAGAGTCCTGTTTACTGCTCTTGTTCTAGCATAATTATTCACAGTACCCCCTTTTATTTTAAGTGTCCTGGTTTGGGAAACCAGGGTCATCAATATAGGCTATTACTGAGGCAGAGGGAGTTTCTCCAGAAAAGGACTGTGGAAGTTCTCTAAACAAGAAGGAGCATGATGAAAAGTACTTTTTAGGGAACTGAATTCAGGCTAGATGGTTAGTTGTAGGACCAGTGAAGAGGTGGGAGAGGGGAAAACATTTTGGAGATAGAGTAAACCAAATACTACCAATGTGATGGACAGAACCCAACTGGAGGCGCCATCTTGAATTCCAGAGTGTGAAGAGCAGTCTCAGGTGCGTAGCCTTTTTTGTCTGGGTTTCACCAATCAGCATGTCTCAGATGTCTTCTTGGAGTCCCCGTTAGGCTTTAACAATTGCCTTAAAAATTCCCCAGCAAAAGCATTTTGGGAATAGGGAGCAACTCCAGGTTGCACACAAGATGCTGAGCGAGGTCATTGGTTTATATGGCCATTTCCCTCCTGAGTCTAGGTATGCAGGTCTTGAGGTGTAGAGCTCAAGGCTACTTTTGCATTTCTGCCAGTGCTTCCAAATGTCCTGACTCCGGGCCGGGCGTCGGGGTGGGCAGTGGTAGAGGGAGGGACAAGTGGGCCAGGGTAGTACCCTTCCTTGACTTAGTGTTTAAAATTTGAAACACAGAAACTTAGTCTTTCTGTGCCATGTCTCACATACACAGAGGGAATACTGGTTGCAGTAACTTTGGAGAGAGTTAAAAGGTGATATTTTATATATTCAGGGATTATTGTTAAATTCGAAAGCAAGAGGAATGCAGTTCAGACTTCACAGATTTGGGAGGTAAATCTCCCTCACCCCCAGTGTTTGCATTTGGTTTGAGTGTCTTAATTACCTTTCCAGAACGTTTGTGAAATTAAGGTAGAAAAAATAATTCTGGCTTAGGTACTAATATATAACCTCTGTGTGTTTATGATGAAACCTTCACCTTTAAGATTCTTGTTTGCAATCCTGGGCAACACAACCAATTTTCTGTGTCATTAACTTTTTCCTGTAACACCAAAGGGCAGGAGGATGCTGGTCTCCACCTTTTCTTTCTCCAAGGCAGGTTGAACGACCATCTGTGCCATAAGATGGATGAGGCTGGGTGATCCTCTTGTTGATTTGGTATTTGTGTCTTCACACAAGAATCTTTGCTGATTCCAATGCTCGATTCACTGAAATGCTCCCTGCTGTTCTCTGAATCGATGATGGATTAGTTGAGGTCTTTGTATTCATTATTGGCAAGGTTTTGAGACAGTCCGTTAAGTGCAGGAAGAATTCTGGCAGTGGCGTCCGAAGGCCAAGGCTCGGCAACCTGGAATAAGTCACCGTCTGAGTCTGTTTGTGTTGCTGTAAAGGAATACCTGAGGCTGAATCATTTTTAAAGAAGAGAGGGTTAGAGCTGGGCAAGTGCTGTGGGCTTAGCAGGGGCTGCAGGGCAGTGGGAGTGCAGGCTTAAAAAATGCAGACCCCCGGGGCACCACGCATTTCTCTAGCTCTGATCCACTGTGGTACCAGGGGTCTAATCAGGCTTGTGCCTGCCTCTCTCTTGAATAGCCCAGAGAATTCATCTAAACAGCCTTCCTACGGCAGCTGCCTACTCCAGGTGGCCACATGGGAGTTCCAGATCAGTGTTGTCTCCTGGGACGCTGACACAGCAGCCAAGTTTGTTGGTGTTGGGGCAGCCACAGTTGGTGTGCGTGGTTCAGGGGCTGGCATTGCAATGGTGTTTGGCAGCCTGATCATTGGCTATGCCAGAAACCTGTCTCTCAAGCAGCAGCTCTTCTTCTGTGCCATTCGGGGCTTTGCCCTGTCTGAGGTCGTGGGGCTCTTCTGTTTGATGGTTTCCTTCCTCATCCTCTTCGCCATGTGAGACTCTGTGGGGGTCACCTGCCTGTGCCTGCTGCTGCGACTCCACACCATTCCTGGTGCTGGGAACATTTTACAACATTTCTCTAAAAGCTTTACAACATTTCTCTAAAAAAAAGAAAAAAAAATAGAGGCTTTCTTGGCTCATGGTTCTGCAGGCTGTACATGAAGCATGACGTCAGTGTCTGCTCTTGGTGAGGGCTTCAGGAAGCTTCCAATCAGGATTGAAGGCAAAGAAAAACTGACTTATCACATGGTGAGGTAGGGAGCAAGAGAGAGAGGGGAGGGAGGTGCCAGGCTTTTCTTAACAATCAGCTCTCGTGGGAACTAACAGATCAACAACTCACTCATTACCCCAGGATGGCAAGAGCTGCCCCGTGACACACTAGATCCCATGTCCAACATTGGTGATCACATTTTTTTTTTTTTTTTTTTTTTGAGACAGAGTCTCGCTCTGTCGCCCAGGCTGGAGTGCAGTGGTGCGATCTCCACTCACTGCAAGCTCCACCTCCCAGGTTCACGCCATTCTCCTGCCTCAGCCTCCTGTGTAGCTGGGGCTACAGGCGCCTGTCACCATGCCCGACTAATTTTTGTATTTTTAGTAGAGACGGGGTTTCACTGTGTTAGTTAGGATGGTCTCGATCTCCTGACCTCGTGATCCACCTGTCTTGGCCTCCCAAAGTGCTGGGATTGGTGATCACATTTTAACATGAGATTTGGAGGGGACAAATATCTGAACTATATCAATGAGTTACTTTGTGCCTCAGTTTCCTCAGCGGTAAACTGGAGTAAAGAAGGATATGAAGAACCAACCTGTTAGGATTGTTCTGAGGATGAATGAGATGGCCATTGTGAAAGGATTCTGGGCCGTCTTAATGTGGTGTCGTATTATTGAATGAACCATCTAAATTCATGGCTGAATCTAGCCCATCTCCCGCTTTTGAATAGCCTGCAAGCTAAGAATCGTTTTTATATTTTAAAATGGTTGGGGAAAAAAAAATCAAAAGAAGAACAATATTTCTTGACACATGAAAAGTCTATGAAATTCAAATTTCAATGTCCTTAAATAAAGTTCCGCTGGAACTCAGCCATGCTCCCTTGTTGGTGAACTTTCTGTGCCACTTTTGTGCGATAACGGCAGAGTTGAATAGTTGCTCCCGAGACTGAATGGGCCTGTGAAGCTGAAGGCACTTATCTGGCCCCTTACAGGAAAAAATGTGCCAGCCCCTGATGTAGAACAGTGGTTATCGTAGTGGTTATTGTTCATCTTGTAGCAAGATGAACTGGATTCTACACAGAGATCTTTCTCTCTGATGGTGTCAAAGCTTGGGGAATGCTGAAGCTCTCGAATTTCTGAGGAAGAAATCAAAGCTAGTTTGTTGTTTCGTTAATTCATTCATTCATTCATCATTGTTTCACCAAATGTCCTTTGAGTTCCTGCTGTGTGCCAGACACTGTTGGGGTGGTGAGGAAAATGCAGTGACACAGGAGAAAATGCCTGCCCTCCTGGAGCTTACAGTCTAGTGGGAAGAGTAAGATAATACACAAGTAAAAACTCCTGACCCACCTGAGGGTGATGGATGCTATGGCAGGACAAGGGGAGAGAGTGGGGACTGTCAGGAAAGGCTGTTATTGAGAAGACCTTAGGTGATGTGAAGGAGATGGAGTGTGAGCCCTGAACCTACATGATGGGGCTAGGGCGGTGGGGAGACTGCTTAGGCAGAGGGAAAGGAAGTTCAAAAGCCTTGGGGTGCAAGCACTGGAGATGGTCAAAGGAGAGCAATGTGCACAGAGCATTTTTGTGTGTTTTAAAATTTCAGCATTGGCTACAGAGCTGTGGTAATCTGATATATGGTCCCATTTAAAAAATTATTTTATCTTCAGAACAATAGGAAACACGAAGGGAGACCACGTAGTGCAGTGGATAAGAGAAGGAGTTTCAGGCAGATAAGAGGTGAAGCTCAACCTTGGCAGTACTGACATTTAGGGCTGAACAAAATCTTTGTTGCAGGATGCTGTCCTGTGCAATGGAGGCAGTTTAGTAGCATCCCTGTCCTTTACTTACTAGATACTTGTGATAACCAAAAATTTCTCCAAACAATGTCATATGTCCCCTAGGGGCAAAATTGGGGCAAATGTTAGTTGGGAGAATAGAGACCCTGACTCTTGTTTCTCTTCTGTTCACCTTTTCTTCAGCAGAGAGCATGGTGTCTGTTCATATCCTGGTGAGAAGTATATGATTTATGTGATTGGCTCAGATCCTTGTGTTAAAATACAAGCTACTAAAATGGTTATCTTTGCAATTTTTTCATTGCATTTTTTTCTCTTACTAGTCGTCATCCCTTGTGTGTGAACAATTTCCAAATTGACCTGTGAAGCAACGAGGTGGACATCATTTCTTCCATCCACTTTCAGGCATGGTTGGAAGTGGAGGGCCTAAGGCTTACGAAACATGCCTGAGCCCCCTGAGTCCATGCTTTTGGCCCATCTGAACTCCAGGAGGGGAGATATACAGATAAAAGAGTGAGGTGCTTTCATACTGTTCCTCTGAGGCTCCCTGGTAACATGCCATCCATTGAAAATTGGCCTCTTTGCCTGGGGGAGCCCCTAGGATGAGTTGATACCTAAGTCACCACTGGCCATGCTGAATTAAAGGATGCCTTGCTGTAAAGAGGAACGGAAGCTCAGGGCACCAAGCGGAAGGGACGCATTAGGAGAGCCTAGCAGAAACGTGTTTTTGAATTTGTGTTCACTGTTGGGCTCATTTGGATTGATTTCCTCTACTCTACCTTCTATCCTGTGCCTAGGTTGATCATGGAGCGAAATGTTCCTGTTTGTTCTTCCTTCTAGAGTTACGAATGGTAAAAAGACAGTAACTGATGTTTACTGAGCACTTCTTAAGTGCTCTAAGCTCTCTTCATGCATTCTCTTTCCCTCCTTCCAAATCCTCTCCATCATAGCTGTTATTGCCACTTGAAGATGAAGGCAGAGCCTTGAGAGGTTTGGTAATGTTCCTAGGCTGAGTGGTTAAGTAACTAGGGGAAGCTGGAATTTGATCTCTGCAGCCATTTTCGTCTGCAAAATCTTGGATGCACCAGGAGAGAAGCCCAAGAATTGTCCTGTGAAATTAAAACTGCACCCCAAAGCTCAGCCCCTGGGGGGATTCCTGGGCTCCCTCCTCAGAGCCTTTTATTGCATCCACGCTTGGATGAGTCTCTCGAAGCCAATTTAATCCCGGTCTGTCTACACGAGGGAGCAGCAAGCTATTGACAGCCTCATTTTATGGTCATCAGTGCCCTCTTCCTTCTGAAGCTTGTCAGTTTTAATGTCTGGAGAACCACGGGGTGGTGTAGGGGCTTCCAGACCCCTGTTTGCAATCACCACTTATAGACCAGAGCTTCTCACACTTAGATGCGTGTGGAATTCCCTGGGGTTGGAGTTAAGCTGCAGGTTGTGATTCCATAGGCCTGGCCTGGGGTCTGATCCTGCATTTGTAACCAGCTCCCAGGTGATGATGTGGAGGCGGCTGTCCTCTGGCCACACTGAAGTCCCTAGTTCTAGATGCCATCACCCTCACCCTAGATGCTATCACCCTCACCCTACTTCAGAGGCTGCACCAAATTCTTAGAAGAGAAATTTTGCCTCAAAAGAGACCTGGGAACGTGGCTCCAGGAAGAATTCCATCACTGCGGGAGCGTGGAATCGGAGTGGTAGAGGTGAATGACCAGGATGTGGTGTTCCTTAAGCTGACTCCTGATGAGCTTGGTGAAATGAAGCCAGACATTTTATAATTGGTCCCTTTTGTTTGTGTGGTGTCTAACACTTTTTGAATACCTACTGCGTGTCAGTGCCTTTTCCTGCTGAGGATCGTACTGGGTAACTTTGGATCTAAGGTCACTTTGGCAGTGAGAAGTTCCCTCCTCTGAGTCAAGACCACCTTTGAGCCCAGAAATGGTAGCTCACTTTGGCAGTGAGAAGTTCCCTCCTCTGAGTCAAGACCACCTTTGAGCCCAGAAATGGTAGCTCATGCCTGTAATCCCAGCACGTTAGGAAGCTGAAGTGGGAGGCTCACTTAAGCCCAGGCGTTCAAGATCAGCCTAGGCAACATAGTGAGACCCTGACTCGACAAAAAATAAAAAAACATTAGCCAGGCGTGGTGGCACATGCCCATATTCCCTGCTACATGGGAGGCTGAGGTGGGAGGATCACTTGAGCACAGGAGTTCAAGACTGCAGTGAGCCGTGATTGTGCCACTGCACTTCAGCCTGGGGGAGAGAGTGAGACCCTCTTTCAAAAAAAATTAAAATAAGGACCACTTTTGAGTCAGCAAGTGTGACAGGAGCACGTGAGTAGGAGGGAAGATTTGGATGATACACATGTTGTCATGCTATATTTCCTTCACTAATTATATGGGCTCAGTAAGGGATATTCAGAGGTTGTCAGTTGCCTTTGTGCCAGATTCAGTTGGACTCCGATAGAGACCTAGGCAAATATAATGTCTGTGCACCGTGTTCCCGGAAGCACTTAGAAGGATCCCGGGCAGATTCACTGGCATAGTTAACACACCCTGGACTTTCCCTCGCCCTGCATATGGTAGCTTATGAGAAGAAAGCGAAGACTAGAAAATCATTTGTGTGTCACTTTGCAGGAAAAACACTTCAGGTAATGAGACAGGATTTGAGTGGGAAGGTGATTATCACCAACCCTTCATTCATTTTCTACAAAATAGTCAACATGCAGTCTCCCAAGCTGCATAATGAATGTAGCATCCTTCAGCTGGGGATATTGGGAGGGCTTATTTCTTATCTGTGATCCAATATTAATTTGCCTTAAACAAAAGAAGCAATTTACTGTGTAATTCTGAGGTTTATGGTGTTTCTACTAAGTCCTTTCATCTTTGAAAGATGGTGTTATGCATTTTAATAGAGACTATTGTTTTCTTAAAATCTTTTCTCTTCTTTCTTTCTTTCTTTCTTTTTTTTTTAACTCTTTCTTCTCTTCAGTCAGATTATAGAGTTGGAGCAAATGTCATGATGAGCTTTGAGGCCCAGACCTGGTCTCTTGAGGTATGTGTGTGTGTGTGTGTGTGTGTTTGTCTGTTTCTTCCTTCATAATAGTCCCAACCGTAAATAGGGGTATGGCACAATACTTCTTATGAACAAAAGTGCTGTTTGTCTACAAGGGGACTTGAGCCTACATTAATTGTATTTAATTAGGATTTTTGTGCTGTCCGTATGACGTTTAACTACACTGTCAATTATAGACTTCCTTTAAGGAATTTCCAGGAAACCCCCTTACCATAAGAGTTTAAATTAATGTTTTGCTAGTTTAATGACAGCAGTTGGGAAAGGAAGCACCTTTCAGACCATTAGCTAAAGCCAACTTCCTTTAAACTTAGAAGAGGGCACAGCATGATAGATGGAGATCTGCCCCAGTGCGTCATCATAAATGCCTCGAGGCAGCCACAGGATGGATTTTGACCTCAGTGGGGAGAGGTTTGGTTAGAGGGTTGGGTAGAACCCCCTAACCTGTAGAAGAATCTAGAAAAGTGAGATGAACGCCTTTCTCTTAAGGCTGTCACTTATCCAATTCCAACGCCCTCTTTAGTAACCACCTCCCTGCCTCCCAGTGAAGTGACCCCAGGGAGCCAGTTATTATGGCCCTACTTGATGGATAATTACTGGTTGAGGCTTGATTTGACACCAGCATTTTGCATGATAGCCTGTTAGATTTGCTTGGCTCAAAAATTGATATTTTCATTCCTCTAAGGCTGCAGCATGGAAACATGGTTGAGTGGGGTTTGCCAAGATGGGATGATTTCTTGTGCTGTGGCAGGACCAGGGCAGCTGTTCTGAGAACTGTTTCGGCAAAGCCTTCACAGTTGGTTTTGTTGAAGGCTTTTCTGCAGGTGCAGAGTTGGTTCCTAAAGGACAACCTGGTTTCCTGGTTTTCCTAGGAAACTACTTATGGAGAGTGCATGTGTTTAATTTAGGAGGCACAGCTGTGCAAGGGACTGGGACTCCGTCAGGGAACGGGGTGCAGGAGCCCTGTGTTCCTTATGTGTCAGCTTCATTCCTAGTTGCTGGCGTCAGAACTGATCAAAGGTGTCTGTTGTCTTTCTGCACACCCATGCTACAGGCAGTAAGGGATGAGGTAGCAAAACTAGTTCACTGCTTATCAGCTGGGAGGCTTCAGGAAAGTCTCTGAACTACTGAGCATTAGTTTCTGCATCTGTCCAATGGGCCCAATGGCACCTGCTCTGCTCATCTCTCAGGATCTTACATGCCACACAAGCTAATGGAGAAGTAAATGCTTTTTAAGCCTAAAGGAATGGGCGTGGGTGCATTCAGTGAGAGGCAGTAGGACGAATCGTTAGTGATTAGTTTGCCCAGTAGGAGCAGCAGTTGTTAGTGTAAGAAGGGTGGGTTGGGCCGGGCGCGGTGGCTCAAGCCTGTAATCCCAGCACTTTGGGAGGCCGAGACGGGCGGATCACGAGGTCAGGAGATCGAGACCATCCTGGCTAACCTGGTGAAATCCCGTCTCTACTAAAAAAATACAAAAAAAAAAAAAAAAAAAAAACCTAGCCGGGCGAGGTGGCAGACGCCTGTAGTCTCAGCTACTCGGGAGGCTGAGGCAGGAGAATGGTGTAAACCCGGGAGGCGGAGCTTGCAGTGAGCCGAGATCTGGCCACTGCACTCCAGCCTGGGCGACAGAGCGAGACTCCGTCTCAAAAAAAAAAAAAACAAAAAAAAAGAAGGGTGGGTTAGTACATGGGTAGTGGTCAGGAGAAGCACCACTGCTGCTGCTACTTAGCCACTTGTGTAACCCTTTTTAAAAAAACAACAAAAAAAACCCCAAACCTCTTAGTCTACTATAGGATAGGTTGTTCCAGCATCTGAAATTCCAAAGTACTTGTTGAAGGGGATTCTTAGGATAGCGTAATTTTGTTCACTCATAGGGTCTTTTTCCTGGGGCATGATCCTAGCCGTGTTCAGGGTAAGCCCTGCACATCAAGCTGGTGCAGTGAAGTGTTCTGTGGCTGGAACTAAATCTGTCCCAGGCTCACAGCATGGGAGGAGGGGTGGCAGGGGTTTTTGAATTCCCTTGAGGGCACTTGGCCTTTGCTTGTATCTGCTCAGGAAGTCAGACAGTCTGCAGCCGGTGGCGTGTGCAGCTACCCCTTCTGTTCTCTGGCCCTGGAGGCTTGTGGTCCTTTTGTTTTAAAGTCGACTGCCTGATGTTCCTTTGGAATATGTGAGTCCAGTGGGAAAGAATAGAACATATTCTGAATCTTAATGGTGGATTTAAAAAATCTATTTAGGGAATCTGAGCATCACTTAATTAGACATGTCTTTATTTCCCCAGCTGCCCTAATTAAATAGTAATCATAATAAGGATAAGGATAATAGCTGATCTCAGTGTCCTGTCTCCCAGTGAAGTTGCTCAATACATATTTGTAGATGAATGACTTGGAGATCCAAAGGAAGGTTTGGAGATTTGCCATTGTATTCAAGTCTACCCTGGTGGGACCTTGAAGGTGAACATTCTTCTCTGGGTCTCCACCTTTTCCCTTCCCATATAACTATTTTCTCCTTATCTGCGTGCTTTTCTGCAATGCATCTCTGCAACAGGTGAGCCTGGGTGAATATGATTACACGCAGGTTGGTTTTTCTGCCTTCTTTATGGTCTGCATTTTGGGATTAAATCTTCCTGCAGACTTTGTCTGGTCAGCCTGGTTGTGACCGTGGATCTTGGTTTCGTATATTGTCAGAGATGGCAAGGAATTCAAAGATGATCTCGTTTTACCTCTTTATTTTATAAACTCGGGCCCAAAGTGAAATGACTTGCCCAAGAATACACTGAGTGAGTGAGGTGGTCATGGAGAGCTAGCTCTCCTGATGCTTAGCTCTGACCTAATTCCAGGAAGGTGACTGCATCTGGCTTCTGCCCCAAAACATCCTGGGAAGAAATGGTATCCTGCTGAGAGAATGAGGGCTGGATGGAGGTGTCCTGCATAAGGGCATCAAAGTACTTCGCTCTCCTCTGGGAATCCCACAATGATTCTTTGATTCTATGCCCACTGAGGGAAAGTTGATTTGAGTGTACTCCACTGTTCGATTGAAATGGGCCTCTTCTGTCCCCAGCCTGGTGAGTCGTATCTTGTTTCCCTGCCAGTGGGCATTTTCTGCCTTTATCCCCGCTCGTGTCTGCTGAATGGGTCACCCAGGCTGGAGCAGGCTGAACTACAGGCTAATGACATTGTTTGGCCTAGTTCCTGCTTGGTGGTGAAATCTCAGACAGGATCTTATCACCGTCTCTGTGCCCGGAAAATTAGACTCTCCTGGAGCTTATAAAATTGGGATGTCTGTTTCCACTAGCATTTCTTTCCCAGTTATATTAATCAAGAATGTGAAATTAAATCAAGATATTCCTTATGCCGGCACCAGCTTCTCCAATACATTTATCTCTGTATTTTAGTATTTGCTTTGGCTCTTTTTCTCAGAAGGGGATTTTTCTATGCGGTTTAGGAGCACAGAGCGAACTTCCTGGGAAAGCCTAGAAATTCAAACATCCTTAGCTGCATAAACTTGGGAAAATCAGTATAATCTCACTGAGCCGTGTTGTTTTTAATCTGTAAAATGGGCATCTGTGTGCCACCCTTGCAGATGTTGTAAGGACTATAGGAGATTGTATGGCGCGTAGAAAATACCTCACTTTGTGTTTGGCACTTAGTGGGTCTACATGTGGAGGTCCGAGCTTTTAAGACAGCCTTTTGCCTGATGTAGATGTATGTACGTGTATTGGTGTAGGATTCTCAGGCAGGCTGACCATCGGAATTACCTGGTGTACTTTAAAATAATCCCAGCATGAGCATCAGATACCTGGGTGCCCCTAGACCACCCACTCATCTGAATCTCCAGAGCCGGGCCCTATGTTCCATCATTTTATTTTATTTTTCTATCTTTTTTTTCAATATTTTTGTAGACTTGGTCGGGGGGTGGGGGGTGGTGGTCTCGCTATGTTGCCTGGGCTGATCTTGAACTCCTGGCCTCAGGCACTCCTCCTGACTCAGCCTCCCAAAGTGCTGGGATTACAGGTGTGAACCACTGCACCTGGCCCTATTGCATCATTTTGAAAGGCTCCTTCTGTACTGTTTTGGATCCTCAGCCACATTTGGGGATGTCTGTAGAATGGGTTTTATTTTTTCTCATCATCCTTGATAAAGGCAAAATGGTGGTGTGGTATAGAGACTTGAGGATTTCAGTCTGATCATTTTTTCATGCTTGATTTGGGCTCTGTTCACATCAAGTTTGTTGGGATCGGTGGGGTAGGAAAGGGGGACAATTAAAAAATAAGTCTAATAAGAGAAGCTGTGATGCTTGACTAATTAGAAATGGAGAGTTTGCTTCTTAAAAGGCACTCTTCATAGTACTAAAGACAACCAGATTATATCTGTTCAGGCCACCATAGGATTTGCCTTCAGATGCAGAAACTTATCTCTGAGATGGCTTTAAGATGGAGTGGTGAGAGTCCACATTCAGTTTCCTGTCGGTTTCCAGATGTGTGGGTGGGGTTTCTCATCTCTGTCTCTGTCCCTCCTCCTCTGGCTGGCTTAATACTGGGAGAATTCTTATCGCTTCCTGGAGGACCCACATGCTTTGGAGTGAGGGAAGCCAACTTGAATTCTGGCTCCAATCCTTAAATCCCATCTGGAAGCGTCATATAGATGGGATCTGTTCCCAGCTTGGAATCTACCTGGGTATAACCTGGCACTCAACCTGCGGCCTCATATGTTTTTGTTGAGCAAAGAGAAATATATCAGAGAAGGATGAAAAAAAACTCCAAATCAGGAAACCTGTCCATTTCCACTTCCTGGTTCTGTGACCTTCAGCAACTCATTGAACCTTAGAGAGTGAGCCTTGGTTCCCTTATTTGTGAAATGGAGTGTTCACATTCCTTTCCTTAGTTTTCTCAAGTGAAATACTATTTTATGTAAAAATGCTTTTGTAAAACCACAGAGCAGTCTCACCCTTACTGTAAAAGGAATATTTTGTTGCTTGTTGGAACACTGGCGTTTACTCAGCATTTTTGCTGGTTGTTTACCTGTTATCCCTCTCTGTGTTAAACATGGAAAATTATTTGTTTATAAGTTTTCTTTCTGCTTTTTAGTCTTCTGGGAACTCTGCCCTGCCTAGGCACTTTGAAGAAGGGTTTTCTGGAATTTCGCGTGGGTTTCACCTCACCCTATCCACAAAGCCTGTCTTTAGAAGTCCCTGTCTCCCTGTGTTTGCTGGGGTGAAAGACAGAAGCTCTGATCAGCAACCTCAAAGCTGCAGTGTTCAGGAAAGCCAGATATTTTCGTTTTCTTTTTTTGCCTCTCAATTGGAGTCATACGGTGCTGCAGCAAGACTTGTTTTATGGATTAGTTACTGACCCAAAGTATTTTTCTTGCGAATAAATGTTACTTCCCACCACAGTGACTTGAGAATAGGAAGGACACATGGAGAGGATTATAAATAGGTTTTGGTGCCAACAGATAGGGCAGCCTTCCAGAAAAATTATTTGCATTCACCATGTGTTTGTTAAATGGGCAATTGTGGAGTGTACAGTTGCTAGCGTTTGTCTGCCTGTCCTTGGGAAGGCAACAGTTCAGTAGTGGCCTGCATTTGACCCTTAAAGAGCTAGTGGGCTTTGCAGCTAGTTCATTCATTTATCCTAATCTAGGATGGACTGTTTAAAAATACATATCCAGCCAGAAAACAGACATAGACACTTATCGGGAATGAGTTCTTGACAGAATTTCAGTATTTAACCATTGGTATGAGCATCCTTCCATCCATCCATTCATCTACTTGTCCACTTTACCATCCATTTTCCATCCCTCCTTCCATTCATCCATCCACTCACCTACCCTTCTACTCATGCACTCATGCATCCATCTGAAGGGGTGGCCTGCCCCTCCACACCTGTGGGTGTTTCTCGTTAGGTGGAACGAGAGACTTGAGAAAAGAAATAAGACACAGAGACAAAGTATAGAGAAAGACAAGCGGGGGCCCAGGGGACCGGCGCTCAGCTTACAGAGGACCCACGCCGGCACGGGTCTCTGAGTTCCCTTAGTATTTATAGATAATTATCTTTACCATCTTAAAGATCAGGGAGTGGCAGGACAATAGGATCGTTTTTAGGGAGGAAATCAGCAGTAAGACATAAGAACAAGGATCTCTGTGACATGAATAAGTTTAAAGGAAAATCCTGTGCCTAGAGATAAACCTTTTAGCAGCATTGTTTCATCCTATCACATGGGGATAAACCTTGGACAATACCTAGCTTTTCTAGGAACAAAGACACACCCTGCATGCCCAAAATCCATTAAACATTGAGTTACCACAGCGGGTGTCTCTTGCAAGGACAAGGTTGGGGGTAGGGTCACAGATTAACAGCATCTCAAATACAGAACAAAATGGAGTCTCTTATGTCTACTTCTTTCTATATAGACACAGTAACAGGCTGATCTCTTTCTTTTCCCCACATCCATCCATCCATCCATCCATCCATCCATCCATCCATCCATCCTCCATTTTGGCAAATGGCTATCAAGCACCTGTTAGGTGCCAGTTCTGTCCTGGGTTTTGGGGATAAAAAGTCAAATAAGACAGGATCTCTGACCTCAAGGAACCTACAGTCTGGGGTGCAGGGTGTTTTCCTAAATTTTAAGTCAAATTCTTCCTTGACACATACCTATTTTTATTTTGTTTTGGTTCTCATCTCTGTGAACAGAGCAAAGCATGCAACCATTGTAACACTTTGATTTGTTTTTATAAACCCAAGTTCTAGAGTTGGATTTCATGGTTTGCATAACTCGGCATAGTGTAAGTGCATGTATTATTAAACAGAAAAAGAGGGAAGAAACGACAATCTAGAAAAAAGATAAAATCTTATGACTGTAATTTATTAAGTAAGGTATCCAATGAAATTCTTTCCTTTTTTCTTTTCTTTTTCTTTCTTTTCTTTTCTTTCTTTCTTTTTTTTTTAAGAGGCAGTCTCAGTTACACAGGCTGGAATGCAGTGTCATGATCATAGTTCACTGCAGCCTTCAACTACTGGGTTCAAGTGATCCTCGGACTTGTGGCCTCAAGCGATCCTCCTGCCTCAGCCTCCCAAAGTGCTGGGATTACAAGCATGAACCACTGCTCCTAATTCTTAAGAGATATTTTTAAACCTCACAGTGTATACTCTTCAGAATCAGTTTTTGAACCTTAAGTAAGTTTAAATGGCAAACACTTTCTAAATATATTTTACTGAAAGTCCAGTTGGGAAGCAGAGGATTCCATCATCTTTTGAATTAGCATGAGGACGACCATTAAAATTCATGATTAAGAGCATGGGATTCAGATCTGACAAACTTGGGTTTGGATTTCCATTTTGCTGTTCTCTACCTGTGTGACTTGAGACAAATTACTTAATCTCCCTGAGCCTCAGCTTTCCTCTTTATAAAATGGGAATAACAACAGTATTTACCTGAGAGAATTACTATTAGAATGAAGTGAGAGTAAAGATTTGCAAAGTACTCAGCAAAGGCCTGGGATGTAGTAAGTGCTGTTTTGATTATTATTAGGGGCAAAGAGATTAGATAGTTAACAAAAAAAGGAAAACCAAATATTGGCCATTGGAGGGTTTCTGTGGAAATAAGATATGTGATGCCTTTTGGTATTACACAAGTAACAGTCTCCTGAGAAATCGTAAGGTTTCTCACATAGCCCTTATTTGCATCTTTGCTGATTTTTACCAAGCTGTTTTTTGCAGTTCAAGGGTTGGTGGGAAACGTTTGTATGTGTAGGGGGGCGGTGGGAGGAGAAAGAGTGTCGAGCCTATAAACAGTTATTCAGATTTTCAGCTAATTTTAGCACGAATTAGATTTTAGGTTTTTAGCACGTCTTTTCGGCAGGCCACCCCACTTAGGAGAAAATCCTATTCTGAAATTAATTTCAACAAATCAGAAAGGCAAATTGGTAGTTGTATCTGACTTTTTTTTTTTTTTTTTAAGGGTTGACCAATGAGTTGACTTTTATGTAACACTTGAGGCAAAGAGTTCAGTGTCATGGGAATTATTTTCACAAATGGATCATTTTCTTTAAAAAAAAAAAAAAGAAAAGAAAAGAAGGGAGAATTTCTCTTGGTGTTTTTGTTTCATGGAAGGTAGTTCTACATACTGTTTATAGAGGCCTTGATCCTTTTTAAACTTAAGGAGCCCAGTTGGCCTCTATCGCAATAAATTGAGCTCCATATAGGGGCTGAGGGACATTTAATTTATGTGCCTGACTCTTTTCCCCAGTTCAGCCGGCTACTTCCTGGGATGGTGTTCTTGATTGATGGCCCTTCTGGCATGTTGTGCTGCTGGGATGTCTTTTGAAGTTTCTCCTCCAGGCCTGAGGTTTGCCCCTGTGAGGTGTTAATGGGCTTCCTGCTGGGGCTTTATTTGTGAGGGGTGCTTGTTAGAGGGGGCTTGATGGGCCAGTGGGGGCACCAGAGCGCCAGTTCTTCCACTCTGAAGAGTTGACTCTCAGGCCTTGGACTCGTGTTCTCAACCCACTGCAAGTCTTGTTTTTATTTCTGCTCCTCAGGTAGAAATGTTTAGCCTCTGGGGGTTCTGAGAACCCTGGCAAGTTTTGGGAGTGTGTGATCAGGCCCAGCCAGGGAAGGGTTGTTCTGAGAACCCACACAGACAAGTGGACTCCTCCCCACAGGGGATGGCAGGGATTTGCAGTGAATAACAAGGGGTTGAGTCTTGAGCAAGATGGCCCAACCCCAGCAAGACATACCTTGTCCTCTTTTCTCCCGGGTTGTCGAGGCCTCCATGTTCTCCTTCCTGGGTCCTCAGCGGCCTGACTGCCTCTAGTCTCCCCTCCCAAATTCCATTCTCCTCAGCACCACATGGCACTCTTTCTAAAATGGCTCTCCTCCCACCAGTCCTTTCGTGGTGTAATGGGTTGAATTGTGTCTCGCCACGAATTCCTAACCCCCAATGTCTCAGAATGTGACTTTATTCAGAGTTATATAGGGCCTTTAAAAAGGTGATTAAGGTAAAATGGGGTCATTAGGGTGGATGCTAATCCAGTCTGACTGATGGGCACAGCAAGAAGGTGGCCGTCTGCAAGCCAAGGAGAGAGGCCTCAGGAGAAACCAGACCTGACCTGCCAACACCTTATCTTCCAGCCTCCGAAACTCTGAGAAAATAACTTTGTTGTTTAGGCCACCCAGTCTGTGGTACTTTATTATGGCAGCCTGAGTGGATTAATATACATGGCTACCTTGACCGATAGGGTACATTTCCAGCCTCATGGAGTGTCACAGGAGGTCTTTTGTCTCTGGCTGCTGTCTGCCTTTCTGACCTTGGGCAGAGATCTCTTCTCTTGCCTGAGAAACTACAGATCCTTTATGACTCAATTCTAGGCTACCTATTCTGTGAGGCCCTCTGAGACCATCCTTCTCTCTCTCTCTCTCTCTCTCTCTCTCTTCCCTCCCCGCAGATGTGGGCCTTCTGTATACTTCTGAGAACCTTGAGGGTAGAGATAGCACCTAGCTCTGAGCCTGTTAGTTCACCTGTGTTTATTGAATTAGTTAAGGTACCCTTTATTGTTTTGTTTCCTTAGAAAGCTACCCACCACCCCCAACTTAGTGCTCTATTAGAAAAGATGATGTATTAGTCTGTTTTCACACTGCTGTAAAGAACTACCTGAGACTGAGTAATTTATAAATAAAAGAAGTTTAATTGACTCACAGTTCTGCATGGCTGGGAAGGACTCAGGAAACTTACAATCATGGTGGAAGATGAAAGGGAAGCAAGGCACGTCTTACATGGCAGCAAGAGAGAGAGTAAGGGAGGAAGTACCACACTTTACAACCATCAGATCTCATAGACCTCACTCATTATCATGAGAACAGTATGGGGAAACCACCCCCATGATCCAGTCACCTCCCACCAGGTTCCTCCCTTGACACGTGGGGATTACAAGTGGAGATGAGATTTGGGTGGGGACACAGATCCAAACCATATCAGATGATAAACCTTGATTTTCCACAGGGTGTTAATAGCTTCACACAGGTATGTCCCAGATGATGATGGTTATGTCTGTGATAACACTAGTAATTTTAGCTAGTATTTACTGAGCACGTTCTGTATACCAAACAAGCATGTGCCCCACCTAACCATCACAACACCCTTTCAGGTAAGTGTATCTTCAAGTAAACTGAGCCAGCTTCATCTGGGAGATGGCATAGCCCAGCTGTGAGCAAGAAGATTCAAAAGCTATAGGCTTCTTTGCCTCCAGATCATTTCTGGCAGGCCTTGACACCCCAAAGCAGATTTTTCTTTAGGTGCCCAATCACATAGTAACATTTCTCTCTTTTTTTTTTAAATTATTATTCTACTTTAAGTTCTAGCGTACATGTGTACAATGTGCAGGTTTGTTACATATGTATACATGTGTCATGTTGGTGTGCTGTACCCATTAACTCGTCATTTACATTAGGTATATCTCCTAATGCTATCCCTCCCCCCTCCCCACAATAGGCCCCGGTGTATGATGTTCCCATTCCTGTGTCCAAGTGATCTCGTTGTTCAATTCCCACCTATGAGTGAGAACATGCGGTGTTTGGTTTTCTGTTCTTGTGATAGTTTGCTGAGAATGATGGTTTCCAGCTGCATCCATGTCCCTACAAAGGACACGAACTCATCCTTTTTTATGTTGGCATAGTATTCCATGGTGTATATGTGCCACATTTTCTTAATCCAGTCTGTCACTGATGGACATTTGGGTTGATTCCAAGTCTTTGCTATTGTGAATAGTGCTGCAATAAACATATGTGTGCATGTGTCTTTATAGCAGCACACATAGTAACATTTCAATGAAACTGGCGAGAAAATGAAACCTCCTTTAATTCACTCTTCATTTGCAAACGTAGGAAGAAATTGTTCAACAACAACTGTGTTCAGTAGAACCATCATGAGTTCACTGGGCCCCCCTGCAGCTTGGGGACCGGGTGGCCAGTGCTGTTATTCCACCTGCCACTATTTAGATGTGGAAAAAGAGACCTGGAGGAGTTTTCCAAGATGTTGTCAGGTTATAAGAAGAGCTAGTGAGTGCACTGGACTGTGCTGTTTTTCCTTTGGTGTTCAAATAGAGAGAGTTTTAAATTCACTTTTTGCTCTAGGTGCTATCAAGACTTTTAGTTATTTTTGATTTTAAAACCCTGGGAAAGAAGAGGGATGACCTGGCCATTTTCGATCCAATGCACTTGACAGTATTTCCTTGTGCTGCTATGTCCGCAGGACTGACTTTGCAATTCTTTCTGAGTTGTGCCATACCACTGAATCCACTGAAGGCAGCGTTACTTTTTGGAAGGGAGGTGAGAAGAATAAAGAAATGTAGAGATTCAATGAACACACTGCTCGGCAAGTAGGACCTCAGTCTAGTGTAGAGAGAGCTGGCTGCCATCAAGAAATAGCTGTGTCCACAGCTTTCTCATTTTACCTTAGTGCTCAGGCAGACCCTGTGAAGGAAATGCAATTTAAATAGAGAGGTGGAAAATCTCTACCTGAGCTTCCCTGAGGCTGGGGAAGGAGATGAGGGCAAATTGAGCACCTGGAGACCAGAGTAACTAAGGAGTTGTGCCTACTTACTCTTTGCTGGTGAGATTGTTAGGTCTGGCATACATTTTTGGGGGTTATTAGATTCCTTCCTTGGTTTAGGTCAACATGTTATGTGACAGGGAGACATTGTATTCTAACCTCTGGAATCTGGCTGCCTTTTTCCATCCCTGGCCGTGCCACTTATTTTGAGAGCTCAGACAAGTGACTTGACTCTCTTGGTTCTTTTACAGGGCTGTGTGTGGATTAAATAAGATCATGCATATAAAGCATGTAGCCCAGTACTTGTTTTATGAATTCAGCTGCTTTGACAGAGAGACGCAAATAATGTTGACTTTAAAAAGATGTAAATTGATTTCTCTGTGATACATGGTCAGAGTAGATGGCCTAGGAACGGTTCTGCAGGTTTCACAATGATCAGAGACCCAGCCTCCTATAGCTTGTTGCTTTGCCATCTTCAATATATGCCTTCCAGCTCCTGGTCCAAGGTGGCTGCTCCAGTTCCTGCCATCATTTCTGCATTCCAGCCAATAAGGGAAAAGGGGATATGGAAGGCATGCCTCTTTCCCTTAACAACATGGCCGAAAAGTTACTCACAGCACTGTCTCGTCTGAATGGGCAAAGCTGAATCATGTGATCACATTATTCACAAGTGAGGTGGGGAAATTTTAGTCTTTAGCTGGATGTCCAGCTAAAAAGCATGATTAGAGGCCGGGTGCAGTGGCTCATGCCTGTAATCCCAACACTTTGGGAGGCTGAGGTGGGTGGATCACTTGAAGACAGGAGTTTGAGACCAGCCTGGCCAACATAGTGAAACCTCATCTCTACTGAAAATACAAAAAATTAGTCGGGCATTGTGGCACACACCTGTAATCCCAGCCAACTGGGAGACTGAGGCACAAGAATCTCTTGAACCCGGGAGGTGGAGGTTGCTGTTAGCTGAGATTGCACCATTATACTTGAGCCTGGGAGACAGAGCGAGACTCTGTCTCAAAGCACTATTACTGTATAAGAAAGAGAGGTGGGATATTGGGGATGACTTGCAGTATCTATCTAAGGGTTAAATGCTCAATAAATGTTAGTTATCACTACCACCACCACCACCATCATTATAGTCATCATGACCATCATCATTTCTGGTCTTAGCCTATAGATTCTTCCACGTCCTCACTTCTTATTTGGTCCCCTTATTCTCCATTTTAGCCCATGTTAGCTTGTGCTTTGTTCTATTGCATGATTTACCTCTGTCCCTGTCTTGAGACGTTTTTATACCCAGAGGTTGGCAATGTAACTAGAGTCCTACAATAAGCTCCTGTGTGGTGGAAATGGATCTTAAAGCTGGTGAGGACACTGACAGTTTAGGGAGACTAGAGCATAAAGTCTTAGTAAATCCATTTGGCAGCTTCATTGAAATACTGCAGAAAAAGGTGACGGAAGGAAGAAAAAAGTCTAGCTATCTTGAAATGTAGGTTAAGCACTTGCTTCATTTTGTTGTATTCTTTCCACTCACTTTTGTGAACTTCCACTGAAGATGCCTTGAATCTCCGTGGAATTCTTCTTAAAGCTACAGTCTGGATATCCAGCCTCCTGATTCACCTTTGGGGTTTCCAAAATATGGTAAGTTCAAAATCTGTGGCCTTACGAAGGTGGTGGGAGCCAAGTTTCTTTTGGTTTAGAAGCACTTTGAGTATATAAATGGATTCATGCTGTAGACCCTGATTCACGATTTAGATGTTTCACAAGAGCTTTTCAGGATAGAGGTGGTTCATTGAAATTTCACGTGGATTTAAGGCTCATTAAGGTGTTGGGGAAGCCGGATGCCACTCTCTTGGTATAAATCCCAGTGAGGCTAATTTAGTGGAGCTGCAGCCAGCTTTCATGTTTTCCATCAGCCACACTTACCTTCATCTCTTCCCTTCTCCTTTCTAAAATACTGTATCAGAAAGTGACATTTTCCTCCTAGGAGAAGAATCACTCAAAGACAATGGCCTTCCTTCTTTCTACCATGGTATTTGTCTTTAAAGATTAGGTGATGTGGTGGGTGGGCATGGTGGCTCATGCCTGTAATCCCAACACTTTGGGAGGCTGAGGTGGTAGGGTCACCTGAGGCCAGGAGTTTGAGACCAGCCTGGGCAACATAGTGGGACCTTGTCTTTACAAAAAATTTAAAAATTAGCCAGGCATTGTGGTCCATGTCTGTACTCCCAGGTACTTGAGAGGCAAGAGGATTGCTTGAGCCCAGGAGTTTGAGGCAGCAGTGAGCTATGATTGTGGCAAGAGAGGGAGATCCTGTGTCCAAAAAAAGAAGAGAGAGGAAAAAAAAAAGATTAAGTGATATGGAGACAAAGGATGGGAAAATTCTGCAAAGAAAGATTGAAGTCATTGTTGATTTATTTTTTCTTTCCCTCATTCTTTCTTCTTTTCAGTCCCTGTGGATTCTCCCTGAGATCTCTCTTGGGAATTCCTCTTATTCATTTCTTCCCTTCTGTTACTGTTCTAATTCAGGCCTGTAGTGTCCATTGCTAGGACTAGTGCAGTAGTCTTCTGGTTTTCTTGCCCCCTGCCTCTTCTCCATCCTGTGCATGTTCTCCCAGCACTGACCTGGCCCAGTCACTCTGTTACACATAGTACCTTCTTCCCATTACTGTCAATGGCATGGAGTCAACCTTCCTTGGCATGGGATCCAAGACCAGACCATGCTATGGTTGTTTGCTAACAGTCAGAATATGTGGCATCCTTATAGGCATTGTTTGTAACTCTTTTTTACAGTGAAGGAAATGGAGTCTAGAGGGATTAAGTCACTTGCCCAGTGGCTCCTGTTAAAAAGCGATGAAACCAGGATTGGGCTCTGGGCAGCTGTGCTCCAAAACTGGTGCTCTTAATCCCCACATCATGTGTTGGTCTCATCTCTGTCTGTCCTCTTCTCCCACCGCCTCTTTCCCTCACACCCTGGCTTCCCAGCCCCATGAATCGGCTTTCATGTCCCTGTCTTGTTGCCATCAACAGCATGACTTGAAGTTGCCCATGTCGTGGTGTCTGAACCTTCATGTTTGCTGTCCTCTCTGCCTAGAGTGCCTTCCCTCTCCCTTTTGACTGGCAAAGTTTCACTCCAAGGTCTAGTTCACAGCACCCTCATGATGATTCCCACTCCCACCCCCATTATAAAAATGAGCCGAAGATGGCCACTGTGTATTGGTTCCTAGGTTGTTTCTTCACACCAGACTGTACCTAACAGTCTCAAAAATCTGTAGGTTCCAAACTCAATTTTTAAAATGTTTACGAGTTTATTACAAAGAATACCAAGGAACACTCTGATGCACAGGTACATAGGGCAAGGTGGGGGGAGGGGTGCAGAATGTCCATGCCTTCTCCAGGCATGCCACCCTCCCACCACTTGTGTGTTCACCAGCCCAGAAGCTCTCCACACCCCTTCCCAAGCTCAAATTTTTACACATCCATTTGTTTTAAAACTAGCCAAAACAAGCAGATTTCTAGCCATTCAGGGCCTGCCTACTTTGCATACCCCACAGAACCGTACCCACCATGTGCCAGCCGTTGGTAAGACAGAGCCTTATGGTTATAAGATGTAAGACTGCTCACTGACCCAACGATCCTACAAGGCTCCTGAGCTATATCATCCCCTACAATTCCCCTCCCCACCCCAGACAGTGGCCCCCACACCCACCATAACCCTCTGGATGGTCCCCTGCTATGAGGGACTTCTGTCTCATGCAATCCTGTTTAAGTACTGTTGTGTGTTACTGCCAAATCTTTTTTCTTTTTATTTCTTTTTAGAGATGGGGTCTCACGATGTTGCCCAGGCTAGTCTTGAACTCCTGGACTCAAGCAAACCTCCTACCTCAGCCTCCTGAGTAGCTGGGGCTACAGGCATGCACAACCATGCCTTGCTTCCAAGTCTGTTTTCTTGATCAGCTCCCAATTACTCAAACGCCTATACCCTCAACAGATTCCATCACTCTGTTTTATAAATTTCCATGGTATTTTGAACCTGCCTCCATGACTGCACTCATCACATCATGCCATAGTTGGTTGTATACTTGATTGTCATCCCTTTGGATTCCTGACCAAGACTTGAGGAAGCCAAGGAGTCCTGGGTTGGGAAGAATAGGAAGAAGTGTAATGAACTTGTAAACATGATCAGGTGTTCCCAGAGTCATGGATTCCTTGGTTGTTTTGTACTTGGCCATAATTTATCTTGGTTGCTGGCATCAAGTCTGAAAACACTGGCATTTTGTGAAGCACCTGGGGAAGAACTTGTAAGTTTAATTTCTTCTGAGCCTGAAAATGTGACCAGGTGAAATGTATGAGATAGGGATGATTACTAAAATGGAGACTTTTCAAGGCTTATTTTGATGGTTCTTTTGTTTCCTGCCACTCCCTCCTTAACCTGGACTTGACAACTAAAGAATAAATAAATCAATACATAAATGAGTGGAAGGATTCTTCACATGATAATGATTCTGCTCAGCACATTTTCTTCCAAATTGTGCTCCCAGAAGACACTTGGGTTCTTAGATGGTTCATGGATCATTATCACTTGTCAGGGACAGTGGAAACGTAGGAGCTGGTTGCAAGTGCCAATCAATAAGCAATGAAAAGGAGGCACTCTGAAATGGCCTCAGCCAATGGGTGTTCAGAGAGAGACAGACACAGGCAGCTTTTCTGGAATAAGTCTTTTTGGCTGTAGCTCACATCCTGTTACATAAATTTCCATTGGATTGGGCTGAGGCTGGGAAATTGAAGGCATTTCTTTAGAATGAAACTTAAAATTTACCCCCATCCCCAAATCCTTTTAATGAAATTAAAGTTACTTATAAGGAAAGAAAGATCTTGGGTTAGTAGAGATACATTTTAATAGAGAAAGGGAAAACTAAAATGTGGTTTTCTTAAGCCTTTGGAAAGATTCATATTGAAATAACTGAGTTCTTTTTTTCCTTCAACATTGTCAGTGTAATAGTGATATAAAGTTTTATGGATAAATAAATGTATTTAGCAAAATGACATATTTCAGTGATAAATTTGGTTTCTTAGTTCAGAATATGGCTTTGACTAAGGAAGGAGAGTGACAGAATGAATATCAAGGACTCTATCCCTCATTTCCATTTCCTTTGACAGCGTATATATGGGCCACAAATGAAGACCTTGATCCTGAAACCGTCGGTGGTTTCTCTAGCAATTCTCATGACTTAGCCTCTTCCTCCTTCTTCCCTCAGAACCGGGGAAATAGAGCGAAGACAATTTCCCAGCAATATTCTTCCAAGTTGTGGCTAGTCACTTGCTGTTCACGGTTCCCATGTAGTGATTTCCATTTCACCGAACTTTTTGCTTAGTGCCTTTTGAATTCATTCTTATCACATTTCAAACACATACCTGAAGGTGGCCAGGTGGATGGATTTCAGTTGATCCCACTGAGAGGGTGGGAGAAGCCACCGTCCTCTTTAGTGTTTCCTCCCAGGAAGGAAGGATTCGTCGTGTAATCCGTATCGGTGCTGCTTGGTTTCTGGTGTGAATGGTGCACGGCCTTGAAGCTCTGCTAATCTCCAGACTGCCAGACTGAAGAGCATAATGCATGTGTGGGCTGATTTCTTGGGAGCTTTTGTTTTGATTATTTTCATTTGCATACTGATTTATTAAGCACCAGAACGTAAGGGCTAGAAATCTTTTTATTTCATCTTATTAAGAGGCTCAATTATTCTTCCTTTACAGAAGCCAAGTTTCTGATTAGCTATACCAACCCCATCTCCATTAGGCAATTTAAGATGTGAATTATACATTTTTTAAAAAGCAGCTAATTATGGTAAAGCCTGACACATTTATATTTCTGTGAAACCCCTGTGGCAAAGATTCTGGCTAGAAGATGACATCATATGGGGTTGTAAAATCACTCCTTGTGGAGCTGTTTCTTCATGTTGTAAGAAAACTTGTAAATGTGAAAAGATTGTACTTATGCCTTCTGATCCTCCTTCCCTAGGCCTTACCCACCGTTTGGAGTCTGTGGGCAGAGTTATGGTGTAGGGGCTCCGTCCTTGACATTCTCATAGAGATGCCCTCGTCTTCCTGGATTTCAGGGTGGAAGGAATGGGAATGGTAGGTCAAGTCTGAAGACATTGAGGTCTGACGCTGTCTTCCTGTTCAGATGGTAGCTTGTTCTGGGGACCTTTCAGCAGAGTGTCTGTCCTTAGTGCCTCATGCACTGCCATGCACTGGGTTTTAACTGCAAACTGTTTTAGAATAATCTGGTCTTAATGTCTGGGAGTTCTAATCTGTGCATCCCAATGAGGTCCTTAGACCTCAGGGCCAGATCTCACACTGACTCTCTTTGACCGTGCTGCATTCCACAGGCAATGTGGAATGTTGCTTACCTCAAGGAACATAAACCTTACATTGTGGAATAGAGGTATTTGCAAATATCTTCTCCTCTCCCATTGCCAACGTGGCTCAATGTCTGCTAAAATTGAATCCATATGGGTACACCGAGCAGAAGGGGAGGGCAGAATGGGTCAGAAAGTACATTGCAGTGTTTGTTTGTGATGACATTCATTTAACCAGAGCTAACTTCGGAGTTATAAACCAGGGCATTATTTCCTAAACAGTATCATGTATTCATTTGTGGCACTATAGAAAATTCAATTTATACATGTATTTATGCATAGACATACGAAAGAGATCATAGCTCTGGATTCAATGTGAATAAAAAGCAGATTCATTCTAGAGTCCCATATACAGTGGATTGTGAAGGACAATCCTTTTTATTATATAACATTTACTTTCCTCTAGGACATCTATTAGTTCAGCTGTTTTCAATGGTACATCAGCAACATACAGAGGGGATATGCATTAGAAATGAGGGCGAGACTGTAATTGGATAAAACGTATCAATTCACTTTGCTGGTTTTTTTCCATACAAAATACAGACAGCAAAGCTGGACAAGTCTTCTTGCCTGACAGGGACATGAAAATGATGGACTGGGAACATATCTTCGGGATGAGGGCTCGTAAAGGCTGAGAAATGATGCCTTGGAGCTCATGAGAAATAGCATTTGCTCAAACCCTTTCAGGACAAACTATGACCACTTAATTTACTTTAAGTCTGGTATTGATGTCATAGATCCAGTATTTAAGTCTAGTGAGGCCAACTTCTTCTTCATACAGAACTGCCCATGAGTTGATGCCCATCGTTGCATGGTAAAGACTTCCTACTCAATGTGTGGTCATAGCACCAGCAGTATCAGCACCACAGTTTTTAGATGTCAGCAGTGCAGAATCTCAGGCCTCACTTGTCCATGTGATGCAGTAAATTGTGCACACCGTTGCTTCACTGTTCTTCCATGTCATCCACATCAGCCCATGGTAGCATGTCTCACTCTCTTCCTTTGATCGGGAGGAGTCTGGATTTTGGATCGGGTCAGAACTGTGCTCAACTTGGCTCTGCCTATCTTTTCATTGCTCTGCCTTGCTTTTCTCTTCTATAAAGTGGAGATACCAACAACAACCTCACAGGGCTTTTAGGAGAATATGTATAAAACACTTGGCACAGAGCGAGGCAGATAGAAGATGGTGGTTATTACTGTGATGGCAGTGGTGTTTATGTCCCATCTCCCCTGGTGGTTGTGTGTTCCTTTGAAAGAGCTTCCCTGTCCAGTTCATCTGTCTGTTCCTCCAGGCCCGCTTCTCTGTGCCTGGAACGTGTTTGATGGCTGAAGGGATAGTTGTGCAGCGCTAGCATCTGTACCTTAAGATCCTTGATCTCTGAAAAATTCAGTTTGAGTCAGAGGCAGCAGTCCTAATAACTTTAGCTCCCAAGGGAAGCATTCTAGAAGCTGTTAGGAAACAATTCCTTCCCTGTCACGTTCAGGCATGTCCATGGCTGCCCTCTGGTTACATACCACATTGCACGCAGGTGTGTGGAACAAAAAGGGTTAGTTGCTGAAAATATTCCAGCTCAGGGTTTCCATTATCATGTCACTCTGGAATGAGATGGAAAATGAAGAGCTCAAATAACAGGCTTCAATCGTCCATCAACTTGGGGAGTTGTCATCTTGGATTGGGATTGTGGTTCTAAGATACAGAAAACCTAAAACAGCAGAACCTAAGATGGTGGGCTGGTGTCCATAGAAACAGCTGACCAGGCAGGTGCCCAGCATTGAATTAGCATTGGCCTTGAGATACCCAGCATGTGGCTTTCCACGACACTGTGGGTAGTGAGGCCAAGGAGTTAACAGGGTGGGCTCTGAGGTCCAATGACCTGGGTTGGAATCTTGGCCCTGCCTTCTATCAGTGGGATGACAGGCAAGTTACTTAACGTCACCAACCCGCACCACTCACAAGAACATTAGAACACTGGAGATGGATTTATGCGCTGCCTGGTTGAGTGGCTGTTCAATAGAAGTTTTAAAAACCCTTTTGATGCATTTTTAATTTGGAATAGGTTTAGTATTCGAGAAAAGTTGTGAAAATAATACAAATAATACAGTTTTCATCTATTCCTCCCAGTACCTGCCTTTTTTTTTTTTTTTTTTTTTTTTTGGAATCAGGGTCTCTCACTCTGTTCCCTAGGCTGGAGTGCAGTGATGCTGTCATAGCTCACTACAGCCTCAAAGTCCCGAGCTCTAGTGATCCTCACACCTCAGCCTCCTGAATGACTGGGACCACAGGTGCGTGCCACCATGTCTGGCTAATTTTTTTATTTTTAGTAGAGATGAGGTCTTGCTGTGTTGCCCAGGCTGGTCTTGAACTCCTGAGCTCAAGCAATCCTCCTACCTCAGGCTCCCACAGTGCTGGGATTCCAGGTGTGAGCCACTCACTGTTATTAACATCTTACATTAGTGTGGTACATTTGTCATGACTAATGAACTGATACTGATACATTATTATTAACTGAAGACCATATTTTACTCTGATTTTCTTAGTTTTTACCTAATGTTCTTTTCTTATTCCAGAATTCCATACAAGAGATCACATTGTGTTTAGTTGTCATGTCTCCTTGGGCATGTGGCTGTGGCAGTTTCTCAGACATTCCTTATTTCTGGTGATCTTGCCCATTTTGAGGGGTGTTGGTCAGATGTTTTGTAGGACATTCCTCAGTTGGGATTTTTCTCATGTTTTTCTCATGCATTGACCGTGGTTTGGGGATTTCAGGAGAAAGACCAGAGAGGTGAGGATCTGTTCTTACCTCATCCTATCAAGGGTGCATCACCCTCTCAACATGAGTTATCACTGTTGATGTTTGACCTTGGTCTCTTGGCTAAGTAGTGTTTGTTGAGTTTTTCCATGGTAAAATTGCTCTTTCCCACTCTTTCTGTGCTGTATTCTTTGGGAGGAAGTCATTATATACCGCCTAAAGTTATGGAGAATGTTAAAGAGAATATATACTTTTGAACTTTACCCATCCATACCTTTTTTCAGTATTTTCTATAGCCCACATCCTATTAAAATCCACTTCAATTTCTTTCCTCCACCAGATTGTAATCTCCTTCATGGAAAAAACCAAGGCTGATTTGTGTAAACAATATAGGTTAATTGGCCAAGTGACTTGACATTTCAGATCAGTTTCCCCAATTGCCAGTGCATATTCTAGTTCAGTATTATAACATCTGGCAGTGAGAAACAGAAATTTACTATCTTTATTTTGAGAAGTGTTGATTTTTGAGTAATTGAGGCCTAGAAAGGCCAAGCAATAATAATAATGAAAGCTCACACTTACATAGCACTTCTTGTATTTCACACATGGTGTCTGCACTCAACATATGCCAATTCATTGAATCCACACAGCAATCCTATAAAGCAGTCACACTTATTCTCCTCATTTTACAGATAAAGACACTGAGGCCAAGATAATTGTCATGCCCAGAGAAGTGTTGCCCAAGGCTACACAGCTAGCAAATTGCAGAGCTAGGCAACAGAATTTTGAAAGCAAAAAGTTATCTATATATCTGCTAGCCGTTCTTCCCTCTACCCACAAGTAGCTTGATAACTCCACTCTTCACTTTTTTCCTGTGTCAGCACAGGGTCCAGACTTTGGAGCACCACAGCCACAGTGTTTATTCCTGGTTCCAGCACTTGCCTGCTGTGTGACCTTGGGCACGTTACTTCACTTCTGTGTCTCTGCAACTGAAAAATGGGGATAATATTGGTACTTCCTTGGGAGGCTTTAATAAGATAATGCACCACACCTAGTAGTTAGCATTTATTTTTATTATGTTTTTTTAGCATTTATTACAAATACAACTGCTGTATTTCCTGAATTAAAAGTAGGGGGACATGGATGAAAAACTACAAGTGTTGGTATGGGGATAATAAGATGAAATATTTAAAATAGGGATTGTTTCCTGAAAGTAGGATGGCTGAACAGTGGGATTATAAAATGCTTGTAAGAAAGATGGAGGAGCTAAATTGTGGAAGGGACTGAGAAAACCAGGACATGTTAGGACCCTTAGCACTGAGGAGGGATACAGCTCACACCCGCAGAATTGTCAGCCACAGTGGCATAATTCACAGTGAAGCATAGACTGAAAGACTTTGGTTATCTTTTCAGACTTTTAATAGTTATCTAAATACAGTCGTCCCTTGGTATCCTTGGAGGATTGGTTCTAGGACCTCTTATGGATACTAAAATCCACAATGCTCAAGTCCCTATATAAAATAGTGTAGTAGTATTTGTTTTTTCTTTTCTTTAGAGACAGGGTCTCACTACGTTGCCCGACTGGTCTCGAACTTGTGAGCTCAAGCAATCCTCCCACTTCAGTCTCCCGAAGTGCTGGGATTACAAGTGTGAGCCACATACCCAGCCCTAAAATGGTGTATTAGTATTTATTTGCATATAACCTATGTACCTCCTCCCCTATACTTTAATCTCTAGATTACTTAAAATACTTAATACAGTGCCTATACATCACGTCATTTGTGTGATTCAGTGTAGTACTTGTTGTGCAGCAAATTCAAGTTTTGCTTTTGGAACTTTATGGAATTTTTTTCTGAATATTTTCCATCTGTGGTTGGTTGAACCCATGAATGTGGAACCCATGAATGTGGAACGCATGAATATGGAGGCTGATTGTACAGGACAAAAAGTCATAAATAAAATGAATGAATAAAGCCTACTTTTAAATTGATGTATATTTAAAATTTTTAAAATTGTAATTTGGGAGCCATAAAAAAGAATATAGGTAGTGTCTCAGATTTAGGAAAAGTCATTATTTTTAGCTAAGAACCATCAATTCCTAGACCTGTTAATCTTATCTTCACTTTAATCGATAGCTCTGGCAGGCCACTTTTTGGGGAGAGGCATATTTTTTGTAAAGAAAGAATGAAAGTCAGAGAGAGTGTTTATGTGTGCGAGAGACAGGAACCTCGAACCATTGGGCCACAAGGGCAGATCCCCAGTGACCGGAGGCCCCTCTCCTGTACTCCTCCACCCTCACCTGGGTGATCTTGTCGTAGATTGGTGCCTCAGCAGAATCAGAACGATTGATTACATGTCAAAGACCACCAGGGAAACCTGCAGATGGGTGAAACCGCAGGGTTCAGTCTGGGAAAGCCGCGGCTCCATCCTCTCTAATTACAAAATTAATGAGGGCTGGAGGCAAAGGCTCCAGACGGTCCAAGGTGAGCCAGGGAGCATTTTGATGCCCTCAAACAGCTCGCATTTATTACGTGGTCTTACCTGATCGTGTGTGAATTGAAGTGAAGGGGTGAGGTGGAAATGGAGCTTCCTCTCTAAGATTTTGCTTCTTGAGTTAAGTTTGGGGTCAGGTCAGAAGATGCTTTTTCATCGGTAGTGTTTTGATAGCAAAAGCAAAGAGCCAGTGACAGAACTTTTCAAATGACTCTTAGAAGATGACCCGGCATCCCTGAAGTATCCAGCACACCAGCTTGTAAGAGTAAGGGTTAGAACATGACGCATATCACACACAGAATCACACACACACACACACACACATTTTAAAAGCTTTCATGTGCCCTGATCATGCTGTCCTTCTTTTGTGATTAATTGAGAGTCTTTGGCTTTGCTCTGGAGATGCAAAAATCCTTGAGGTGACCTCCACGGAGTGATGTAAACAACAAAGTGATTCATCATGTGTCAGTGAAGTTGACATCTTAAATGACAGTCTGGCTTCACATCCCTTTTGTGGGGTATTTCTTCTCAGAGCCTGCAAGACCCTTTTCATGAAACGTGGTCTGTGTTTGGCTTGCATAGTCATCTCGGTGCAGCTTTTTCTTTTCACTATAACAAAATAACGGTGGTGTTTTCTTTTTAATTCCTTTAGCTTCCTTGCCTGAGTATTAGGAAGCAGTACTCTAACATTTTTTAAATGTCTGTGGTAGGCTAGTGGATATTCTGAAATAGAGTTTTGGCCTCGCCTCTTGCTTTCAAATCCCCCTGTTGGGGATAGGATATTTACTTTGAATGAATTTGTCTGAATTTTAGAGGCACTCTTGCTTTGCTCCACTCATGGGGAAATTGGGAAAACAAATGAGAAAAGGGCAGTGCAAATTACTTCAGGTCAGCTGATCTGGAGGGGAAAGAAGTGTCTTAGGAGTAAAGATTGTTATTAGTTAGGCGTGGTGGCAGGTGCCTGTAATCCCAGTTACTCAGGAGGCTGAGGTAGGGAAAATTGCTTGAACCCGGGAGATGGAGTTGCAGTGAGCTGAGATGGTGCCACTGCACTCCAGCCTGGGAGACAGAGTGAGACTCCATCTCAAAAAGACTGTCAGTTACCAGTTGCTGTACCAGAAGTAATAACTGAATGATACTGCATTTTACTTTATAGCAACTTTCATGTCCACTATTTCATTTTCAGCATCTTGGATGTGTAGGACCAAGTTATGATAAGCAACTAACTTCGTCTTTCCTCAATTGAGAAGAGTGAGGCATGCTTTTAAATGGTAGTGTTGAACATTGTGGAAGATATGCTAACATTTTAGAAATAATCCACATATAGCCACTGTGGGAAATGGTATGGCAGTTCCCCCCAAAATTAAACACAGAATTATCATGTGGTCCAGAATTCTACTTCTTGGGTATATACCCAAAAGAACTAAAAGCAGGGACTTGAACGGATATTTGTACACCTATGTTCATAGTGGCATTATTCACAATAGCCAAAAGGTGAAAGCAACTCAAGTGTCCATCGAGGGATGAATGGATAAACCAAGTGTAATATAAACATACAATGGACTGCTATTCAGGCTTAAAATGAAAGAACATTTTGACACATGCTACAACATGGGTGAACCTTGAAGACATGATGCTAAGTGAAATCAGCCAGACACACAAGGACAAATACTGTGTGATCCAACTTCATAACAATGTAAAAAGCACAGGCTATTTTGGGAGAGACACACATGAAACTGGTATCAGTGATTATGCAAAATAGTCTAGGACCTGGAACCCCAGTGTCCAGCACATAGTGTATGTTCTAGAAATACTAGTGAGTAGGCAGTTGTTGCCTGGGTAGGGTGGGGATAGTGGGGAAGACCAGTTTTTCACTGTATAAACCTTTTAGTGTCTCTTGGTTTTCATACCGTGTGGCTTCGTTACCTATTCAAAACATTAACCCTTTAGATCCAGTGGCAGTGAAGGTGGTAAAGGGAGATGTAAGTTCCCATTTAGGACATTTTAGGACCCCCAAGGGTTGTTCCCCTAAAGAGTAGTTGATGATTGCACTAAATCTCTGAGTCATCCTCATGCCGAAGGGGTGTTGGCTGGACAGGGGACAGTGATAACCAGTGTGTTAGTCCATTTGTGTTGCTATAAAGGGATACCTGAGACTGGGCAATTTGTAGAGGAAAGAAGTTTGATTCGCTCATGGTTCTGCAGGCTCTACAAGCATGGCACCAGCATCTGCTGAGCTTCAGGTGAGGCCTCAGGAAGCCTCCGGTCATGGCAGAAGGTGAAGGGGAGCCGGGGTGTCACATGGTGAGAGAGTGAGCAAGAGAGAGGGGGAGGAGATGCCAGGGTCTTTTAAACAACCAGATCCAATCTAAACTCTCAGTGTGAGAACTCACTCCTTACCAAGAGGACAGCACCAAGCCATTCATGAGGGATCCGCCCCCATGACGCAAACACCTCCCACTAGGCCCATGCCCAACAGTGGAGGTCCCATTTCCACATGAGATTTGGAGGGGCAAACCATCCAAACTGTGTCATTCAGTAGTTTTCTAGGCTTACTTTTTATACTAGCAGGACAGGCATTGTTGGTAGCATGTCATATTTTGTGTTTCCATTTGCTCCTGATAGGGGAGGAGACTAGTGGTCTTCTTCTAGCTTTTTATGCTTTTAAATTGTTTTGCAGAGAAATATGGTGTTTCTCCCCAACCCCTTCCCATCCTTCTCATCCCTGGACTTGGCTCAGAGCCTTAACAGGAGTCCAGGAGTATAAGTTGAGGGATATTAACACATTTGGTCAGATCCTGCCTGATGTACTTTATCTATCAGTGGCATCATGAGACCTGATGACAGTTACTGAAGTCACTGTATACTTTTTTCACCTCTTCCTGCCTCTTCCCTTACCCATCTCCCTGCCCTGGTAACTAACAGATTCCTTCCAGTCAAGGAGCCGATTATTATATTGTTCCCTTCACTGTTTTTGGACACTGGTAACGATGTATCTGAAGCAGGGCATGGAGGTGTGCACCTATAGTCCCAGCTACTCGGGAGGCCAAGGTGGGAGGATCCTAGGAATTCAAGACTAGCCTGGGCAACATAGCAAGACTCCCATCTATGCAAAAAAAATTTAAAAATTAGCCAAGCCTGGTGGCATACACCTGTAGTCCTGGCTACTTGGGAGGCTGAGACGGGAGGATGGCTGGAGCCCAGGAGTTTGAGGCTGCAGTGAGTTATGGTTGAATCACTGCACTCCAGCCTGGGCAACAGAGAGAGACCCTGTCTCTAACAAAAAAAAAAAAAAAAAAAGAAATACCTGAAAAGAACTAATTAATGCTCATACATAGAATTTTTGATGAGAACCTTCTGGCTGTAGAGAAAGTATTGGTCAACTGTACTGTGTAGGCTAATTTCTCAGAAAATAATGAGCATAGTTAAGGATAACTGAGAAAAATGTAAACTATGAAGACTGTATCCCATATCAAAATAAAAAAATTGGTGGATAGGGAGAGAGGAGGGTAAGGGAGAAAATGTATTTTGCCATTGTAGAAATCAGAAATTTGGGCAGGGCATGGTGGCTTACGCCTGTAATCCCAGCACTTTGGGAGGACGAGGCAGGTGGACCACCTGAGGCCAGGAGTTCGAGACCAGCCTGGCCAATATGGCGAAACTGTGTCTCTACTAAAAATACAAAAATTAGCTGGGCGTTGTGGCAGGCACCTGTCATCCCAGCTCCTCAGGAGGCTGATGCAGGAGAATCACTTGAACCTGGGAGGTGGAGGTTGCAGTGAGCTGAGATCGTGCCACTACACTCCAGCCTGGGTGACAGAGGGAGACTTGGTCTGGAAAAAAAAAAAAAGAAAAGAAATTAGAAATTTGAGCAGTCAGTGCTGTGCCCTGGGGGTCGCAGTCCTCCCCTGGAGATAATGGATTTGGTGCTTTCTTTTTGATTTCTCAAAATAATAATAAAGGCATTTTCTCTTCCCTCTGAATTACTGCAGTAAATTTATATGGGGCGGATGTTGGCCTTGCCACAGCAATTATGTGGTTTCAAAGTGTGCCGTTGTTTTGCCCTGCAGCTGAAAAATGGGTGGGTTTATTAGATCCGCAGGACAGCGTCCTTGTTCTGAGAAGGGGGAGGCATGCAGGAATGGCCAGCATTCCTTTTTGCTGGGCTCGTCCCTATGGATGGCAAGAATCCCCCAGAGCCAGGCACAAATCCTGTCTGAGCATCCCTATTATTTACCCTGCAGAGTAAAAGGGAGACAAAGACCCAAGGCGAATTTTGTTACAAATTGAAAAACAAAAAAAATCAATCCATTCATTGCCTTCTTAAATTCTCTGTCATGTTCCTCCACACTCAGAGGTTTAAGGACCTTGAGGGAATGGCCCCTTTGAGGTTGGGGAGGGCGGGGCCCGGCCCGGTGAGCTGCCTCAGGGCTTCTGCAGAGCTGGCCACATGCTGGGCTTTATTGATATCAGGTGTTGTGACCCTTGGACTTGATCGATCATTTCGGCCTTCCCTTGTGGAGCCTGTCCAGGAGAATGGATGTGGACTGTGTTCTGATGGAGGAAACAAAATTGTTCTTGGTGAGGTTTTTGAAAATAATGGTCCTTGTCTCTGAGGTGGGCACATGCTTGGCTGATTGATGGAATATGTGGAAGCCTTGGCTTAAATATAGAACAAATGATACTGAGCTACTTAATCTTGCCCATTATACCACATTCCATAAAGACGACGCCTTGGTCAGCGCAGGCTGCTGTAACAAACAATCAAAGGCTTATAAACAATAGAAACTTGTTTTTCACAGTCTGGAAGCTGAAAGTCTGGGATCCAGGTGGCAGCATAGTTGGGTGTTAGTGAGGCTCTCTTCTGGGTTTGCAGATGGCCAACTTCTCATTATAGCCTCACATGGGAGAAGGATGGCTGGAGAGCTTTCTAGGGTCTCTCTCTCTTACTACCTCTCTCTGTCTCTCTTTTTTTTTTAAAGCAGTGTCTCACTTTGTCACCCACGCTGGAATGCAATGGTATGATCTCAGCTCACCGCAGCCTCCACCTCCTGGGTTCAGGTGATCCTCCCATCTCAGTCTCCGTGCCCACCCTCTAGGTCTCTTTTATAAAGGCATAAATCCCACTTATGAGGGCTCCACCCTCATGACCTAATTACCTCCCACAGGCTCCACCCTCTAATACCAGCACATTGGGGATTTCGACACACACATTCAGTCCAAAACAGATGAGGAGCCAACATTGTTGAATCATAAGTGATCCATTTTATTTCTTTTTAGTTCTGATTGATCAAGGCTTGTAAAAGGTTTAACTTTCCTGGGTTGGGTGCAGTGGCTCACACCTATAATCCCAGCACTTTGGGAGGCTTAGGTAGGAGGATCACCTGAGGTCAGGAGCTTGAGACCAGCCTGGTCAACATAACAAGACCCCACCTCGACAAAAAAAAAAAATTAGCCAAGCATGGTGGTGCATGCCTGTAGTCCCAGCTACGTGGGAGGCTGAGGCAGGAGTATCACTTGAGCCCAGGAGCTCAAGGTTGCAGTGAGCTATGATCTTGCCATTGCATCCCGGCTTGGGTGACAGACCCTGTCTCAAAAAAAAAAAAAAAAAAAAAAGATTTAAATTTCCTTTTTAAGTTTTTCTTAGCTAGCATAATAAGGGATAGTCTGAGCAACTCAGAGTGCCTATTTAGAAAGCTCTGGGTTTTGCTTCAATATGGATGGAAAAGCGGGTTGTGAAAGTTAGCACAGAAGGGCACGCACTCTCAGAAAGGGCCATTGCAGTACCTGGTGATCTTTTCTTCCAGGATGGAGAAAAGTTCCTTCTTGTCAGGCTACTTCCTGATAGGTTCCTGCAGCTGCTTTGATCCAACCTCCTCTTTTCCCCACTGGACAAAACCAAAACAAAGCAAAACAAGTCCAAAAACAAAAGAGAAGTGGGGATAGGACCAGCCACATGTGTACCCTTGGGCGGTTGGTACATGCTCAGGGCATGAGCCCAAACTTGCTGTGACAAGTACGGTCCCAGGCTGTGCCTTTTAGAACAGTGTCTTCCCAAGTACTGGTGAAGTGGTGCTGGTGCTGAGATTTCCAAAGACTGTCTTTGCAGAGCAGGATTTCTGATTCTGACAGAAACCAAGGGGAGAACTCACTTTTTCTATTAAAAAAAATTATCAGTAATAAAGCACTCAGGTTTCCACCACTCTTGCAGATACTGATGTTTTTCTCTAGCTGAGTCTAGGAAGGAATACGAGTTTATAGTGTGGTGCCAGTAAGGTTGGAATTTTCTGTGATAGGGGAGTAATTGGGACAGGTATAAATCGTAAGATCTTCCCGGGGACTGGATACAGGAAAAAGGAATGCAGCCCCAGAAAGGGAGGTGTGCAGTTGCAGGCAAATGGACCAAGGAGATGGTCTGATTGCCAAGTGGATTGGAGCCCAAGTCTTCAGGTTTTCAAGTGGGTAATTAGAACAGGAAGGAGCCAAACACAGGCCTGCTGGCGCCAGGAGCAGCAAGATTTTCCATTCAGGTTGCGTCGTCTCAGAGCTAAGATGGGTGCATGGGAGTCTTTCCCTGGCCAGTTCACAAATGCAAGCATACCGTGTCCATGACTGTGGGTGCAGGGAGCAGAGTGTAGGCAGATGAGCAAATGGGGTTTCCATTCCTGAGCAACAAGAAGTCTTAGGCTAAATGGTGAGTACCTCTGCAAAAATGAGAGAATAGCACAAGACGGCATAGCTGAGTAGTGCATTGCATGGTTTTGCTTCCAAGTGCCAGCATCTCTGAGTAGTGTGTCTGACACCACCAGCACACTCTGGTGTCAGGATCTTGGGTTTATATTCTGGCTACTCAAACTGTGTGGCCCTGAGCAAATTCTTTAATCTTTTTTGGGTTTCAATTTCCATAGCTATAAAGTGCGAATAGTTATAGTATCTATCTCATGAATTTATTATGAGAATTAGATTATTTTCTCTGTGGATAAAAAGAAAAAGGTCTTTTGCCCCTGATTCTTGCTTTGGAATACAGTCTTGATCCCCAGAAGTGTGGCAGCTCTCTTGTACACATGATGAAGAGTGTGAAGGGGAAAAGTTGATATGCCAGCGATGGTGGATGAGAGTGGTGAAGCTATTAGGATCCTTGATGACTGTGGGGTGGCCAAAGCTGACCTCCCACCTTCAGACTTTCTGAAATCAACCACTGATGTTTGGCCTTTCTGTTACTTGCAACCAAGCATATCTTAATTGATGCAGGCTTGTTGCCAGACTGTAAACTCATTGAGGGAAGAGACATGTCTTATTCACCTTTGGGCTCTCAAGGCCAGCCTAACCTAATGCACGGCACACAGTAGGTGCTTAGTGGTTTATGATAGGAAGATGTGTGGTTAGAAAGAGGGGAAGGAGGCAAGGAGGTGGGTAGAAGTGATTGCTGGTAAACATTTAACAATTAGATCTCTGGGGAAAAATTCTGATTTGTAGCATTTGCCAATTTCCATGGTGTAAATATTCCTATCATGGCTGATTTCATGCTACCAGTGTGATGTCAGTGAGCTCAATGTTGGGAAGAGATGATCACAGTCAGTTCTTGTGAATTGGTACAGCCCAGCTGCAGCTTACCACTAGAAGGACAGGGAAAAAGAAAGGGAGAGAGAAAAGAGAAGAAAATTTATTATTAAAATTAATATTAATCATGGTAATGATGCTAACAATGTTTAAACTTTATTGAGAGCTTACTCTGTTCCAGGTTCTTCAGGTCCCTCCTAAGTCTTCCCTTTGCATCTCATTGACCATAACTGGGTTGCATGGCCTTTCCTAGTTGCAGGAGAGGCAAGGAAAGTTTGGCAAAGGAAAGTGGCAGTGTTGTGTCTTGCTTGGGCCATTCAGGTATCATTCCTTAGGGCAGGGCCCCTTGCCTCCCTGAACGCAGGCAGGCAACTGTCAGCCAAACAGGAAGAGGACTGTGGGATAAGCAGCCAAGACTCTCTGAAAAGACAAGACCTTTCAAGTAGAATGGATTATTTTTCAGACACAAAGTTGCCTTTTCAGCAAAGTGAACTAGCCTCCTCATCATCAAATTTCTAAAATTTCTCACTACCTTCTTTCATTTCTGTGGATACCACTCCAAACATCATAAACTGATCTGGTCCTTCATAGAGAATGGTTGGTTTTCTAAACCAAACAGATCCCAACCACAGTGATAAATGAGGTGGGGAGACGGGAAATCTATGCAGCTTTTCAAAATATGATTGCAATAAAGCATCCAGAAGTGAAAACTGGAGCCTCCTGCGTGCAGATTCCCCATGTGTGAGTCAGGCTGTGCAGTCCTGCATGGGCTGGAGTGGGGCCGGCTCTGGCAGGAGTGAGGTGTAGAGAGGGAGGTGGTGGGCATGTCAACTGCAAAGTTCCTTCATTACGCATCGGCATGCTCCTTTACACGTCCTGCCGGGCTAGTTGCTCACAGTGGAGAATCTGGAGTTACTGCAATTCTGTGGCAGGCCAAATATATAGAATAAAAGAAAATGCCTTCATTGGGACCGTTGTTGGGAGAAAGAGGGCAAGAACTGTTCTAAGGGATATTTCTGTAGTCTTAGCATCCTCTTCATAATTTTTGCAGATTTTATATCCTGTTGTCAGTTTCTTTAAAAAACAAACAAAAGAGATTACAAGTGATTTATGGGTTCCACCTCTTAAGAGGCTCAGCGTGGGAAAACAGAGGAAGGGAAGAAATCAATATACGGAGATTAACAATTCTGGTAGGAGGCACCATGTGATGGACAGGCCTAAACTTCCCATTGAAGCTGGTTGGAAGGCCGAGGCAGGAGGATTGCTTGAACCCAGGAGTTTGAGACTGCCCTGAGCAACATAGAGAGACCCCTGTCACTACAAAAAACAACAAAAATTAGTCAGGTGTGGTGGTGCGTCCCTGTAGTCCCAGCGAGGTGGGAGGCTCTCTTGAGCCTGGGAGGTGGAGGCTGCAGTGAGCTGTGTTCTCGCTATTGCATTCCAGCCTGGGCAACAAACCGAGACCCCATCTCCAAAAAAAAAGATGACTAATTTGGAAGACATGGACCCTGTTTTGAAACGATGACTCACTTCAGCTAGAGAAGAAGCCTGGTGGCACCCAGGTGAAAAGAGGCCACTCATTATTTCTCAGCAGGCTGTAAATTGCACTGGGAGTCAGAATCAATACCTACCTGACCTCTTTGGGCTGTTGGTAAAACTGGAGTCACCCCTTGTGGCTGTGCCGAGTTGATGTCCAGAAGAACATTGGTTGGAGGCGACGGTTCTTTTTAGGCTTACGACCCCCAGTGCAGGAGTAGCTTGGTTCTTTGTTGTTTGATAGTGTTTCCTGGGTCAGCTGGCATTTCCCCATGTGGCCTGACCTCCTGCGTTGTAAAGGCAAAACTACTTTAAGTTAGAGATCAGCGTCTGGATATTCAGTCATCAGCCAAATATTTTGATCTTTTTCTGAGCAGAATGGAAAATGTCCTGCTTTGAACTCTGCCTCATTCCTCGAAGGCAGGGATTGGCAAACTTTGTTTTTAAAGAACCAAGCAGTAAACTTTGGGTGTTGCAGACTATACAGTCTCTGTCACAACTTTTCAACTGTGCAGTTGTAGAGTGAAAGCATCTATAGGCAATAAGTAAACAAATGAGTGTGGCTGTCACTCAATAACACTGTTCACAAAAACAAGCAGTGGGAAGGATTTGGCCCACATGCCATTGTTTACCAACCATGATTCTAAGGGGTCTTGGATGGAATGGAAACCTCTCTCTTGCCCATATGGATCCTAATGCATTTTAAAAGTCAGTGCACTGTTTGGCTAAGAGACACTTCCTCACCTGAAATCAGAGTGAAGAGCAAAAAGGGACAGTGAACTCCTTCTTATTATCATTGGCGCTCCAGGGGTAAAAGAGGAAGAAGATGTCGTTGGGCCACTTTATGTAAGTATATATACTTGGATGGTGCAGGCTTTGAACTTCTCACTGAGTGAAAAGTGTCTACCTCTTTTGTGTTAGCCGGCTGGCCAAAGTTTAACTTTCCTCTAGGACTTCACTAAATCCTCATGTCTGTAGTTTTTTTTTTTTTTTCTCTCCTCTTTCTAATAGCCTGGTTAAAGAGGAAAATAAGGTGAGTGCCGATGGTCCCTACTTGAGGCACACTACAGCTTATTTCTTAGCACTTTTTGGGCTTTGGCTTATTTCAAAGGCGACCTACTCTGTCATCTTGAAGTATGGGTTGGGATTCACTTGCATATCCTCCCAGACTGGGGATGGCTCTATTAAGAAAGGAAAGCAGTTTCCAATTTTACAAATGTTACGATTTCCCCAGCAGACTTTCGACAGGAAAAATTAATAGGCAACTGCATGTTGCCTCAATCTATTTTCACATTAAGACCCAGAAGGAGGTGTGGGGTCAAGCTGACACCTCTTAGATCCGCACACCAGGGTGAGGGCCTCCAAACGCTGACAGCATCATTCCAGCAGGTAGTGTGCAGGGAAGTTGGCTGGTTTTCAACGTATGTCCTGTGACTGCTTGCTTTTGTAAGCATGTGTTGGCTATAGATGGTTAGAAAGGTCAGCTTCGAGTGACAAAAGCCCTAGCTCATGTTGCTAGAATCACTTAGTTTCAATCCCTTTGAGGTCTTGAAAGAAGAAATGAGATAATCACCCTCCTTGTTTCCGACTTGCGCTGTGCCAGTGTAACTTAGAAGGGCATCCTCTCTGTGAAAAGACTGGATTTACATATTTTGCTAATTACAGCTGTCAGATTCCTCGAAGTGATTTAAGGGTGGGGAGGCCTAACAAGTGTGAAGAGTATTTTTAGCCAAGTTGTGTGGGTTTGATAGCCATTTGGGGACTAGTAATTGAATCTAAAGCTTCATGTGAGGCCGTACGGAAGTGGTGCGAGGCAGAAGGAGACCGCGATTGGGCGACGTAGGTGTGGGGCAGCTGTGGGGTGATTTGATCCTGGTGCGGGCTGGTGGTCTCTTTGCCTGCTGTGACAGCTGTCAGTCAGCCTGCTTTATGGGGTGTGAAATTGACACCTTCTCTTCTGTCTGGGTGCTGGAAGGGGTGCAGTTGGGACTGGAAACTTGATCTGCAGAGTATTCGTTTGTTTATTCATTCAACAAGCATTTTTTTGAGTAAATTAGAGTTTCTCGAACTTTCTTGTACACACAGGATCACCAGGCAGTCTTCTTAACATGCGGATCCTGTTAGTAGATCTGGGGTGGGCTGAGCATCTGCCTTTCTAACATGCTTCTGGGTGATGTTGATGTTGATGGTCCAGGGACCATACCCCGACTCAGAAGGCTTAACATTATATTCCACTTTGGTGTGACAAGATGAAACACTTGAGCTTGTTTTTTGTATTTTTTGTTTTTCTTTGAGACAGGGTCGTACTCTGTCACCCAGGCTGCAGTGTGATGGCATGATCACAGCTCACTACACCCTTGACCTCCTGGGCTCAAGCCATCCTCCCACCTCAGCCTCCTGAGTAGCTGGGACTACAGGCACACACCACCATACCTGGCTAATTTTTCATTATTTTGTAGAGACGGGTTCTCACTATATTGCCCAGGCTGGTCTCAAACTCCTGGGCTCAAGTGATCCTCCTACCTTGGCCTACCACAGTGCTGGGATTACAGGTGTGAGCCACCATGCCCAACCTTCCTCTAGATCTTTACTCGGCTGTCTTCCTTTCATTCCCATCTCAGCAAAAACGTCGCCACCTAGAGAAACTTTGTTTTCTCCCGTGGCCCAAATCTAAAGTAGCTCCCACTGCCTGTTTTAGCTCTTAGAAGACAGCCTCTGAGATGATCTTGTTTTGTATTTCTCTCTGTCTCTGTGAGAAGAGGAGCTCTGTGAGAACAAAGCCCTTGCACTTGTCTGTCTCTGTCCAATGCTGTTTCTTCCTCCCACCCTTGGCTGAGCCTAGCGGGATGCCTAGCACATAGTGGGTACTCAAATTGTGTTGAGAAGGTCACAATTCCTATCTCCAAGGGTTCCACTGACTAGAATGAGAGATGGAAAAGTCAGTAATTAGTTATAACCGTGGTGTTGAAAAGCAGTGTGAGAAGGAGTAGACCCCAGGTTGTCTGGGTTCTAATCCATGTGACTCTAAAATCTCTTGTGCCTCAGTTTTCTCCTTAAAATGAGGTGAAGTAACAGTACCTTTCTTGTACATCTGATGTGAGGATTAAATGAGCTAATAAACGTAAAGCCTGAGCAAAGTACCTGGCATAGAGTGGACCATCAGGAAATGTTAGTTGCAATGAGGAGGATGATGAAGATGATGGAATGGTGGTGGGGATGCTCATGGTGATAGTTACAGAGGGAGAGCCTAACTTTGCAGGGAGGGCTTCACATAAGAAGTGCACTTTGAACTGAATTCCCAAAGGCAAGTAGTAATGCCTTAGGGCAGTGTCTTAGTTACCATTGCTGTTTTATTAGTCCGATCTTACACTGCTTTAAAGAACTACCTGAGACTGGGTAATTTATGAAGAAAAGAGGTTTAATTGAACTACAGTTCCACAAGCTGTACAGGAAGTATGGCTGGGAGGCCTCAGGAAACTTACAATCATGGCAGAAGGCAAAGGGGAAGCAAGCACATCTTCACATGGTGAAGTGAGAGAGAGAGAGAGAGAGTGAGAACTAGGGGGGAAGTGCCACACCCTTAAACCATCAGATCTTGTGAGAACTCACCATCATGAGAACAGCATGGGGGGAAATCTGCCCCCATGATCTAATCACGTTCCAATGTTAGGTTCCTCCCCTAACATTGGGAATTACAATTCAACATCAGATTTGGGTGGGGACACAGAGCCAAACCATATCAGCTGCATAACAAATTGTCACAAATCTAGCAGCTTAAAAGAACACACATTTATTATCTCACAGTTTTTGTGGGTTAGGAACATAAGCACAGCTTAGATGGGCCCTCTGCCTTAGGGTCTCTCTCTGGCCTCAGTGAAGGTATCAGCCAGGGCTGGGGTCTCATCAGAAGGCTTGACTGGGGAAGGATCCACTTCTAAGCTCACATGATTGCTGGCAGGTTTTGATTCTTGCCATGTTGGTTGGTGTCTCTGGTCAGCTCACAACAAGGCAGTTTACTTCATCAAAGCCATAAAGACAGTGATGGCACAAGGGAAATTATAATCTTACATAATGTAATCATGAAAGCAATATGTCCTCACCTTTGCTGTATTCCATTATTTAGAAGCAAGTTAGGCTAGCTTATGCCCAAGGGGGAAGGGGCATTACACAGGCTGTGAATACCAGGATTTGGGGGTCACTGGGGGTTGTCTTAGAATCTTTCCACCATAGATAACAAGAGGGTACCAAGGGTTTGACAGGAGGGGCAATCCAGGTAGAGGGAACAGCTTGTGCTAGGGCCAAGAGACAGGAGCACCATGTCCTAGTGAGGAAATGCCCATCTTGATGGGCCTGGCTGACTGGTGATTGGCAAAGTGATTGGAGATGGGGGTAAGACTGGGAGCAAGGATGCATGGGCTGTGGTGCTGGTGTTACTGCTCCTGGTGATGAGTCAGGGTATGTTCCTTGCTCTGGGCTTCCATTTCCCCAGCTGCATAAAGCAAGAGGCATGTCCTGGATCAGGCATTTTCACACTGGGTACCCAGGAATCTGAGGCCCCACAGAGAAATCTCAGGGGCTGCTGGGGAGGATGGAGGAGGAGTGAGCATCTACTGCCTCTTTGCCAGAGCACCTCTGCTTCAATCTGTGCAATACTGAGATTTCTGTATATGATTTTCTTTCAACAGAGGCTTCCATGACTTAAAAACAGGTGAAAATGCCAGCACTAGCTGCCCTCAGAGAGCCCTCTTATGCTGACCACATGTGGTTCTCTTACGGTTCCTATGGGCTTGAGCCAGGACCAAAACCTAAGACCCTGAGGCAGCCAACCAATTATATTGCTTTCCCCATCCAGAATCAGGAAAAAGGGGGACTTGAGGCTGTACTGGGGTCAGTGGAGAGGTATGTTACTGAGTTACTGGAAAATCCAGTTTCCGAGCGTGTGATCTCAACTATTTCATTCATTCACTCACTCAGTTGTTCATTTGTTCTTTTACTCACTCAGTGCTGTGTTAGGCAAATGGCAGTGAGTGTTAACAGGGGCTTTATCAAGTCCACCTCCAAAATGTTTTGTCAGTGCCAAGCTTGTGAAATAAGATACTCTGATTCCAGCCACATCAGGGAGGCAGGTAGCAGCCGAGGTTGTGCACACCTTGTGGCTTGCTCTCTGGAGGAAGGGCACCGTATCAGGAGCAGTGCCTCTGTTCTCTGGCGGAACCCATGGGAAACAGTATCTGTGGGAATGGTGGGCAGAGTGGGGAGTGAAGATGAGTAGGCTAAGGACGAGTTGACCCACAGAAGGGAGAAATATATTTTTGTAATAGGGATTTTACTTTTTAGATTTGTGAGTTAAATTTCTGTCATCTGGAGTGACCTGAGAAGATATTTCTTTCATTTTCTAGACAGGAGGCACACACCTTTCCTTCTGCCTCTTTCCCCGTCATTTCCTGTCTTCTCTGCATATTTTTAACTTTATAAAAGATGCTGTTCTGTGTAGGACTCAGAGAAACAGCTGGTTCTCTCTGCTTTGGGAACTAATTGCCACTCCCCAGCTGTGGGATCTTGGACAAGTGGCTCAACCACCCTGAACTCAGGGGTCCAGGATGGGGGTTGGGCACCACAATTTCTGAGCCCCTCATGGCCGTGCCTGGGAGGCTGGGTTCTGCCTGACTGCTGAGTCCGGAAGCATTAAAATTCATTGTCTTCCCTGGAGCCAACTCTAGGCTCCATTAAACAGCTGGTCCCTGAGGCAGATGGAGCTGGCAAGGGGCCTGTTCTTAAAAGCAACAGGTTGTGTGTTGGCAGCCGCACAAAGGCAGCCTTGGGGGGATCCAGCCCCTGCTGCTCTCCGGGCAGGGAGTCCAGGTGGATGAGAAAGGAAGGTGCCTGTCCCCCTGGGAAGGAAGGGAGAGGGATTACCGTCAGGTGGTGGGAGGGGCAGCTCTCCAGAATCAGACCCTGGGACACTTGACCGAGGCAGCTCCACTCTTTGGGGTCTCAGCAGTGCAGGTGTGGAGCACATGCTTGTTTATTTTTTATTCTGTATAAGTTAGTTACATATATTATCTCTAGCATCTAAGACAGTGTGGGGCCCCGTGGGGCCCCATTTTACAGAGGAGAAACTGAGGCTTTGAGGCCTCAGGAGACTTATTCTAGGTGGTTCAGCTGGCTCCAAAGCCCCCCTTCTCCCAGCTAAGGGATTATACAAGGGAGACAGGAAGAGGATCCGTATGATCCTGGAGTTTGGCAGGGTGGATATATTAGGTTCCCAGGGCTGCCATACGAATTCCCATTATCATAAAGTGGGTTGCTTGAAACAGACATTATCCTCTCATGGTTCTGGAGGCTGGAAGTCTGGGATCAAGGCTTGGTTCCTTCTGGAGGCTCTGAAGAAGAATCTTTCCCATGTGTCTCTCCTGGCTTCTGCGGTCGTTGGCAGTCCTTAGTGCTCCCTGGCCTGTAGACATGTCTCTGTAGTCTCCGCCTCCATCCTCACCTGACAGTCTGCCCTGCGTGTTCTGTCTTCACACTGTCTTCCTTCCATGTGTGTCTCTGGGTTCAGATTTCCCTCTGCTTGGGTTGGGTGTGGTGGCTCATGCCTGTAATCCGAGCACTTTGGGAGGCCAAGGTGGGCGGATCACCTGAGGTCAGGAGTTTGAGACCAGCCTGGCCAACACAGTGAAGCCCCGTCTCTACCAAAAATACAAAAAATTAGCCGGGTGTGGTGGCATACACTTGTAGTCCTAACTCCTCAGGAGGCTGAAGCAGGAGAATCGCTTGAACCCGGGAGGTGGAGGCTGCAGTGAGCTAATATTGCACCACTGGGTGCCTGGGCAACAGAGCGAGACTCTGTTTAAAAAAAAAAAAGAGATTTCCCTCTTCTTGTAAGGACACCAGTCATTGGAGATTGGATTAGGGCTCACACTACTCCAGTATGACCTTATCTTAACTTGATGACATTTGCAGAGACCCTGTTTCCAAATAAGGTCACATTCATAGGTGCTGGTTGGTCTGGACATTTCTTTTTCACGACAAAATTCAACCCACAACAGTGGGGATGGCTGTAAGGCGGGAATGTGCAGGGGTGAGGTTGGGCTGAAGGGAAGTGAACTCACTTCTGCCTCTTTCTGGTTCTCTGGGCTGTGTACCGGGGAACAGGGCTCCTTCACCGCTCATCACCAGCTGGGAACCTGGAGGCTGGAGAGGCCAGGTCATGAGGGGCATATAGGCCTTGGTAAAGGCTTTGGACCTGATCCTGGACTAGGCAGAGGAGAGCCATTGAAGGAGCTGAAGTGGAGGTGTGTATGGTCAGAATGCATGGTGAGCTCTGGGAGGGGGACGCATGGGGCGGGGACAGGAGAGGCGGGGCACCGGCCTGGGTTTCAGATAACAACAGCCCAGGGGAGAGGAACGGGGCCCAAAGCTCAGAGGGGAGAGGAGGGCGGCTGAATGGGAATCCAGGTGGTCAGGTGGGCAGGCCTTGGTCTCAAAGGGAGAGGGCCGGAGAGGAGGGAACATTTGTTGAGTGAATTGAAGGAGTCTGTAGCGAAGGAGGGTGGTTGTCCCTAGGCGGAGCAAGAGCATGGTGGGAGGGAAGGAGGTGGGGAGAGAGGCGAGGAAACCAGCTCACTCCGTCTTACCAACGGCGGATTCTTCTCCCAGGGAAATGTGGGAACCAAATTAATCCTGAAGCTTCCCCAGGTTTCTGTGATTCTCAACCAGTGTGGGCTGGAGCAATCAGCGAAGGCTTCGTGGGGGTGTAGGTCTGACTTGGGGGAAGGAAGTACAGAGGCAGGAAAGCAGGGGGTGCATTTCAGGGGTAGGGACAACCTGTACAGAGGCCCAAAGCTGGAGCCGAGTGCAATGCCACCCAGGGCCAGACAGGACCAGCTCCGCTGTGCGGAGAGGACCTTTTCCAGCCGCAGCAGCAGCTCCTGTCCTCCAGCCGTGGAGATGTGCAGTTATTCCCCCTCATCAATATTTCAGCCTTGACTTTCACAGAACACCCCCTCTGCCTCTGCCTCCCCCAGCAGCCTGGGTGACTAAAGGGAAGAGCTGACGCCGTCCCTGCTGGTGGGCATGCCAAGGCCAGAGTGGGACCTCTCGAAGCCTTCGCACCTGTCTGTGACTTGAGACAGATGAGACTTCTTGAAACTGAGCCCCCAGCCCTCTGCCTGGCTGTCTCCTAGGCCCCATCTCTGCACCTGTCTTTATGATTTATTTTAAGGAAAAGATGGGGAGGGGGCTTGAAGTCTCCTTATTCTCTGAATGATATTCATCTGAATTGTACCAATTCCTGCAAATTGGAGGCTCCCATGTCTGTACCCTCCCCTGCCCCCTCTCCTCCCAGAGTGTACAGAAGTAATTCTGTTGCCTATTGTCATTCTCTCTGTTTAGCAGAAATTCTTTTTTTTTTTTTTTTTCTCCTCGAGATAGGTTCTCACTCTGTCGCCCAGGCTGGAGTGCAGTGGCATGATCTTGGCTCACTGCAACCTCCACCTCCTGCTTTCAAGCGATTCTCCTGACTTAGCCTCCCAAGTAGCTGGGACTACAGGTGCACACCACCACGCCCAGCTAATTTTTGTATTTTTTGGTAGAGACAGGGTTTCACCATGTTGCCCAGGCTGGTCTTGAACTCCTGACCTCAAGTGATCTGCCTGCCTTGGCCTCCCAAAGTACTGGGATTACAGGCTTGAGTCAGTGCACCTGGCCTAGAAATTTTTAATTCTAAGTCTTGGGCACCAGGAGCATCTGTAATAGAGACTTTTCAAAAATGATTTTAGGTTTCTATGTGGGTGACTGCTTCCTAAGCAGGTGAGTCACAAACCCATCTTAACATCACAGCTGCATTCTCCATTGGAGGTGGGTGGAATCTGCTGCTGGACCGTAGGCTTCTGAGGCAGCCGTGTGTCTTACAAGGTTGTGTTCCCACCGAGAGGGAGGAGCTGTGCTTCCCCAATATCCATCAGTGGGGTGGGAACAGGGACGGTGTTTTGTCTTCTGTGCTTCTGGAACACCATGGGGACTCTCCTAGCACTTCTGGGCTGGGGTTCTTCTCTAGGTATTGCCTCTCTAAGCTATAAACTCAAGGGCAGGCATAGTATTTTGGTTTTTGGTTTTCAGTTGCTGTATCCTCAGAGCCTAGCACACTACTTGTCATGTAGTAAATGTTCAACAAATTAATTCATCCACTCACTTCTCAAATACTTACTGAGCGCCTACTCTGTGCCAGGCTTCATTCCAGGACTAAGGAGATAGCATTAAAGTAAACAAAGGCCCTCCCTTCATGGAGCCTCCATGCTGGTGGGGAAGACAGACTATCAACAAGTGAACACAGCTGGGCGCGGTGGCTCATGCCTGGAATCCCAGCACTTTGGAAGGCCGAGGCGGGTGGATCACCTGAGGTCAAGAGTTCAAGACCAGCCTGACCAACATGGTAAAACCCCCTCTCTAATAAAAATACAAAAATTAGTCGGGCGTGGTGGTGGGCACTTGTAATCCCAGCTACTCTGGAGGCTGAGGTGGGAGAATCACTTGAACCCGGGAGGCGGAGGTTGCAGTGAGCCGAGATCATGCTGTTGCACTCCAGCCTGGGGCAACAACAGTGGCATTCCATCTCAAAAAAGTAAAATAAAATAAAAAAAAATGCGTGGTAAATAATGTAATTTGGGGTAATGAAGAATGCCATTTAAGTGGGGCAAGGAAATGGAGTGATGAAGTGGGAAAACTATAGGTTGGTGCAAAAGTAATTGTGGTTTTTGCCATTTTAAAAGTAATGGAGAACACAGTAATTACTTTTGCACCAATCTAATATTTTGGAAGGTACCATTGAGGAAGTCTTCCCTGAAGGGTGGCTTTTGAGCAGAGACTGAAGGGATGGGAAGGGTGAGCCATGGGAATTTCTAAGGGAAGAGTGTTTGTGGCAGAGGGAATACCAAGGATGAAGGCTCAGAGGTGGGGAAGAGCTGGGCATGTTAGAGGAATGATGAGGCTGGATTGGATGGGAGAGGCAGGCAAGGGTTAGATTATGTAGGGTCTTAACGGTCAAGGTTGGGTGTTTACTTGATTATAATCCAGGTTAGTATTGACCAGATGCACATCAAAGGCCTGCAGGAAACCAAATTAGTATTGAAAAAAGATAAGGCAGTTGTATTAATATGATTCTATTCAACCATGTTTGCAGTTTACCTTCTGCTCATAGACAGGCATTGCTTTGTAGTTAACCTAGGAATTCAACATGGCAGAGCAGTGGGAAGGTTTGGTTGAGCCATAGCGGGGCTCATGGTACCTTCTAGGGATTCAGTCTTGGATGGGGTGAATTTGATGTGTGCTATTCAAACTCAAAAACATGGATCAGCACCGGGAAGCATCTTGAGATAGGGGCGGGAAGGGATGGTCATGCCCCAGCAGGCGGCATTACTACTTTATGGCACTTTATAATTGAGCAGCAGAAAAGGCATGAGACTTGAATTTGAAAGATAAGGGTTCAAGTTCCAGTTCCCCCACTTAGGGAGTGATGTTGGATTTGTCATTTAACCTCTACAAGCTTAGTTTCTGCAGGCAATGTCCTTGTTCTGCTTTTCCATAATGAATCTGAAAACCCTTTGCAAAGTGTTGCTGCTACATCCTCCACTATAAACCCCTCTATTAGACTGTGAGCTCCTTGAGTATGGGGGCTGCATTTCACGCATTCTGTGTCTCTTGGAATTAGCAGAATGCCAAGGTGCTCGCTGGATTTGCTGTGAATCGAATTCTGCTGTGACATTGCTGTGGTCAGCCATGTCTCCTGGGGTCCGAGTCTGCAACAGAAGTGTCACATAATCTGGGAGAAGAGCACTCAAATTGGAGCCGAAATTCTAGCTCAGTCACTTAGAGGGGTTTGGCTTGGACTAGTCACTTAACTTCCTTATGGTACTTTTTCCCATCTGTGAGATGAGTAAGATAATTTTACCAACCTCATGTGCTACTTGTGAGGGTCAGATGAAGAAACATGAGTGTGTTAGGTTATACGACTGACTGCTATTCCATGGCAACCAAATAGCAATGGCTTACAGAAGATGGGAGTTCATCTCTCACTAAACAGTCCTGACATGGCCTAATGCGGCGACGCCATGGCATTGGAAGACTAGACCCCTCCCATCTTATTGTTCTGCCCCCACACTGAGTGTTGACCTTATCCATGTAGCCCAAGATGGCCCTCCACTACATTCTTACCCTTGCAGGGAAAGGGGGAACAGTGACAAAGGGTGTCTTCACAATCCCATTGGCCAGAACTGGGCCATGTGGCATACTTCTTGCTGAAAGGGGTTTTTAACTGGTCTTTATTCTGGGTGCCAGCATGCCTGACTCACTTTCTAACACTATGAAAGAAGGCAAGACCAGGTTTTGGGGAACAGATAAGGTCTCTGCCACAGCAAAATAAAAGATAATTCTCAACTGTGAAGTGGAAACGATTCAGGGCTCACCCACAGCTTGAATTGGAAATGATTTGATTCTGCTGGAGTCTAATGGAAAACAACGCCCTGTATCTTCTGTATTATTATTGTCACTGAATGCTTGCTCTGTGCCAGCCACTGCGCTAAGGGTTTCATAGGTGCTACTTCCAGTTAATCCTCACAACGGTCTTATTGTGTAGATCCGTTATGAGGTCCTTTTTTTTTTTTTTTTTTTTAGACAGAGTCTCACTCAGTCGCCAGGCTTGAGTGCAGTGGCGCAATCTTGGCTCACTGTAACCTCTGCCTCCCAAATTCAAGCGATTCTCCTGCCTCAGCCTCCAGAGTAGCTGGGATTAGAGAGACTGAGGCTTAGAGAAGTCAGAGGAGGGATTGGAACTTGGGAATGCTGGACTCCAGAGCTCATACCTTCAATAGCTCCTACTGCTCAGTCCCCTGGTTCCAATCTGGCGTTTCTGTTCTGGATATATCTGCTCCCTTTCCTGCCCCTACCTTCCTGGCTGGGCCTCATTTCCAGAAATGCCACTGACATGGCAGGGGACACTAGTGCTCTGGTTGGTTGGTGTTGCTCCTAGCAGTGCTGTCATCCACCTGAAATGGAATTGATTTGCAGAAATAGGGGCCATGACGGAAGAGGCTACTTATGCTAGTAGGAGAGGGCGCAGGTCCCACAGAGGTCAAGTGGACAGGGCTAGGAAAACCAGCTCTAGGGGGACAGATGTGATTTGGGAATTACCATTCCCAAATGCACCTGAGTTACTCTGGTAGGAAAAAGTGCAGAGCCCAAATTGTGGTCAGAGCCTTTGCTTGAGCCTTCCAGAGCCTTCCCTGGCCTAGAGCAAAACTCAAAAGTCTCCTCAGGCTAAAGTGACTGCACTTTGTCCTGTTGGCAAATTGGTTGGTTTAGTGTGTTGAGAATTCAGCACCCATTTTTCAATGATATCAAAATCATTATCCAATGAAAGGTGATCGTATCCTGGTTTAGTTGCATGATTTTAGAGTTCAAGGGGGCTTAGGCATTATTAATCCAATCCTTATCTCACAGAGGACCAGAAAGCCTGCCTGCCAGGCCTGCCTAGGGTCCGGTAGCTACATTGAGTTAGGGCTGAGTCTCTGGGGGCCCCACCTGAGCATGAGGGACAGGACTTTGTGAAATCTCATATAGGCAACAGGGGTGGCAATTCATGATGATTGGACATTTGTCTGCCTCTTGGCATCTTCTCAAAGCACAGAATGGGTTAAAGGGGCATTCTTGATTCTCCACTGTGTTGGCTTACCATTTTGGGGCCTCAGTTTCCCCATCTGTGAAATGGGCATGGTAGTAACAGAACTTACCTCATAGAGGGTTGTTGGGAAGTGTTTTTTTATTTTTACTTTTTTTATTTTTATATTTTTTAGATGTAGTCTTGCTCTGCTGCCAAGGCTGGAGTGCAGTGGTGTGATCTTGGCTCACTGCAACCTCACCTCCGTCTCCCTGGGTTCTAGTGATTCTCGTGTCTCAGCCTCCCAAGTAGCTGGGATTACAGGCGCTTGCTACCAAGCCCGACTAATTTTTGTATTTTTAGTAGAGACGGTTTTGCCTGTTGGCCAGGCTGGTCTTGAACTTCTGACCTCAAGTGACCCGCCTGCCTCTACCTCCCTAAGTGCTGGGATTACAGGTGTGAGCCACTGTGCTCGGCCATTGTTGAGCTGATAGTGTCTGCTGTGCTTAGATCATCTCCAGCATGAACGAAATACTCAAAGCAGTCGTTATGATCACTTCCATAGTAGCCTTTTTCACTCTTGCTCAAGGGGCTGTGTGCTCCCACGAAAGCTTGGGGATCTTTGTCTCATTCATCTTTGTATTTCCTAGGTCACACCATCCATCAGCTTGAAGATTTTTTTGTTTACCTTGATTATCTCCAGTGCGCCATGCATGAATTCTTCAACAGTCATAATAGCCTTTTCATCCATAAATGTAATTTTAGCTTGTTTAATAGCCTTGCAGAACATGACCTTTTCCATGATAAATTGGCAGGAAATAAACCCATCCTTCTTCCATGGGGTAGACTGGTGAGATGGTGGGGGTTGGTGTTCTTGTTCTGGATCTGGTGGGAGTGGTTGTGGATGTTTGCTCTTGGTGGTTTTCAATGCACATGTAAGGGGCTCTCTGGGGTTGTGTGGGTCGGGAGGGGTTTGGGGTAGGCTCTGCTTGGCCCTGGAATGGATCAGGTGGGGAACATTTCTCAGTTTCTTATAGGTGCTCAGTTGTCATTTGACTCCACAGCCTGCTCTTGGTTACCCTCTGTGTAAGTGGTTCTGGGGTCTGGCACTACTAAGGTGTGGCTGGAATATGTTCCTGGGACAGTTATTTGAGATCTACGTGGAGACACCCAGGAGCATCGAGGATCAGGTAGACTCAGTCTCTGCCCCCAAGAGCTCTAATGAGACCGTGTTTCCCCCTAGTCTTCCCCCTTTCTGCAGCTCCAAGGATGAGCACCCCCCAGAGTGGGCCGAGACCTGAGCTTCTCAGGTGGGTTTCCTCTGTGTGTCTTCATAGTTCAGCAAACACCTGATGTTTCCCTTGGGGACCAGCCCACTGGGGCATTACAGAAGCCCAGACACATTCCAGAGTCCAAACACCTGGGTGTGGATCCCGCTCTGCCACTCTGTGGCTCCCAATCTGGGACAGCGCCGGAGCCACATGTGGAATAATCTATGTTGGATGAATGACGATTAGTGTGTTGCCTTGGGAAAGTCGTCTCATCTCTCAATCCCTCAGCTTCTTATCTCTAAAGTAGAGATCATAGTGTCCACCTCATGGTGCTCTTGAGAAAATTAAATGCGATAGTGCCTCTGAAGCTGGAACCACAGTGCTCAGGGTTTAGCAGGTCTGCAAACAATGTAACTGCTGGTGTTATGATATTCCTGTGGCCCCTCACTGCAAGGCTCTCGGAGCCTAGTTCCCTCCCAATATTAAGCCTTGTTAAATCTTGCCTCTTTTTTCCCTAAGTCTGCCTAGGGTTAGAATTGTCCAAGACGCAAGTCAGTGATCCTTTGCCAATGTATTTGTATTCGTCCATTTTCATACTGCTATGAAGAATAAATACTGGCTAATTGATAAAGAAAATGAAATTTAATGGACTCACAGTTCCACATGGCTGGAGAGACCTCACAATCATGGTGGAAGGTGAAGGAGGAGCAAAGGCACATCTTACCTGGTGGCAGGCAAGAGAGTGTGTGCAGGGGATCTGTCCTTTTTTAAAACCATCAGATCTCTTGAGATTTACTCATTATCATTAGAACAGCATGGGAAAAACCCACCCCCATGATTCAACTGCCTCCCACCAGGTTCTTGTTGTGACATGTAGGGATTATGGGAGCTACAGTTCAAGATGAGATTTGGGTGGGGACACAGCCAAACCACATCAGTATTATTTCCCCCCCAAATAATATAATTTGCCTTTCACACCTAGGGTGACTCCAGTGGTGGGGACTCAAGAGCTCCCTGGTGGTGAATGGTGGTAGAAGGAGAAACCAGCTGTAGATGCCTCTGAATTCCTATCCTGGAGGGGACTCTTGGGACCACCTGGGCAGCCTCCATGTTTTCTAGGACTTTTTTTTTTTTTTTTTTTTTGAGACAGTGTCTCGTTCTGTCGCTCAGGCTGGAGTGCAGTGGCGTGATCTTGGCTCACTGCAACCTCCACCTCCCAGGTTCAAGCGATTCTCCTGCCTCAGCCTCCCGAGTAGCTGGGACTACAGGTACGTGCCACCATGCCGGGCTAATTTCTGTATTTTTAGTAGAGACGAGGTTTCACCGTGTTGGCCAGGCTGGTCTCAAACTCCTGACCTCAAGTGATCCACCTGCCTCGGCTTCCCAGAGTGTTGGGATTACAGGCGTAAGCCACTGCACCTGGCCTCTAGGACTTTTGTAAATTGTCTACCTGAGTATTAACCCATGGCTCAGGAAGCCCCCAGCGCTAAGATGCTCTATCACCAGTATTTGAGGAGTCTTCAGGCAGTGGGGCAGGGAGTGAGAGCAGAACAAATGCTCCAGGATGAGGAGACCCAGGGATTTGTGTGGCTTTGGCATCACCAGTATAGTTGTTAGGAAACCCGGGCTAATTAGGGTGCTCTGTTGTTCTCCTCAGCAGGCCCTTGAAATTGGGCAGACTTCTGGCTCACCTCTTAGAGAGAAAGGAACACTGTGTACCATTTTCTCCCTGTGTTTGCCACAGGGAAATGGCTATGGTTGTTGAGAAGTTGGGACAGAACCTGCAGGCCTGTGCTTACCACGTTTCTTAGGAGAGCAGGGATGGCCTGTGTGGCAGCCACATTTTCACTCCTTTGTGCTTCCCCCTTTGCCTCCATTCCCAGGCCTGTGAATGTTCTAGATTCTCTGGATACACTCAGCCTTCTGGAGTATGTCCAGGCAGCATGACTGTGGCATGCAAAGAACGAGGGCTTGGAAACCATTCTCTGGCCATGTGATGTTCATGAGAGTTAACCTGATGACTCTGTGCCTCAGTGTCACTGCTCTCATGGGAATCTAGAATATTCCTCACCGAGAGGTTTTGAGGCTTTATGGTCCCCCATAAATTACTTCTTTCTCTGTTCTTTCCCCTAAGCCCTATCTCAAAGTCTATTCCAGTCCTTATTGTCACGTGTGAAATTCTCCCTTCTCTGTTCTTTCTTCTAAAGTACATCTAGGGGTTGGAGTGGGGGGCGGTCTGCCTACAAAATGAAAGCCGCTCATAATGGAAATAATTTTAGACTCTCGCAGAAGTTACTGTGACTCAACAGCTGAACAAAAACGCTTGGTTTCTCATGCTGGAAGACATTCCTCCATCCCCACAGGTCCTGGCAGAGGAGCAACTTTGTGACTTTCACCTGAGGGCCTGTGAGGTGTGCTCTCAGGGATTGTGAGGGTGGGTTCTGGAGGGATCTTCTTAACACAGACAGCATTGTTCCTCTCTTTGCAGCAGAGGGAGTCCTTTGAACCCATGAGTGTGGCCTTTATAATTCAATCCTCAGAATGTTTGAAAGAATAGGTCTTTAGAAAGTTGAAATTACCCTCTGTTTGGGAAATTACAAACACCTATAGGTACATACACCTCCCATGTTCCCCTAGTGTGAGCACAGCAGACATCACTAATGGATCCCAGCACCTTTCTCTGTGCTGAACCTGAATGGAACCTTAGAATCTTTTCCCCATAGTACCTGAGCCTGAGAAAATGTATACTTTTACAGTTACAGAAATTGAGACCCAGAGACTTAAGTATCTAGTGTAAGGCAGTCTTCTTGTAAGGTGAATGAATATAAATATATATACACACACATATGTGCATGTACACACACATACACATGTAAAATTTATGTTGCCAAGTTGTACAAATTGTTCCTGATGGAACACCTCCCGCCCAGTACATTTAAATGTGAGGTTCTCCATCAGGACCAATTTGCAAAACTTGCTGCTGTCTCTAAAGAATGGAGTACACTATCACACTGATAAAATAGCATAGCCCTTATGCTTGCCAGGTTTGAGCTGCGGGAATATTTGGGAAAATGAGCTGCATGGGTCGGATGGGCCACATCACCTGGAGCAGACAGAATGCACCTGAGATGGAGGATGACTGACAAATTGGAACATTTTTTGCTAGGCAGAGAGGTACAGTTACAAAATATCTGCCTGCTTCCATTAGATCTGGCAGAAAATGCAATCCTTTTCTAGAGGGTAGAGAGATATTTGTTTGAAATGATGAGTTTCTTTTTGGGTAGAAAGGTTTTCCCTGGGTGGATGTTTTATGAGGCTTATGTCATTGTCCCTCTCTTCCTGCCTCTTCCTTTATTTCCTTTTGTCCTTTAAGATCCAGCTCCCTCCTGCAGGAATCATCCCCTCTGCTGCCTACCCGAAGTACCTCTAGTTTCACTCCTGTTGAAACACTTCATTCTGTCCCCAGTGAGAGCCTTACAGCTCCACCTAGCATGAGCTCTCCTGTGAATTTTTTCCTGTGTACCTGACAATGTTGAGCAAGGATCCAGGGCCATACAACCCATGAGCTGCGTGCAAAGTTTAGAGGTTGCCATGGTCTGAATGTTTGTGTACCTCCCACAAATTCAAGTGTTGAAACCTAATCCTTAATGCAATAGTATTGGGAGGTGATTAGGTCTTGAGGGCTCTGCCTTCATGAATGGAATTAGTGCCCTTATAAGAGAGGCCTGAGGGAGCCTCTTCACCCCTTCTGCCATGTGAGGACACAGAAGGCGTCACTATTTGGTGCCTTGCCAGACACTGAATCTGCTGTTGCTTTGATCTTGGACTTCCCAGCCTCCAGAACTGTTAGGAATGCATTGATAAATTCCTTAGTCTAGGATATTTTGTTATATCTGCAGGAGTAGACTAAGACAGAGATACCAAGTTTGTCTGTGCATTGTGACTTCCCAGGGCAGGTAAGCCTGGAGGAAGAACTCGTATGTGTGTTGTTTTTCTATGCCGGGAGTCAGAGGTTGGGCTGGGTCCCATGATCAGGGCTGCTGTTTTGGGCCGGGGTCTTCCTGTCTTCCGGCCTCGTGAATGGCCTGGTGCTTTGCCTGGCGAGAGTAGTCAGGCTGCCCTCTCTTGCTGCGGTGTGTTGCTGCTACTCCGCTGTCTAGCAGCTACCGTTGCCATGGAGCAGCAAGAGGTACTGTGCCAGCGGCCCCCCTCCCACTGTCCTTGCAACAGCTCCTCTGTCTGCCTTCTTAGCCCTCAGCCCTGCCATGGGATGGGGACAGAGGAGACTGCAGCAGCAAGTGTGGCTGATTTTAACTGATTTCTGCTTGGTACACATTTACTGATGAGCTGTAGGTCAGCACCTTCCAACAGAGCTGAGATGCGACGAGAATGGCTGGCTGCCTCGTTGCTTCCTGGGACTTTGAATGGCATCTTGACATTTTACAAATGTGATTCTGGGAGCTGCTGATGGGACCTCCCCTAGAGACACAATGACAGCAGCAACTGTCATACTCTACTGTTATCTATAATGTGGCTTGTGTTTATCAACTCACTTGAACCTGGAGGCAATATTATCTCCACTTTACAGATAAGGAAACTGAAGTTCAGAGAGGTTAAGTAACTTGACCAAATTAACACAGTGAAAAAGAGGCAGAGCTGGGATCCAATCCCAGGCAATATGGCTTTATAGTTCATGCTCTTAACCACTATTTTATACTGCCTCTCTATTTCTAAGCTAAAAGTTGAAACCTGCCATTGGAGATCTTTAAAAATAAAAGTAGGTCATTAGCTCTTTAAGACAGTCTATGTATGTAGCGACTTTTTTGAAATACTTACTGAATAAAGTACCTAAGAGTATGCCAGGTACTCTTCTAGTTGCTCTCATGTATTAGCTCATTAATCCCCACAACACTCCTGAGAGGTAAGTATTATTATTTTCATCACCATTTCACAGAGGAGAAAACTGAAGCATGGAGAGGGTTAGTATTGACGGTCATAGAGCCAGGATGTGACAGGGTCAGGACTGGTACCCAATTGTCTGCCTCTAGATTCCAAATACAAGTAAAACTACTAGCTTATGAAACAAAATTTGACAAACTTCTCAACTTGGTTATTCTGGCGGAAGAAATTCTAGGAATAGAGAACCCTCCTGGAGTTACCATCTTAGTCACTAGAGCTCAATTTGTGAGACTCCATAGCTTTTCAGAACATTTTATATTCTGAATAAAAAAAACGCATACAACAAAAACAACCAGATGCATTTGTTCAAAGGAACGATCCTCAGGATTTGTGGACAGTTTACTTCGAGACCAGTGTCTCTTACAATCTCAGTTTTCTGTTCTGAGCAGTTAGCTTCAAAACTTAGGGGAAGAGCTCAGAGGACGTCTGAGTCCATTTTGCATCTTCATCACACAGAGCTCTGTGGCTGAGTGCGTCATGGCTGTTAGGTACAGCAGACCTGTTGGGTTGATCAGCAACAGAATTGTTTTGCCTGGCATAAGAACATAATGAAGTAGGGAGATTCCAAGCTTGGAATTTGGGGCCCAGATTCTAGGGGATGCCTCCAGGGTTCTCAGGCTGCACCTTCTCCATTGATCTGCCCAGTTTATGGAGCCATGGGGGAATAAGTCCTGCTATTGAAGGTGATGTTGGTGCAGGTGGTATTGGGGTGGCACCATTGACCACACTGCACTGGGAGTCCCCAACCCTGGGCTTTCCCTTTTGAGGTTCAGTGCAGTCTCTTGATTCTGCTTCATAATCTTACTTTACAGTTGGAGGAAGAGGACGGGTTGCGAAAGGAACTTCCTTTGCGTGTGGTCAGAGCACTGGGCCGTCTGAACAGCCCCCTCCACGGTCTGCAGAATTTCTAAATTCTGATAGAAACAGTTAGTGGTCTTGACATATCTGACAACCTACAAAACCAACATGCCCTGGGGTTTGATCTCTCCGGTGGTGTCAGAGGAGTCCAAAGTGAGCATCTGGAAGCTCGGCTGTGATCCAACCTATTTGGGAGGATCTGCAGTAAACCAGTGACTGCCCTCCCTGCCCCACCTCTACTCCTAAAGGGTTCCATTTCACAAGAGCCAGGCTCAGGTACCTGTTTTTGTCCACCCACACCCTGTTTATTCCTCTCTTCCTCAACTGTCTTCGTCGTCGTTCTTGTTGTATATGAGAAAGTTGACTCATTTTTAACATTTGCAAGCCTCCCCCTCCCACTGGTAGGTGTGCGAGCAGCTGCGGATTTTACCATCTGTAAACCTTCCACACTCCAGCAGATCCTCTTTCTACCTTTCAGCACTGTGCAGCCCACCCAAGCCACGTGCCTTCTCGGTGTCCCATCCATGCCTCTCTCTGAAATCAGGAACCAAGCTCACTGGTGATGAGCATGGCGGGACCTCAGAAAGAAGCCTACTCCTTTCCTTCCTGCAACAAAAAGTGCCAGGCAGTTAGTATTAGGGATACAGAAGTGAATACACAAGGTTCTTGCCTTCAAGCGACTCGGGAATTTAGAAGAAATAGCAACAGTATTAACAATTGCTACCATTTATTCAGTTTCAGGATATGCAAGCCACTGTGCTTTTTTGCTTTTTTTTTTTTTTTTTTTTGAGACTGAGTCTCGTTCTGTTACCCAGGCTAGAGTGCAGTGGCATGATCTCCGCTCACTGCAACCTCTGCCTGTGAGGTGCAAGCGAATCTCCTGCCTCAGCCTCCCGAGTAGCTGGGATTACAGGTGCCCACCACCACACCCGGCTAATTTTTGTATTTTTAGTAGAGATGGGGTTTCATAATGTTGACCAGGCTGGTCTCGAACTCCTGACCGCAGGTGATCCACCCGCCTCGGCCTCCCAGAGTGCTGGAATTACAGGTGTGAGCCACCGCACCCAGCCCACTGTGATTTTCCTGAATGATATCATCTAATACCTGGAACTTAGGAATTCTTTTTTTCATCTTAGAGATGAGAAAATGGCAGAGAGGATAAGTTAATTAGCTGAGGCCACATAGCTAGCAGGTGGTGGACTCAGTAGTTTGTCTTTGGAGGACAGATAGTTTTTGTTTTTTTTTGTTTTTTTGTTTTTTTTTTGAGATGGAGTTTTGCTCTTATTGCCCAGGCTGGAGTACAGTGGTGTGATCTCAGTTCACTGCAACCTCCGCCTCCTGGGTTGAAGCGATTCTCCCACCTCAGCCTCCCGAGTAGCTGGGATTACAGGTATGCGCTACCATGCCTGGCTAATTTTGTATTTTTAGTAGAGACGGGGTTTCTCCATGTTGGTCAGGCTGGTCTTGATCTCCCAACCTCAGGTGATCCACCCACCTCAGCCTCCCAAAGTGCTGGGATTACAGGTGTGAGCCACTGCACCCGGCAACAAACAATATTATTGAGAACCATGTTGACTGAACGCCTCCAGTGTCCCACTTGTCAGTGCTTGTACACACAGGCTTTCAGTCTCCTGAAGTGCTGTGGACACTTTCATCAGAGAGGGTCATGGCTTGTTAGGATCACCACACAGGAGGAAGTGGCAGTTCAGGTCTGATGCTGAAGTTTATTTAACTCCAGACCTTTCTTGCTCCTAACCCCTGGACTGTATCACCTGTCATCAAAACAGTGCAAGATGTATTATCAAACCCAGCTACTTGTTAGACTAGAAAAAGGAGCTATTAAAAATGACTGTAGAGGCCGGGCATGATGACTCAGGCCTGTAATCCCAGCTCTTTGGGAGGCCAAGGTGGGTGGATCATTTGAGTTCACTAGTTCAAGACTAGCCTGGCCAACATGGTGAAACCCCATCTTTACTAAAAATACAAAGACATGAGCCGGTGTGGGGGCACACACCTGTAATTTCAGCTACTCAGGAGGCTGAGGAACAAGAATCACTTGAACCCAGAAGGCAGAGGCTGCAGTGAGCTGAGATTGTGCCACTGCACCCCAGCCTGGGTGACAGAGTGAGACCGTGTCTCAAAAAAAAAAAAAAAAAAAAAAAAAGACCGTAGGACCACAGGCATAAACTGGGACGATCCCAGGGTGACTGGGCTTTGTGTTTGCCCTAAACAGGATGCACAATCCAGTAAACAAGTATTTTCTTTTTTGGAGATGGAGTCTTGCTCTGTCGCCCAGGCTGGAGTGCAGTGGCCGGATCTCAGCTCACTGCAAGCTCCGCCTCTCGGGTTTACACCATTCTCCTGCCTCAGCCTCCCGAGTAGCTGGGACTACAGGCGCCCGCCACCTTGCCCGGCTAGTTTTTTGTATTTTTTTAGTAGAGACAGGGTTTCACCATGTTAGCCAGGATGGTCTCGATCTCCTGACCTCGTGATCCGCCTGTCTCGGCCTCCGAAAGTGCTGGGATTACAGGCTTGAGCCACCGCGCCCGGCCAACAAGTATTTTCTGAGTGTCTGCTGTGTGCCAGACAGTGTTCCTGCTATGAACAGAAGAGGCTCCAAGAGCTTGCCATTAAGGGTTGGAGGAGGAACTGGGGACAGGGATGAGGCCATGTCGGGTGGGGACAGTGCTCTGAAGAAGACATGCAGGGTAGTGGCACTGCAGGGATGAGGGTGCCAGGAAGGCCTCCGCGAGTCCTCTGTGATAATCTAGGTGAAGGGGTCTTAACTTAGACACCTGAAAAGGCAAAGAAATGCCGGGGAGCAGGAATATCTTGTCCGTTTGAAGGAAATTCCTGAGTGTGTTCTGAGTGAGCTGCTGAGTGGCCAGCAGGTGCCGTTCTGTGGGGTTGGGTGGAGTGCAGGCTGCGGCCTGGCCTGCGTGAGCCAGCTGTCAGGGTAAAGGTTGCTGAGCCACCTAGTTGTCCCATTCTGAAGGAGGCTGTTCTGCAGACAACAGGTTTGGAGGCCACTGCTTCATCAGAAGGGCCCGTCCTGCCCTTCCTTCCTTTGGCAGTGCTCAGAAATTGCTTATCGGGGTATTCCTTGGTCTTTGCCTGGGGAGTAGAGGAACTCAACATTGTAAATAAAAGGCTTAGCTTCTTCAAAATTCATTCTTGTCTTCTATTGTTAGAGACCAGAGCTCGTGCACGCATGCCACCCACCCTGTGATTACAAATCATGGCCCTCGGGTGGGTGGGTGGCATGTGTGCATGAGCTTTGGTCTCTAAAATAGAAGTGTGAGAACTGTTCTCTCTTATGCCTGTTCCCTCCCAAGTACAGTATATCCACGTCAACTTACTCACAGGCGTGATGGTGGTTCACGTTAAGTGTTCACTCTGCTTCTCAGTGGCAGGAGAGCTTTTCTTGCCTTAGCCTACTGTGTCCTCACAGGAACTCTGTAAACTAAGTACTGTTTTTATTCCTACTTTCAAGATGTGGAAGCTGAGACCCAGAGAGGTGAAACCTAAGGAGCCCAAGGTCACACGCCTGGGAGAACGGGGGCTGCAATCCCTGACACAAGGGGCCTAGCAGAAGCCAGGGCAGGTATTAGCAGGCCCATTTTGCAGAGGGGAAGACTGAGGTGCAGTGATGCAAAATGCGTGGCAGAGGGCTGGGCCTAGATTCTGGGAGTTCCGGTTCTGGGTGACCGTCCACTAGAATGGGAAAGGTGGCAGAACCATATATATGAGCCTGTCACTGGTTCAGGGACTTGGTCAGGGGCCTCCCAGAACTTGGAGAAGAGCAACGGACTCTTCAGGGAAGAGCTCGGAACTGGAGAGCAAGAGCTGGGAGCACCTCCCATGGCTGCCGTCTCTGGTCATTTCCAAAGCCCATGCGAAGGCTGCATTTGGTTATCCACCCACTTCCATTTAGCCAGGGCCTTTAATTCATTCCCAAATCCTTAAAAATCACCCGGAACATGTTTAAAAGGGCAGATTTCCGGGCCCCGAGATAGGCCTATTGATTCAGGATCTGGATTTCGGGGGCCTAGGAGTCTGCATTGACAGCATCCCAGGCTCCCCTGAGGGACATTCGTGTTGGAGAATCTCTAGACCTCGGTACTAAGACTCCAGAGAGGTGGAAATGACCGTGGATTCAATCCGAGGCTGCGGGTGGGGTGCTTCAACAAAAGACCACGGCCACTCAGGGCCAGGGCAAACGTTATTCTCACCAGCCCCAGACACTCTGGGGACGTGCTGGAAACATCTGCCTGGCGGAGTGTTTCTGTTTTGCGCCAGTAGGATTTGTGAATCTGAGGGCTGCAGCCTTTCTTTTTTTTTTTTTTTTTGGTATTTAAGAAAATGGTAAAATATACGTAACATAAAATTGACCATTTTAACCATTTTTAGTATACAGTTCAGTGGCATGAAGTACACTCACATTGTGTTCATGCAGCCCAAACTTGAGAGCTCCTTTTGTAACACTCCAGGAAGGAAGGGCTGTGTACACACTAGATGCTTAATAAATGCTTTCAGCTGACAGTGGGGTGGTGGGATTATCGGGGTGGTAGGCTTCATTATCATGGATTAAGTAAGCATTCCCACTCTGTACTTTCTTAGGCAACTTAACCTCACTCTGTAATGCTGAAGCAGACACTAGTGAGCTATGTTTAACGCTTCATTTCTATTTCTGGGTGAAGCAGGATGATGAGTTCATTGTCTGGTCAATGCCAAGGGCAACTTCCTCTGCTTTCCTAGGCTCCCATGGCAGAATAGAGGATATCTGTGAAAAATCCAAATTTTCCTCCTATGTGTGTGTCGGGTAAGGGCAGCCCACAGTTATGACTGGGGCTCCGGTTTCAAATGCCGCTGACTCAAGACCGATCTGGTTGAGAACCAGACAAATGGGCCTTTTTATACTTAAGAGGAGATTTTTCTTACCACGTGTCAACAAAAGATCTGTAGACAATCTTGTTATACATTTCACACTGCTGACTTCATAAGTGTAACAGCACTCATGACCCATTTACATTTTTTGGTGTATTTGGGTTTATTTCTGTGGTTACCATGCACTGAGGGAAGTCCACAAAAGGCGGCCTGTTCAGGGCTGGAGTATGGGGCCAGTGGAATTTTGGTGAGGTTCACAGCGGTAGAAGGGAGTGGACTGGGGGGTGCAGAAGTACTGAATTTTGCAGCTGGAAGGAATCTTATATAGACTAAATCCCCCCTTATTTATAGATGAGGATATTGAGACCCAGAAACAGGGGGTGGTCCTGACCTAAGGTCACATCGCTGGTTAGGCTCTCAGCCCACCACTGACTTCCTGTTCTCCAGACCCATTTACTTGCCACTGCTTGGATCTTCGCAGTCCTTGAACCCTGAGTTCCATTGAGCTAGACGCCTTGTAATGTAATACAGCTAACGGTAAGTTTTCCTGAATTGAGTATTCTTCCAAAAATCATGTATAGATTTGGTGACTTCTCCATTTTTCTTTTCCTGCATTTGGGGAGAATCAGTCTTTGTCTCTGAGCAGATCTTTCTGTTTGAGTGTCTTTTGTAAGAGCTTTATCTTTCTGATTGCATATTCAGAACCCCCTGCCTCTATTGTGATGACAGCTCTGGGTACGTTGGCTCTCTCTCTGGGATGACAGCACGGATTGAAAAGTGGAGAATTGAATCATCAGCTTTCTGGCATGGTTTATTCTGTCCCAGAATCCCAAAGTTCTGTCTGATACTATTTAGTCACTGTCCTTGCCGTGTGAAGAGTGATTCACATGTAAGCCATGGAAAGCACTCAGCAAGCTCTCTGAGATAGGAATTCTTGAGAAGGCCATGAAAAGCCAACAGCGTTAATTGGAGATAGACTGCCATGTGAGAGCCAAACCCCTCATGTTCTCAGGTAAAAGCTAGGAAAATGTTGGGATCTTGTGACATGCAATTGTCTCAGCCTCAAAGCTAGATTAATTAACTCACTAAATGCAAAATGTTTGTTGAGGGCTTATTTTGGTCCTGGCCCTACTCAAAGTAAAAGATATGAAAAGCAACTTGATGCTGCCTTTGACCAGAAGAGGCCATGAGAAGGTGCCCAGGTACTTATCAAGGGGCTTGGTGTCATGCCCCTGTTTCCTTGTTACCCTTAAGGAATGAGAGAGAGATGCTTGAAGAAGAGCAGAAGCTCTGCTTGCCCTTTAAGCTTGGCGAGGGTTGGGTCTGTTTCCTCCTCCATTCCTGGGCTTCTAGTACCATGTGGATGCTCAGTGAATATCTGCTCTTTCTTTTAGCCTTCATACGGGAGGCAACTGTTGTGTAGAGGGAATAAGACTAGACTTGGGTCCCATCTACCTGGGTTGAAGTCTTTGCCCTACCACTTAGGTCTCACCCCTGGACAAGTCACTTGATGTTGCCAAGCCTCCATTTTTGTTGCATTGATAGAGTGGAGATGCCAGCGATTGATCTTGTGACCTTGGGGGCATCACTTAACCTCCCTGACCTTGGATTTCTCATCTTTAAAATGAAGGACAGTGAAGGTAAGTGTGGAGCACATGTCAGAACAGACAGCAAAACAGGCATTCATTATTATCATTCCCATGTCAGAAATGGGCTACTATCTTACTGTTTTATCTCAAATGAAATTTCAAGAGAAGGATATATTGCAACGTGGGTAACTTTCATTTGTCAATGTGTGGATGCGCACCCCCTACCCGGGGTGTATTCCTCAGCAGCCCAGCAGGGGATGGCACGTCCACACATTGCCTGCTTTAATTTTGTTGCCCGTTCTAATTCTGTAGCCCCACTACACACAACCAGCTTGTATCCCAGAGATGAAAGGTAATTTGAATAACTGTTTAAGCCAAAACATAATTGGTGATAAAAGCTAAATGTCTAAGGTCCAGCAGTATCAAGATGACCAGAAGTGATGTATTGGATCCTCTGCTGCTTCTGAACCATCTGGGTTAACACCATACTCTCCACCAGCTTTGGTCATCAAGGAGCACACAGAATCATTGTTTATAATTGAAGACTGTGGACAATGATCTCATAAGATCATCCCTAAGTTACCAGTCCCTTTTATTCTAACGGACATTTGAAGAAAAAGGCCTGAATTTTCAATAAAAGCATCATCTTTTTGCTTTCAAGGCCCTTCAGCTATTTCATTAGGGGACTGAAGCCAGACAACATTTGTGACTTTCCCCTACATTTGGGGAATGGGGGATAGAATATCTTTTGTGGTTTTTGTTTACAAGAAGGAAGATTTCAGACTTGAGCTGGAGTATGAAAGGAAATTGAAACTAAAGATTGGGTTTTGGATTTGACTAAAGTTTCTAATATTGTTCAGCCACAATAAAGCCAAAAGTGTTCACTGTATGCTCTGGCTGATATAATAAACCATGGGCATTTAAGAAAAGGGTTAATTAGGTCAATTAGATTAGATGTTAGGCTGCCTGTTTCTAAATACCATGGGATATAATTTATTTCAGTGGAGCTTTAAGCCCTCATGCATGGTAGACATGTCGATTATGGATAAATTAAAGGAAAAATAAATGAATATTCACTATGGCAGACACAATCAGAGAATGGTAGAAAAATATGTAACTTAACTTTCAACCTCTATACCAGCTAGGATTGTGCCCCTTGCAAAGCTTCCTGGAAGGTTGGGAGCCCAACTTTTTCTCTCTACTTGTTGTAATTTACTTCTAGGATATAGCTGGGCCAGGAGGATTTTGTCAAGAAATGGGTGCTCAGTCTTCTGAGGCTCCATACTTAAGCTGGAAGGAAGGGGAATTTTCATACTTCTTGATTCCTTTTTTTGTAGAGACGGGGGTCTCACTTGGTCATCCAGGCTGGTCTTGAACTCGTAACCTCAAGCAATCCTCCCGCCTTGGCTTCCCAAAATGCTGGGATTAAAAGCGTGAGCCACTGCACCCAGCCTGGGTTTTCATATTTCTTATAATTGTCTTAGAATTTTCAGTTCCAGTACACTCATTGTGAAAAGCAAGTGAAGCCTTGAATATTGATGTTTATTGAGATTAGGAGAAAGTGAAAGGCAAAAATCTGAGTGCCTTTCCCACCTTTCCTGGTGTTTTTCTGGCCCTCCTGTTCTGTCCTGATTTCTCTCCCTGACCCCCTGACCTTGGAAATGCAGGAGCTACTTCTGTCATCAGCCTTTTCTGAGTAGAACCTCTGATAAACGGATGCTTCTTGCATCCTTACCCTTGTGGACTTTGGACCCTGTTCCCAAGGGTGTTGGCCTTCACTAGCATCAGGGTGTTGACTTTCGTTAGCTTCTGCTGGGGGAAAAACTTCAAGCTTGGCCAGGTGGCAGATATCTGCAAGTCTTCATGACATACTAATATTTGTTGAGATATTAGTACTATCTGTGTTTATATATGTATATCTGTGTATATGATTCAAGCACAACTGTGTCAACTGTTTAACAAAGTTTTATGGGAGAAAGCTTGATAATTGAGAAAATTTTATCCCTGTTTATTTATTTGAACCACAACGTCTTGTAGTTTTTCAGACTTTGGGAAAGCTGGTTATGATTTGATGTAGTGGACAAACATTGGAGAGTGACTGGAAACCGCTGATTTAGAGGAACACTGCCTGGGATCTCTGGCCTCAGTGAGGGCTGAGGCAGTTATTTGGTGGGCGGGAGGGTGGGGAGGGTCTTTCTGGATACTGCTGAAGACTCACCGCCTCGATCTATCCTGACAGAGACTGCCCCAGCTCTTCATGACATTCAGGGTAGTGACCTTGGCTGTGTGAGGAGTGGCTTGGGCACAGGCGGTCTCAAAGGGCCTGTTACCCTGGAGCTGCCTGTCTGCATCTGAGCGAGCCCTCCCTTTGGGTGCAGCCTCAGAAGGCACAGGGCATTTTGGTGCTGTGGCACTTTGCCATTTCGATTTGAGGAGATTTGTCTTGGCTTGGAAAACAAAGCATTCAACTTGCAGCAGATTTAAAGAAAAAGGAAGGGAAGTTGGGAACAAACACTCCATCCAGGAGTTTGGGCTTTGAGATGGGGATGGGGATGGGGATGGGATAGAGGGAGGCGGAAAGGAAGTCAGGGATGCACTATGTCATTATCATCAACATCATCATTATATCCTTATTTCATCCAGTCTAAGAAGACTATGGTTGTAGGATGCATCTGTTATGTCAGAGAAATTGAAATATGGAAATGTGCGCCTGAGAGTTGTGGCAGCCAATGCACTCAGTGCTTTCCACTCATGTCCTCCTCTTAATAACTTCATAAGGCAGGTTCTCGCATTATTTCCATCTTATTGGTGAGCAAACAGAGATGCAGGGGTTAAGAAAGCTTGCAGAAGATCATTCTGCTGGCTAGTGGAGGGGCCAGGATTTGAAGCAGGAATTCTAACACCCTTAGAGCCTACCGTTGGCTATGGTGCTCTGCTCCCTAGCAATGAAATCAGTGTTGAGGTAGTCATGTGTGTGTGCGCGTGTGTTTGTGCTTGAAGACTTTGATGTCAACGTTTTGACTAGATGTGTCAGACAGATCTGTTGCCTCTGCCCCCATTACCTGTACTGAGTTACTTAAACCCCAGGCCCCTGTTTTCATGTTATTATCCTTACTAAGGTATGCAACTGGAGTTTAAGTTCTTTCTGTGCATTTCACGTCCCCTCTGCACGCCCTCCTCACGGGCCAATCACTCTTGGGAACACTCAGAGATAATAAACATTTCCCAGCTGTATCATCCTAGAGGATCTGTCATTTATTAGCTGTGTACTGTTGGCAAGAACCTCTCTGCACTTGTTTCCTCATCTGTATGACAGAAATAATACATCTCGGGATGGTAGTGAGGAAGGGAGGGTTAAATAACATGACATTCACTGAAGTGCCTGCCTGGCATTCAGCATTGTATAGAGCCGGAACTCCAAATGTCTTCTGCTTGTACCTGTTTCCCTTCTCCCAAAGTCACCCAGATCACAGGTGGCTGCGAGCTCTGAACTGGAACCGTTTCTAACACATCTGGCCACTTCCTCTAGAGACAGACATGCAAATAGCTTCACATCCTCTTGTAGCTGTAACCATTTGCAGACACCTTATTGTCTTACAGCTTTTTAATTTGCCTGCACAAATAGACCTGCCTGGCCAACTTGGAGGGAATTTTAATATCTAAGCGCAGCCCATACATACGTGTTGCATACTGGGGCCATGCCTTCCTGCTTATCAAGGCAATAGAAATCTTGTACATGGTTTTCTTACTTTCTGGAGAAAGATGGGACTTTGTCTCTCCATTTTGTCGTAACACTTTTTAATTTTTACTTTAAGATGAAACCCCACTCAAAATTGTGTTTCCCTGGATTTCCCTGGGGAAAAACCACTACAGTGGCTTTGACTCTTTTTCCCCTCCTTGGGATCATTCTGATCCCATTCCATATCTTTGGAGGGTCTATGGAATGGGGCTCAGCTTTGCATCTTGTATTCACAATAAGGGAAGCAAGGAGTGAGGGAGATTGGGGGACCGTGGGCATGTTTCATCAGATGTAGCTCCAATGGCCTTTTCTCTCTGACCATATTTCAACAACCACACTTGACACACAGCCTAGCTTCCCCCAAAGCTCACGTGTGCGCCCTCTGCCCCTGTCTGGGGCCTCCCCTATTCATTTTCAGATCTCTTCTGACACCTGCTTTTATCTCCCTCACCCCTTTAACACTTCCTGATGTCAGCAACTTAAGTATATTTAAGCATCCTATATTCCTAAAATATGCAGAAATTAAACAAATACCTTGTCCTCTCAGTTTCTCTTTTTTTTTTTTTTTTTGGGCGGGGGGATGGAGTCTCACTCTGTCGCACAGGCTGGAGTGCAGTGGCGAGATCTCAGCTCACTGCAACCTCTGCCTCCCGGGTTCAAGCAAGTCTCCTGCCTCAGCCTCTGGAGTATCTGGGATTACAGGCACCTGCCACCACACCCAGCTAATTTTTGTATTTTTAGTAGAGATGGGGTTTCACCATGTTAACCAGGCTGGTCTCAAACTCCTGACCTCAAGTGCTCCACCCTCCTTGGCCTCCCAAAGTGTTGGGATTACAGGCGTGAGCCACCGCGCCCCATCCAAAGATCCCTTGAGTAACAATATTCACATCAGTGGCTGAAGATAGAGAATTGTTAGGTTTTTGTTGGGGATATTCCAACTCTTTGTTTAGAACTTGCCTGATTTTCAGTAGCATCTTTAACACTTAGAGTTGATTTGGATCTGGCCTTACATTGAGTCATCATTTTTAGTGGGAAGAATACTATACAACATGAAAGAAAGTGTAAAAACTACTCTATTTTAACGCAGTTGTTCTTTCTTTCTCTCTCTTTCTCTCCTTCTCTCTGTTTCTGCTTTCTTTCTTTCTTTTCACAGAGTCTTACTTTGTCACCCAGGCTGGGGTGCAGTGGTAGAATCTAGGCTCACTGCAATCTCTGCCTTCCGGGTTCAAACAATTCTTGTGCCTCAGCCTCCCCAGTAGCTGGGACTACAGGTATATGCCACCATGCCTGGCTAAGTTTTGTATTTTTAGTAGAGATGGGGTTTTACCATGTTGGCCAGACTGGTCTTGAACTCCTGACCTTAGGTGATCTCCCTTCCTCAGCCTCCCAAAGTGCTGGGATTACAGGTGCGAGCCACCATGCCCTGCCTGTTTTCACTTTTATATGCTGTCTTTTATATGTGTATGTGTATTTACACAACCAAGGTCCCGATCCACATAATATTTTGAATTCTGTTGCTTTAACTTAAACCCCATTTACATGTCTTCATGTTATTTTAATAACAGTAGCATTTTTCGGTTGGTCCAAGATTATAGGAATAATTTCATAAATGATAGTTCATATCCTAGAGTGTTTTCAATTTTTGGCCATTACGAGGGAAATTCTATAGCAAACATCTTTACACATCCATCTTTTAGTTTCTGTTGAATTAATCCCTTGGTGTAATTTCCCAAGAGGGAAACTGCTGGATTTGAAGGGTGTCAACATCTTCACGGCCCCAGTGATGCAGCGCACATGGGGCTGTTTTTAAAATCAGTGTTCTCTCTGTTGGCATCTTGTGCCAGTAAAATGTCAGAAGAAAAGAATATGAATGAACAATTAAAAAGCTAATCCCCATCTTTACCTCTTAAAAACATGGAAATGAAATAGGGGTTTGGGTCCGTGGGTGTTGCCTTGGAAGCCCCAGCTCTGTCACGGCAGGCAGGCCTTTCCTTGGAGGAGAGATCGTCTTTCCAGCTATCTTTGCTTCTGGAGAAAAGATGCTCACCGTGCTTATTCAACAGCCCCACTTCCGCCTCCTGCACTTGCCTCGTACTCACCTTGAGCAATGCCAAAGCACTTAGGCCTCCAGCATACATCATCCACCCCTTCTGTCTGTTGACTGTGCAGTAGCTCCTCTCTGGTTTGTGAAATAGTTGTGTGTCCACTGATTAATGTGTTTGTATTAAAACAGCGAGATTTTGGGTTGGAATATAAGAGGATTTTGAGATACTGTCAAATAATTAGAAAGACAAGGGAGTGGACGATTAGAAATGGGAGCTAATTATGGCTTATTGAGCACTTACCTTGGGCCAGGCCCTGCTCCAAACACGTGACATGGATGAACTTATTTAGTTTTTACGACAACCTTACTAGGTAGACATATTGTTCTCCCCATTTTACAGGTGAGATAACTGAGGCTAAGAGATTGAGTATCTTGTCAAGGACACACAAGATGGGAAGCTGTGTGTATCAATTTGCTAAGGCTGCCATGACAAATCCCCACACGCTGGGTGGCTTTAAACCACAGAAATTTTTTTCTCCCACAGTTCTAAAGGGAGACCGGAGATCCAAAATGAAGGTGTCAGCAGGGCTGTGTTCCCTCTGAAGGCCCTAGAGAAGAATCCCTCCTTGCCTATTCCTGGCTTCTGGTGGCTCCCAGCAATCCTAGGCGTGTCCTGGCCTGTAGCTGCATCACTTGCATCTCCGCCTGTGTCTTCCATGGTCCTCTTCCCTGTGTGTGTCTCTGTGGGTCCTCTCCTCTTCTTATAAGGACACTAGTCTGACCTCACTTAATTTAACTCATTATATCTGTAAAGACTGTATTTCCAGAGGTCACCTTCTGAGATTCCCAGTGGATATGAATTTGGAAGGGACAGCGTGCAATCCACCGTATCATGGTCATAGCATGTCACAGTGGATTGCAGCGGATTGTACACTGCGATCCATGGTTGCAGGTGCCCAGTGGATATGAATTTGGGACACTGTGCAGTCCACTTTACCATGGTCATAGCCAGGACCTGTTCCTGCCTTCTAGGACAAGAGTGGAGAAAAGGGAAAGAAAGCAGAAGCCTAGGTAGGCTCAGGGTTTGCCCGGGTGCTCTTGAGATGGACAAAGAATGGGCGAAAATCCCTTGGGCTTTTAAGAGGTCGTGTGGCCGGGAGGGACTGGAGCCCTGGGCGAGACGCCTGCCCGAGTGAGGTGGGGTTGCCGGGCACAGTGGGACAGTGTGAGGACTGTGTGAGTGAGATTTTCCTGGGCAAAGCTAAACAGCTTTCTGGACTCAAGGGGAGGAGGCAGGTTTGGGGTTAATGCCCCGCCATGCTTGAGTAGCTTAAATAAAGGTTATCTGGACTACTTCCTTTCTTAAGCAGCTACGTTACTCTGTCTCTGAAGCCGTGGGGGAACCCCAGAGGCAGACATCAGCGTGTCCAGGTTGTAAAATCAGACTTGGAGTGCCAGGCAGAGGAGAAAGCACTTTGGCATGTTTTCTGCCTCGCTGCAAAATAAATGTATAAGCATTCCAGGGAAACTGCAGGGAGAGGGGAACATTCTTCAGCAGGCGAGGAAGGATAAATGCAAAGTAAACGTATAAGGCTTATAATTACTCATTTGAAGTGTGTAAAATGTAATTAATATGATCTGTGTTGCAGTGCTGTCTCTCTCGTTTTATTTAAGTGAACATAAAATGTAATTTATGAGGGCTTCCCCAGGTTAACTGCCAATATCAATTCCTTGAACTGTGTTTTTTCCACAGCGTCTTAAGTTTCTCAGCAATAAAGTTCTTCTACTACTGTAGAGGTTTTCAGGGACAGAATTTATGCTGAGCTTTGGGGTAGGGGCTGGTTCTCTTTTACCCCAGACACTCACACTCTCCACCCCTTAGGCCAGCCTAAAGATGCCATTTCCTATTAATTATCTTCTCTGTTGATGTGAGGTTTTTTCATGTCACTGGGATGACAGTTGTATACAGAAAAGGCTTCTAATAAAATTTAAGTCACAAATCTAGGAAGCTACCTTTAAATTTAGAATTACTCTTCTATTCAGAAGCCTTTAACAGTTACATTTAGGGTGGCCTTTAATTAATGTTTGATCCTTTAACACACTTAATCTTCTGATAACAATTCAAATTGCTTTTAAAATGTCATCTATTTACAGTTATTTTTGAATACTTCATTTGCCCAATTAATGCACAAGCATTTATTTATTCATTTGTTTGTTTATTTATTTTGAGATAGGGTCTCACGCAGTTGCCCAGACTAGAGTGCAGTGGCAGGATGGTGGCTCACTGCAGCCTCAACCTCCTGGGCTCAAGCAGTCCTTCCACTTCCGCTTCCCTGGTGGCTGGGACTACAGGCATGCACCACCACACCTTGGTGGTGTTTGTATTTTTTGTAGAGATGGGGTTTTGTCCTGTTGCCCAGGCAGGTCTCGAAAACCTGGGCTCAAGCAATCTACCCGCCTTAGCCTTCCACAGTGCTGGGATTACACGTGTTCACCATCCTGCCCGGCTCAAGTATTTACGTAATAGAAATCTAATACCTCAAACTTAAATATGGCAGATCTTAAGATTTACTTATTTAATTTATTTAATGTTTCAGACTCTTCAATTGGTTAGAGATTAAGATTTTTTTGTTTTGTCTTGTTTTGTTTTTGAGATGGAGTCTCACTCTGTTGCCTGGGCTAGAGGAGATTAAGTTTTTAAAATGCTCTAGTATTATATGTAAACTTAGATTTCAGCTTAAAATTTCAAATCAAATAAATTGTTCAATGAAGTCTTTCATAGTGTATTGCAATGTAGATCTATTCAAGCAGGTCAAAATCTTGAAAATATTAATATTATGGGTTTATTCTTAAACATCTCTATACTTATTTTAAAAGCAGTCTTATTGAAATATTATTTACGTGTAAAATTCACCCACTTTCAGTGTAGAATTCAATGAATTTTAGCATTTTATAGAGTGCGTCCCCACAGTCTAATTTTAGAACATTTCCATCACCCTGGAAAGAAACTCTGTGTCTATTTATTGTCACTTGCCATCCCCACCCCTGGCCTTAGGCAGTTGCTGGTCTACTTTCTGTGTCTGTGTACTTACCAGTTCTGGACATTTTTTTGCACTTCATTTGAAATCATCCCAGGTTTTTAAGAAAACAATTTTGGCATCTCAAACAATATTGGGGTCACCTTCTCAAGCCACTTTTCGGGTTGCAGCCTCAGAAGCCTGAAGCTGCTTTCTTCAGAGCCGAGCTCTGCTCTGAGTGGGTTCCTGCAGCCTATGACCCAGACTTGAGTCACAGACTGGCTCATTCCAATGTCTTGCCACCAAAGACCAGACCCACCCAGATGGCTTCATTATGTCTTGATTCCTTCCTTGCCTGTCCTCAGGTTCACAAACAGCTTTAAGACTTAGTTAAGTGAGAGTTGACTGAAGTCCATCCTGGCATTGTTTTACCTAAGGTCACTGTTCTAAAGTTCTGTATGTGACAGCCATGCTCCATTGCCCACCTGCCATCCTCACAGCACCAGCTTTCAGTGTAGAAAGCTGGTGTACTACCATGCCCAGCTAATTTTTGTATTTTCATAGAGATGGGGCTTCACCACGTTGACCAGGCTGGTTTTGAACCATCAAGCCAGTTAGTGGTGGCCACCAGCCAACCTGCTCACCAGCAGCCTCTGGGCTCCGCCTCAGGGTGTTGCTCCATGTCCCAGCAAAACAGCTTAAAAAGCAAAACCGCAGCCAGGAGTTGGACAGATACCTGAACACCGTGTTCATAGCAGCATGAGTCACGGTGGCCAGAAGTTGGAAGCAACCCTAATGCCCATCAGTGGATGAATGGATAGTGGTATGTATGATGGGATATTATTCAGAATAACAATATGTCAGAATAAGGAAATTCTTATACATTCTACAATGTGGATGGACTTAAAAGACATTACGCTAAGTGAAAAAAGCCAGACACAAAAGGACAGACAGTGTATGATCCCACTTGCGTGAAGCACTTAGAATATTCTAATTCAGCTGGGTTTGGTGGCTCACATCTGTAATCCCAGCACTTTGGGAGGCCGAGGTGGGTGGATTGCTTGAGTCCAGGAATTCAAGGCAAGCATGGGCAACATGGTGAAACCCATCAAGGCAAGCCTGGGCAACATGGCAAAACCCATCTCTATAAAAAATTCAAAAATTAGCCAGGGATGGTGGCCTGTGTCTGTAGTCCCAGCTACTCTGAAGGCTGAGGTGGGAGGATTGCTTGAGACTGGAAGGCAGAGGTTGCAGTGAGCCAAGTTTGTACCACTGCACTCCAGCCTGGGTGACACAGCAAGACCTTGTCTCAAAAAAAAAAAAAAAAGAATATTCAAATTCATAGAGACAGGAACTCGAATGGGGGTTACCATGGACAAGAGAGACGGGAATGGGGAGTTGTTATTACAAAGTGATATATAGTTGGTGACAGTTGCACAAGAATGTGAATGTACTTAATGGCACTGACTTGGACACCTGAAAGTGGTCAAAATGGCAAATTTTATGTTATGTATATTTTATTACAATTAACAAAAAAGCAAAACTGCAGTTGTATTATTTCTTGCCTCGAAGAACTGATTCAAGGGTTCTAGTTTGACTACAGAATCAGATGAATGCTTTCTCGGTTTGGCCTCAAATCCTTGTCTGGATGACTTAAAGTTCCCAGCACTTTGGGAGGCTGAGGCAGGCGGATCACCTGAGGTCAGGAGTTCAAGACCAGCCTAGTCCACATGGTGAAACCCCGTCTCTATGAAAATACAAAAATTAGGTGGGCGTGTGGCACATGCCTGTAATCCCAGCTACTCGGGAGGCTGAGGCAGGAGAATTGCTTGAACCCAGGAGGAGGAGGCTGCAGTGAGCCAAGATGGCGCCACTGCACTACAGCCTGGGCGGCAAAGCAAGACTCTGTCTCAAAAATAAATAAATAAATACATAAAGATGCTTCACCCTCGCTGGCCCGTCCCTTGGCTGTTAGGTGCCACATGACCCTTGTAAGTACCTATGCCCAGGCCCCTGGCCTCATTGGCCCCACCTGGTACCAGTTTCTCCCTCTGCTCTTCTCCAGATGGCCTGCACGTGTGCTCTCTATGTGTGCACCTGTTCCCCATGTCTGGCTGGTCCAGCGTCCCCAGACCCTTCCAAGATACAAATCCCCTGGGGTGCTCATCAAGCTTGAAGCTTCCCAGGCCCCTCTGTAGGAGAACCTGATTCAGAAGGGCTGGGAATATATGTTTTTTAAATAGTACCTCGGATGACTCTTATCAGGAAAGTTTAGAAGACCTTGGACTGGGGTGAGTGTATTTCAAAATGGTTTAGTTTCCTGTCTTTTGGGAAAGGCACTTCCATTCATTCATTTATTCATTCAGCCCTGAATTTAGGCCCCTTTTAGGAACTGAGGATATTGTGGTAGACAAGACAGTCCAAGTCCTTTTGCTCATGAAACTTAGGGTCTCGTGGTGGCAATAAATAGACAACAGCCAATAAAGCATTTAAGATAGAAAGACGGGAGGGAATCAATGCCTTGAAGAAGAATATGGCAGGTGGGGCATGGCGGCTTATACCTGTAATCCCAGCACTTTGGGAGGCTGAGGCGGGCAGATCACTTGAAGCCAGGAGTTTGAGACCAGCCTGGCCAACATGGTGAAACCCTGTCTACTAAAAATGCCAAAAATTAGCTGGGCGTGGTGGCACACGCCTGTAATCCCAGCTACTTGGGAGGCTGAGGCATGAGAATCGCTCAAACATGGGAGTTGGAAGTTGCAGTGAGCCAATATCACACCACTTTACTCTAGCCTGGGCGACAGAACAAGACCCTGTCTTTAAAAAAAAAAAAAGAATACAGCAAAGAAGGGGAGGGACAGGAGAGAAATGAGGCCACGGGAGACAGTGTGTCCAGGGAAGCTCTCTCTGGGGACCTGATGATGCGGTCGGAGGGCAGAGTAAAGAAGAGAGCAGTTGTTGGTGTTGGGAGAGGGGCTCCAGGCCGACAGAGCAATGAGTGCAAAGGCCCTGAGGCTCATGCTTGGTTTTTTGGAGAAAGAGCAAGATGACCAGTATGGCAGAGGAGGAGGGGCAGAGGCAGGTGGCGCTATATCATGGGGGGCCTCTGGGCCATGGAAAGACTTTGGATTTTGTTCTAAGATGGTGGCAGATCTTTGGAGCAGGAAGGCTGTTGTGATCTGATTTACGTTTTTAGAAGATTATTCTGGCCGCTGGTAGAGAATAGAGTAGGGAGGCCAAGGTGGCAACAGAGAGACCAGTTAAGAGGTTTTTGTCATAGCCCAAGGGGAAGGCGATGATGGCTTGTACCAGGGTGGTGAGGACAGAGACATGCTGATGGGTGGGGCATAGCAGACTGAAAAAAGAGTTTAAGAATAATTCCTCGCTGTTTGGTCTTCACAGCTAGGGCATGGTGGTGGCATCCACTGTGATGGTGAACATTGTAGGAGGGAAATTTTAACTGTGGAAGCCAGGAGTTCTCTTTATCAATGTTTAACATATTCCATTCATAAGCACCCTCAAATTGAACTTAAAGGAAGAGTCAAGTCAAGGCCACAGGTCCTACAACAGGGCTGGAAAGCACACCTGTGGGACCTCTGGCCTTGGCTTGACTCTTTCCAGATATCTGAGTCAGGCGTTTTCAAACCATGCACCATGACCCATTGGTGTGTTGTAAAATGGGTTTAGTGAGTTGTGATTAGTACTTTATAAAAGAACAATAGGAAATGTTAGTTCGTCACACATAGTAAGGATAGTACTTCTAAAATAAAACTTGTCTTGGTTTTCTATATATATTTATATGTAAATCACGTGCAAAAGGAGAAAGGGATGAGGCCAGGAATCAGGAGGTCTTCATTTTAGCTGCAACTCGGCCTATAGCCAGCAGTGTGTCCTTGAACAGATCACCTTCTATCCTGCACGTCCATTTCTTGACCTGTAAAATGGGCCTAGGGATGTGGTAGTTTAATCTTTTAATACCTGGCACCTCCTCCCCTCCCCTCCCTTCCGCTCCCCTTCCCTGCCATCTCCTCTCCTCTCTTCCCCTTCTCTCCTCCCTTCCCCTTCTCTCTCTTACTGTCCCTTTCTCTCTTCTCCCTTCTCGTCTCTCATGCTCTCAGTGGGTGGACAGCATACCCCACTGGCCAGGAAGATTACGTTTGAGCTTTGTGTCTTAATCTGTTCAGGGTGCTATAACAAAATACCATGAACTGGGTGGCTTATACAGAACAGAAATGCATTTCTCACAGTTCTGGAGGCTGGGAAGCCCAAGACCAAGGCATTGGTAGATTTGGTGTCTGGTGAGGCCCTGCTTTCTGGTTCATAGGTAGTCCCTTCTTGCTGTGTCCTCACATGGTGGAGGGGGTAAGTGGTCTTTTTAGGGGCTTCTTTTATAAGGGCACTAATCCCATTTATGAGGTCTCTACCCCCCATGACCAAATCACCTTCCAAAGGCCCCACCCTCTAAAATGATTATCTTGGGGGTTAGTATTTTGGGAGGACAAAAACATCCAGATTATAGCACTTTGTGTCCTGCCATTTCTTTTGCTCAGTCAGAATCAGTTTTGAGGATACTTTCCCTAACCACATAGATTCATTCTCTTTCCTTGTGTGGAAGTCATTGGACCAGGTGGTCTCTGAAGAGCTCTTTTTGTCTTAGATGAGCCTGATGGTGCACTAACCCGTCAGGCTGACAACAGATTTGTACTTGGACAGGGATCTTGTACTTTTGGAAGTAGGCATGCGCTCTGGGCATATGTCTGCAGATCGGCCAGAATTCTCTAAAAGAGGGAATGGGTTGGCTGCTGGGGCCATCGGTTTGGGGGACTCCATTTGGTGGCCCAGTTCTTCTCCTGGTTGGTAAATATTTTAATGTATACAGTATATTCTTCAAAGCTGAGTATAAGAGCCCCCACTGGAAGGCTTCCATGTCAGTAAATCTCACGGCTCTTAGATGAAGCTGCATCTTTTCCCAAGCTATACTAAGCACATTCACGTAATTCTTAGATTTACACCCTTGACTTTCATCTGCCAAGTTTAATTCACTTTAGTTCTACAACCACCTTCTACAGGCTGGGCGTCGGGAGGGGCTCTTGCTTGGAGGAGCTGGAGTAGGAGAGACCGACGTGGGAATGGCTATGATATAGGTTCAGATTATTCTCTAATCAAATCAACCCCAAATCCCTCAGTATTCTTCAGTGAATTTGCTTATAGGGTCTCCAGTAAGGAGAAAGAGATTTGGGAATGGTTTTAAAGGCTCTGAATTGTCCCTGTGGGAGGGACTGGGTGAGGGGAGGAATGGGAAGTTGGAAAACTTAAGTTTGATAATGGCATGGATGACAGGTTAGGCTGAACCCTATTTTCACCTCACTGTTTCACGGCTCCTGGAAAGTCACTTGTGAATACAAGTGTGCTGAATGTTTTGTAAAGCTCCTGAAGGTCTGATTGGTGGGAGAATACTGGGTCAACATTTGGGATTGCCTATTTGCTTGGTCTCTATCAGTCCCCAACATCTATAAGCTGTGACATGTCCCATTTCCCAGGAGTGGGGGAAAGCATGCAGGTGTGTGGGTTTGAATCCCAACTCTGCCATTCACTAGCTATGTCACTGGGTCAGTTCTTAACTTCTTTGAGCCTCAGCTTCCTTGTCTGTAAAATGGGTGTGATACCACCTCCCTCCTGGCTTGGCCGTAAGTAATAGAGAGAGACAGTAATAAAGGCTCATGTTGACTGGGTACTTGGAGAGTTCATTTAAGGCACATCACAGCACCACAACAGTATATCATATTAATTTTTCTTTTTGATTTAACTACTTTGCCTAAGAAGGTAATTGAAACACTTTGAGGAAGCATTGGCACTTTGGGAAGAATCTGTCAGTAGGGCACATGCTAACTCCTTTTCTTTGTTCGTTTGCTGTAAGTAAGTGATACCCTTTAGTAGAGTACCTTTGGTTAAAGCCTCAGATCACTTGTTCTGTTGTTTTTATTCATTTGACACAAACGTACCGAGTACCTGCTGTGCACGGAGCGCTTAGGCCGTGGACATGTCGAGAGGGGCAAACCTGGCAGGCGAGGGGCTTGGCTAGGCCCAGGGGTGATCTCCAGCCCTGCTGTGGGACCTCTGGCCATTCTGTCCCCACACTGGGCCCAGTATTTTCCTCTGCAAATGAGCAGGAGTGACCAGATGAGGGCTAAGAAACCCTCAGACTCCAAATATGAGTTTGGATTCAAAGAGCTACAGGATCCTTGTAATAAAATGAAATCTCACGGAGACAGAGGTTCCTGGGTATTTGTAAATCTCAGAGTGGATTAGCTTCAGATGTAGTTTTCGGGAGGACTTACTGGCTTCTGTTTACCTCTCATATTTATGAGAACGGTTTAGGATTGAACCAAGTCTAAGCCAAACTGTGATGTAGAAGCCTTCGGGCTTCAGTACTCTCCTTCCTCTTCTCCCCGCTCTCCCCCTTTTATTTTGCTTTTTCTTCTCTTGCCTCCAGTTCTGGTATTCCTTCCAGAAAGCGACTCAAACAGTGCGCTTGGGTTCTAGTGTTAGAAGGGAGTTCCTTCCTTTGCATTTAAAAGGAGAGTAGGGCTTGACGAGGTGGCTCACGCCTGTAATCCCAGCACTCTGGGAGACCAAGGTGGGAGGATTGCTTGAATGCAGGAGTTCGAGACCGGCCTGGGCAACATGGCAAAACTGTTTCCACAAAACAATTGCAAAAATTATCTGGGCATGGTGGCATATGCCTGTAGTCCCAGGCACTGGGGAGGCTGAGGTGGGAAGATCACTTGAGCCTGGGAGATAGAGGTTGAGATTGGGCTACTGCCCTCCTGCGTGGGTGACAGAGTGAGACCCTGTCTCAAAAAATTAAAAAATAAAATAAAAGGAGAGTGTTGGCAGTGCTGAACTCAAAGTAATGTAAGTCATTGCTAAGGAGAGCTTCAAGGTGCCTCTGTTAGGGGTCAGATTCTTCCCACTCTGAGATCCCCTAACTCTGAGTTCCTCCTGGGAGAGCTTCAGGTTGCAGCTGGGTTACTGAGACAAGGAGTTTGTCCTAAAAGCTACCCGTGTGGCCCACGCCCCGCTGAGCTACAGACTACCAGCTCTGCTTCTGTGTAAGGTTTTTTCTTGGAGGGGATGTCACTATTTCTGTGTTATTATTGCAAAATGATAAAAACCTCACTAGCAGGGGTTTTAAAACGCTGGTGGATTGTAAACCGGGTAGAGATTGTTCTCACAGCCAGGTGTGGCTTTTCCGTTCCCTGCCTCTCCTGGCCTCAGATTCTTTCCTCCCACGCTGATTACTGTTTCACTGCTCCCCACCCACCGCTCCTTCCACCCTGACTCCCCAAACCTGAGCAATTCTAGGGCTTGTTTAACCCATGGTTCTACCATGGTTAACTTCTGCCGCCCTGTGCTTGGAAGTTAGGAGGTTAGAGTTAGAGCCAGCTCTCCACGGGCTGCTCTCAGTTAGCGGACTGGGAATGGAGGGTCCACTTGAAAACAACGTGCTCTTCATTATAATGAAACACACACAAGCGGCTCGAGTTTAATTTTAGCTTCATTTATGTATCGTGGGAGATGTGGAACTGTTCCTGGGTCCAAGAAATCATACTGTAATTTGAGCTAATTAGATTCTTAGCGATCACATGGTTGAATCTCTTCACCTGACTAAGGAGAAAACGGAGGCCCAGGGAGACCTTGTTCAAAGTGAAGATCTTAGTTTGGTGGCAGAGCTAGGGGTGGGATCCAGCTCTGTGGCTTTCCACGTGGACAGTTTTTGAGTGCCATGGACCAGGCTAGTTTACGTGTTCACTTCATTCCCACCACCACCCTATGATACAGGCATTATTAACCGCGTTACATAGCTGAGTTTCAGAGATTAGGAAGTTGACCCAACGTCCCAAGGCTAGTTAATGGGTAAAACCAGGACTTGAATCCAATTCTGGTTGAACCTGCTTCTTCCAAAGGGTTTTGCTGGGTGAGCAACTCATCTTGGTTTACCTGGAACTTACTTGATTTTAGCACTCATTTCATCACAGTGAGCTCAGAAGAGGATGAGGGAGAGCTGGGAGACTCAGTGTCCTTTGAGGGCTGACTTTGGGTCCCCCGGGTGCAAAACAGAATTGCCTGTCCTTGCAGGAGCAGCTCCCGCTGAGGGAGCTGGGCATTGCTCACCCTTCTAACTTGATGAGGTTGAATCAGACACTGTTCTGTCTTGACGAATGGATGGGCTGGGGCACACTGCTAGGGCTCCGGCATGAATTTGTGCATTTGGAAAAAACATTTCTGCAAGTGCATTGCTGCCCTGCACTCTCTGAGTGTGGAGCAGATGAATCATGCCCAGCCTGTTAGCAAGTCAGATTTGGAAAGCGTCCGAAGTCAACCGAGTATTAGAGTTGTTTTGCCAGCAGAAGGAGCAGAGACCCATCTGGACTTGGGTGATTTAGTACAGCAGTGCTTCATTTTGAAACGTTGAGGGAAGTGACAGCCCAAAAATGGTAGGAGTTGTAAGGGTAAAAGCATCTTTTACTGCCTTTCGAGACAGCACGGTGAAGAGCACCAGTGCTAGAAATAAACAGACATGGGTTGTCAATTAGATACTTGCCCTTGCTGCTTGCTGGCTGTGTGATCTTGGACAAGTTACTTAACCTCTCTGGGCTTCAGTTTTCTCAAGTGCAAAATGGGAGTAGATGACATCATTATTACATCTAACTTAAAGAGGTTTTATCAGGATTCAATGAAACAATGTGAGAAAAGGGCTGAGCATCGTGTCAGGCATCAGATACATGGTACATTCCCACTACGTGGTAGTTTATTTTGTAAGATATGACTTCTGGCCCTGGCTCTGCTGCTAGCTACACTGGGCACTTTGGGCAAGCGTGTAAGGTCTCCGAGTTTCTTCTGTAAATCGAGGGGATTGGCCTATACTCGAATCCCTTGGAATTCTAAATGTCTTTGGTTTTAGGACATGCATGAGAGGCAAGTTCCTACCTAGGGTCCTGCAGTATTTCAGTTCTATGTCTTCAGACCTGAATTAACAATCCAGCAGCTCTCTTGCATTCCAGCAGCACTGAGAGGGTCACAGGGAGTCGCCCAGAGAACTAGGTGGGCTTGATTCCTTTGTCCTGAGCCAGCTCTCCACGGGCTGCTCTCAGTTAGCAGACTGGGAATGGAGGGTCCACTTGAAAACAACGTGCTCTTCATTATAATGAAACACACACAAGCGGCTTGAGTTTAATTTTAGCTTCATTTATGTATCGTAGGAGATGTGGAACTGTTTCTGGGTCCAAGAAATCATACTGTAAATTGAGCTAATTAGGTTGTTTAAAAAAAAAAACCTTTAATCCCATTGATTTGAGTTTAGAGAGGAGAAAACAAGTGTTGTGGCTAAATAAAACTCCCAGCGGGCGGGGTGGACAGCAGAAGGCTGCCGTTAAATGTCCTCGGGGCCTCAGGGATTTCTTTTACGGGGCTTTTGATCATCAGACCTTTCATTTTTCAAAGGAAAAAAAAAATAACCGTAGCCTAATACTACTGGCAGTTTTCTCCATATATAGCAAGAACTAAACCTCTCTGATGCTCTTAAAGGAAGTGTTAAATCCTCTATCATTCATCAACCTATTGAGTACCTACTACATGCCAGGCACTACAGCAACAACATGAATAGGTTAGTGAGAGGCTCTATCCCCCAAACCCAGTGCCTGGCGAGTTGCCCCGCACATCGTAGGTGCGTGATAAAAACTTGTCGAATGAATGAGTGTAATAAAACCATTAATTAATAGTTTGCCATCACAGCATTTCAATGAATCCTATTACATTTTGACTTGTCCTAGAAGTGGCCAGCCAAGCAGGTCTCAGGCCTGGAGGAGACTATGGGGATGTTTGACTTACCTGTCAGTGAAGAGGTGACCCAGTGTGGCAGCTGAGACCATGGGCTGTCTAAGGCAGAATCCCATCTCCACCTCTTTCTAGTCATGAGACCTGGGCAGGTTACCTAACCCTGCTGTGCCTCGGTATTCTCATCAGTGAAGTGAGGATGGTAGTAGTACCCGCGCCGTGGGACTGTTGTGGGGATTAAATGTGTGAACTGCTTGGTGAAGCATTGATGCCCTCTGAACGTTAGCTGCCACCGTCTGGGCCTTGGTTACTCAAACTCCCCTAACACCACTTGTAAGATACATGTGGGGTGAATATACTCGTGTGCATAATTGCTAGTCCTTCCTTTGCATCCCAGACAACAGAGTAGGTCCTCATTGTTACCATTTGCATATGACTAGCCCAGAAGTCATTTGTGGCCCCTGGAAACCGAAAGCCCCTGTGGTCTAAACCTGAGAGGGTACAGTGGGGCTTAACTTCTAGGGAGGGTCCGAACCTTCACGCAACATCAGCAGTAGGAGATGGTCCACAGCTCTTACTGTAGATGCTACAGTGTCTTCTGAGGTAGATGGAGCCCGGTGGTGTGGAAATTGTTTATTCTATAATTGGATGCTCAAGAATCAGAAAGCATAAAGAGTATAATTTGTACCTGTCTTCCCCATGGTGGGGAAGTCTTATTAAAATGCAGATTCCTGGGCCTTCACTTCCATCTGCCCTTCCTTCTGATTCAACAACTCTGGGAGGAAGCCCAAGAATGTGCCCAGAAATCTGCTTTTTTAAACAAGCAATATGATGGGCAAAGTAAGTAGAGCGCACATTGAGAAACTCTAGTTTTTGGAACGTGACATGGAGGATTTGGGGAACTTTATCTTTTCTTCACTCTCCTTCTCTTCCTTCCACAGATCACTGGGCTCCTCCTGAGTCGTCTGGCTCCTTCTTTTCTCTTGAGGAGAGACAAAGTGCTGGCCCAAGCCTCCCACCCTGGTGGGCGGGGCGGGCCTTGACTCAGTGGTCTGTATCCTCGTGGCCGGCTGGCCTAGCTGAATTGGGAGGTGACCCTTGGCTCCTCCCTTGGGCAGCGCCTGTCAGTCTCGAGGCCAGCTTGGCTCCTTTCCACTGACATGGCCTTGACCTTGGCCAAGTGCCTGCAGTAAAGGGAGGCGCGGAGGGGTTATCTGTAAAATGCAGGTACTTCCTTCCCCGTGGGAAGGATCCCACTGCACCGACTGCCTGGTGCACAGTGAGCACTCCAGAAATGGTGGGGTTGTTATCATTCCCATAAAAGGCACACAAGGCCCCTTTGGCTTTTGTGGTCTGGGGAGCCAAGGCCGGTTCCCATGGCACCTAGTGAAGTCACGGGCAGGGCTGATGGCTGTGGGCAAATAACCCAAGGCTCAGGCCCCACACGGTCAAAGCATTTTAAAGACCTCGTATTAGAAAAATAAACCAATTAAATAATACTGCCCCCCATAAAAGCAGACTTTTAATGGATTCCATGGTAGGTTTTTCACCACGGCGGTCCCGGAGCCATGGGCCTCGATGAGCCTGTCTGCCGCCATAGGGAGAATTTAATCTTGCCCGGCGTGGGCATAATTTTACGAGTTTTATGGCTGTTTTTACTTCTCCGAAGTGTTGCTATGTCATTGTGCACCAAGGGCAACTTGTGTGCATTTAACAGTTTACCTCCTTTTTGGTGGAAATGAAAAATGAAGTCATAAATTAAAGAAAAACAACATAGAATTTTTTTTTTCCCTCTTCTTGGGGCAACTGGAGGAACAAAGAACCAGTGTTTCTCTGTACAGCCTGATCAAATTCTAATGGCTTTAATGTATTGACATTTGCCTGTGATTCTGCCCTCCGCAGGGAAGACTGTGGGCATGTAGCTATGTTTGGAGCTTGTACTACTGACCCTGAGAAGACCTGGAGCGGTTCTCTAGGGCAGGGGTTGGCAAACTGTAGCCCAAGGACCAAAGCTGGCCCACTGCCCATTGTTGTTCATTGATGGAAAAAACTCAAAAGAAGAATAATATTTTCTGACACATGAAAATTAGGTGACATTTTCCCAGATTTCCCTGTTCATCGGTGAAGTTTTGTTGGTGCCCAGCCACACCCATTCCTTTCAGTATCTTTTGGTAAGGCTTGCACACCACGATGGCCCTGCAGAAGAGTTATGACAGAGGCTGCAGGGTGCAAAGCCTAAATGCTGTCTGGCTGCTTACAGAAAATTCTGCTGACCCCTGCCCTAGGAAGTCAAGGAAAAGGAAAGAGAAAACATGGCATCTTGTTTCTGGGCATTGATGATTGACTTGCAGAGTTTCCATGTGGCTCAAAGTGACAAGTCAACAGAGGCTCACCTGAGCAGCAGTTGTTCCTCCGGAGACCTTCCAGATGTCATCAGCTGCTTGTGGATGACTCTCCTCCCTTTCCCGACCTCAGATTAACTTCTGAGCAGAGGTCCCTGGGCTTACCCCCTGCAGCCAGCCCTCCCAGTCATTTGAGCTGTACCCTGCTTGAGGTCTGGTTTCTCCTCATCAGGCCCCTTGATAGCCACGAGTAGAGAAGTTCCTGCCTTCCTCCCAAGGGGATCTTAAATAGCTTCTGAAATTTGTCACCTACACTTTTAAACTCTGGCTTTTTGCCAGGCACACTTTTAAGCATTTTGCACATAGTAGTTACTCCTTTAATCTTCACATCCAACCCAGGAAGTTAGATGCCTCTCATTCCCATTTTACAGACAAAGAAGCAGAGGCACAGAGAGGTTAGGTAGTTTCCCTAAGGTCACACAGCCGGTAGTAGTAGAGCCAGTATTCAAACCCAGGCTGTCTGTTCCAGGGAATGTCCTGCTCTCCATTTGCTGCCTCTGTGGAGCAGGTGAGTTCTTTAGGCTCATGGAAGATTCTAGTTTTCCTTTTTTCACTCATGCCATTGTTGCACCTTGAACCATAAGAAAACTGCCTATGGTATACTTGAGCAGAAAGCCCCATTTAGTCTTCCCCCATCTCTCTTTTTTTCCTCTCTCCTTCCTTCCCTTCTTCCTTCCCTCCCTTCTTCCCTCCTTCCTCCTTCTCTGCTTCCTTTTTTCCTTTCCTCTTTCCTTTCCTTCCTCTTTTCCTCTCTCTTTCTTCCCTTCCTTCGCCTCCTCCCCTCCCTTTCCTTCTCCTTTCCTCCTTCCCTCTTTCCTTCTCTCCCTCTCTACTGCTCTCTTTCCTTCCCTCCTACCTTCCTTTTTTCCTTCCTTCCTTCCCTCTCTCCCCATTTCGTCCCTCGCTTCCTCCTTCCTCCTCCCACCAACAAATAATGATCAAGCCCATGACTATGCTTTACACAATGCATGAGGGGCTGCACAGAGTGAACAAGAAAAATGAAAAGGAAAGAATTCATTGCCATTTAAAAAGAGCTCTTGGTGGCTTCAATGTTGGTGGGTTTTGAGGAGTTCACTTAATTCCTCCTCTTTTATTAATTGTAAGTACCATCTCTGTCTGGACCCATGAACTCTTGTCTTTTCTGCTTCATGCTGATATTTTCACTAAAAATAACATAATTTAGGAGAGGCTTTGGGGAGGCTGGGCCTCTGACCTATTCCGTGGGAGGAGCCTCCTGGGGAAGGACCTGCCCGTTCTCAGAAGCCCAGCTTCCAGGGACTAGGAATAAAAGGTCATTGACTGTTGCTGGAGAAGTCTGCGGAATCTTAAAATGTGTTACCAAGCCTGGTGCTGGGTAGAACTTGCTGTGTTTGAAGCAGCCATTATGCTATCTTTTGTAAGTGGTTTCGTTTCAATGAGTTTTAGATGTCTGTCTTGTTTTCTTAAAACACTTGCTGGGGAGACTTTTTAGCATGATTTAGATCCTTCTGGATGTGGAGATGCCTGAATGTTGGGAAGACAGACGGCAGCTGTGCTGTTGGAGAAGGGACAGCGTGGAAATCTTCCTTTGCTAGAAGCTGGTTTTCTCTTTCTTTCCTGCCTGTTTCTTCTTCCCTCCTCTGTGCCTTTTTCTTTGTCAGACAACAAATCTTTATTGCTCATTTCTGATGAGCCTTCACTTTCTTTCCTCAGTCATGCGGAGGAATCCCTTTGGTGTGGACATCTGCTGCCGGAAGGGGTCCCGAAGCCCCCTGCAGGAACTCTACAACCCAATCCAGGTAAGCTTCGAGTACTCTGTCAGCATGTGAACCTTTTTTTTTTGGTGGGGATGGATACTAAAAACTCCAAAATTGTGGTCTTTGGGGGATTTAAAACTTCCTTTCACAGCCCAGCATTTTACCTTCAGTGGTTGCTTTCTTCGTCACCCTTGTTCTATGTAGCATCTCTGAAAATTTCTAGCAGGGGATGTTTAGAATTAAATAAATGCCTAGGCTCAGTGCTAAGCATTCAGACCTGCCCAGGGTTTGAACTCCTGAGATTAATACAGTCTTAAGTCCGAGCAATGGGACTCGGAAATTAAAGGGCCTGCGAGGCTGTGCAGTCTTCTCGTTGGTATCCCCAAAGGAAGAGTTGCACATGGGTACACTTGACACCCACTCCCACATCCCACATATTAAAGCCCAGTGATGCCCCACCTCACTGTGCCAGTTTGGCAAACTCCCTTGTGAGCAGGGACCTTTTGCTAAGTGACTGCCTCAGTAAATCTAACTTGTTAGTTTAATGAGGTAGCAAACGTGGCCTCTGTGCCATCAATTATGAAAAGAGCTCCTCTTTGAGCAAAAAAAAATCCAACCAAGGAAAAGTGTCTTCTGTGGAAAGCTAGTGCAAAGTTAGGAGGCCTGGTTGCCATGGCAACAGCCTCAGTGGCGTGTGTGGGTCCTGATGTGGAGACTCTGGGACTGATCCTTTCGTAGGAACATTAATTAGCATTTGATGCCCAGAACTGGTGAGTGAACAACTAGCAGCAGCATCAGTGGACATTCGATAGCTGTAGAGAAAGAGGGGAAAATGTACTGCTTTGGCTACAGTCTCTGACTAAATTTAATACTTCTTTGGACCAAGGTACCTGGTGGAAGAAGATAATGCATGGGCCTCAAAGGTGTCGAATTTTTAGAACTCTTGCAAAGGGATGCACTCGAGAACTACCTGGTACCCCCTACCACCCTTCCCAATCTCTCACCTCCACTCCCTTCCGGAAAAATAGACTCCTGAGTTTATGCATCATGGGTGGCCTAATTAGGTTAACTCATGCCCTGTCTTGAGGTGTGACTTGGCCAGATTAGTCCATTAGTTGCCACATCAGTATTGCCTGAGGCTTGCTGTACTGGGTTCTGTGGTGACTCAGTGGGGAATTTGATAGTTGGGTTCCCTTTGGTGCCCCAAAAACTCTGCATATGATAGGCAGGTCTCCCAGCCTGTCCACACACATTCTGTCCTAAGGAAGAGGCAGAACTGTGTTTCAACAAAGGATGGGATATCTGGTAACCCGTGTTGAAAACAACACAGGCTCCTCAGATGCAAACCATTCCCATCTTTTTGTTGATATCCTCTGTTCTCAGAGCATTTTCTCCTTCAATACAAAACTGCTGAAACACTGCTGCAGATTTTATGGGTAACATATGGTGCCATGGGAAAAGCTATTTCTGAAGTCACCGCCCCTGTGGATGGAAGGTCCATGGACTGCGTCTGTCCTATTCACTGTTGGCTCCTCAGTACCTAACACAGGGCTCTCAAATACTTGTGATTCAAAACATGAAAGTCCAGGTTCAAATCCTGACTTCATCTCTAACTAATTGTGCAACCCTGAATATATGATGAGTTCTCTTTAGAGGTCAGTTTTCCTACCTAAAGCTCTCCCCGGAATGTTGGGAGGATGAAATAATTCTGATGTGTCAGGGGCTCTGTCGGTATGATTTGTCATTTTTGTGGTCCAGAGGATGGCTTCCATATCAGAAGCCTTGACTTAGGAGTGAGACCTAGGGTTCAAAGCCTAATGTCATCATTTCTGAGCTATGTGACTGTGGGGTGTTTACTTAACCTCTCTGAGATTTCTTTCTTTGATTTATAATGTGGCATGAATAATACCTGCCTTGCAGTGTTGCATGTAGTGATGTGTCTTGCTTGGAGCTTCCTGTAGAGTTTGTGCCTTCAGGGGTTGATTCACTCCTTTTTCTCATTCATTTCTTCATGTGCTGTTACATGTGCCTAGGAACATATAGCTTAGTAGCTTAGCGGCTTAGCACTAGGCGCTGGGCACAAAAGGGTGGAGAGGGTGTGTGCTTAGCCTTTTGTGGCTGGTAACTCTGGGCTCAGGGTTGAGGGGAATGAGTTGACTGGCGAGGCAGACCCTGCTTGGTCCCATTGTAAACCAGTCAGAGAAGAGATGCCCGTCCTGGGTAGAGGCCCGCTCTTCCTTCCGGTAGTGTTCTGAGCATTGTCTGGATGACAGGCGTATTGAGCAGTAGCCTGGGACTTAGGAGGGAAGCTAGGGCTGGAGAGCAGCTCCGGGAGGCACTGGGGAGGGCGTAGGTGGGTGAGTCACCGTCCTCCCTCAAGGATGTCTTGGGCAAGTTGTCTGGCCCCATTAGCCAGCAACCAGGGAAATGTAGCTGCAGGAAAATCACCTCGTTTCCTCGGGATGTTTTTTCTTAGGCTGGTTTCCTTTACAAGCTGCAATTATGTTCCATCCCACGCAAGTTCAGTAAGTGGCACTTTTCAGAGAAACTGTCTTGGTGATCATTTGGGCCAGGGAGTTGAGGAGAGAAGGGAGTCAGAGCTTCTATTGAGTTAGTTGGTTTTGTGTCCATGAGCCATTTACAAACTTTGCACCTGATTGGGCTCTGTGGCAGTTTCTTGTATTTCCCTACCAGCCAAGCTGTTGAAGCTGCTGAGCCCGGAATGATGTTATCACTGAGGCAGATGACAAACCCTCTAGTTGCTAGAAACCAAACTGCTCCCCGAGCTGGCGTTTCCGCTTTTTGTACTGACTGCTTATTTGGGCTTGATATATAATGGTGAAAACAGGAACTGTTTATTTTAGGTGATAAGAAACCAACATTATGGCAAGAAGATGTCATCTTAGTTACTCTGTTATCAGTACCATAGGCCAGATACTATCTAGATGCTTATAAACATCTTATCTAATCCTTGTAATAATAAGCCCCAAGCTAGATTTTATATCCCCATTTTATGGATGAGGGAATTGAGGCCACTAACTTCATACAGCTTATCCAAGGCCAAATAACTAGTAAGAAACAGAGTGAAATTCAACCCAAAAGCAAACTATAAATCCAAGTTTATTTACCTCTATGCTGTACTTGCTGTTACCAGCAAAGTTCTCTTGGTGGGAGTTACCCCATCCCCTCTCCAAAAAAAAAAAAAAAAATCGAACCCAGATTTTCACTGGACAAAGGGTTGGGAAAATTGGGAAATTTTGGCTATAATCTGGGAAAATTGGCTATAATATTGGGAAATTGGCTATAATCTGATTTTAGTATACCAAGTTCTTTATTTTAGTGTCCAAGATTTCCTTATTTTAGTGCCCTGCAAACCCCTAACCAATAAAACAACAATTGGTTAAGAAAAGTTTGGAGCTGATATTCTTAGAAAAACTGTACTCTGATGTCTTATAATTTTCCTGGTTCTCTGCTGTTTCCTTGGCCCCAAAATAAAATGTAATTGCCGATCAGATCAGCTGGAATCAAGTCACCGAAAGTTCAGGAGGTGTCAACTGCATATTTGTGGGCCGAGCACATCTGCGGCCCTCTCTGGCTCAGTTCAGAGGCACAGGGCAGAGTTGCATTGTCAGCCATTAATAGGGCCTAATTTCCCCTAAATGCCAGCTAGGGCGAGACAGCTTGTCCTTCTGCCTCGCCCACCTCCTGGTCCTCTCGTGGGTTCCCTGAAATCTTCACAACGTCACTCATGTGGTTCAGCCCTACCCTGCTTGGTTCTTTCTTTAGCATTTACACTTGCTCTGTGATTACCATGTTCCAAGGGGAGGGACACACACAGCGCAGGGCTGACTGTGAATTTGTAAGCACTGAGTCTAGGAGGTTTGCACAGGGCACAGCAGATCCAATTGTTCGAGGGGTCTCCGAGGATCAAACAGTGTTCAAGGAATTTAGAGGAATTCTGGGGAACTCTTTACGGGGCGGGGTTTGGGAGTGGGGGAAAGGCTCCAGGAAAACTGAGAATGACAAGATCTTGGAGGCCCCCACTGAAATCTCTGTTACATGGTGACTCTTTATTGATCAAGTCTTCAGGGTGCTAAAGTAAACTTATTTCTCCATCAGTTAGACTCCAGGAAGCAGGATGGGGAGGAGGAGAGAGGGAGGGAGAAGGAAGGTCAGAAGGAAAGAAGGATGAGAGAGAAAAAGGAAGACAAATTACTATTTACTAAATGTATAATACATGCCAGTGACCATTCTACATATTTGTCACACACGTCTCATGGAATCTTTACAAGAACCCGTAGAGGAAGGTCTCCAGTAACCCCATCTTTTAGGTAAATTAACTGAGGCTCAGAAGGTTGAGCAATGTGCCAATCACGCAGCTCCTGAATGAGCAAGCCAGGCCAATGTAGCCTGGCTAGGTTGCAGGATGAGGAGAGGCTAGTGCTTTATTTTTCCCGGGTGAAAAAATGCTTCCTTGAGGTTCTCTTTCCCAGTGACTCAAGCCGAGACCTGAGGTGTGCTCAGGACCAGCTGCAAAATTCACAAAAGCAGGTGCCAGGACTTCTGGAATGGCATGGAATGCACAATAGCCGTCAACAATTGCGGGCCGGGCACAGTGGCTCACGCCTGTAATCCAGCACTTTGGGAGGCTAAGGTGAGCAGATCACCTGAGATCAGGAGTTCTAAACCAGCCTGGGCAACATAGTGAAACCTCTTCTGTACTAAAAATACAAAAATTAGCCGGGCATGGCAGCTCATGCCTATAATCTCAGCTACTCAGAAGGCTGAGACAGGAAAACCTGGGAGGCAGAGGTTGCAGTGAGCTGAGATCGTGCCCGTATACCCCAGCCTGGGTAATAGGGTGAGACTGTCTCAAAAATAAAATAAAATAAAATAAAATAAAATAAATAAAAATTGCAGATTTCTTTTTTGCGTACTGAACCTGATACATAGCCCAGTGAAAGACAGGCCTTTGTCTCCTGGCTGGAGCTGGCAGAGCAGGAGTCACCCCCGAGAATTCTGCCATGGGATAGAGCATCTTGGTGACATTTGGAAGCTGGGCTCGTTGATTTCGTTGAATGTTTTAGATTGATAAAAGCTTGTAATAGTCCAAAGGTTGTTGGGGCAGTTGTGGGGGACTCTCTTAGCCCCAACCTAAATAGCTTTTTCAGCAATGCCTGCCAAAATTTGTTCCTTCAATGGACATTTGTAGTGGGGAGGAGAGCACCTAAATCATGTAACCTGATAAGCGGTATATAATAGAAGCTTTTTGCAAAGTTATGAGAGAATCGGGAGTGAGTGGTTAGCCTCTGAGTGACGGTGCACAGTGGGGGCCTTTCTGCAGGATTTGAGTCCAGTCTCTGAAGACACAGCAGACTTCCCCATGGTAAAGAAGTGAGACAGCATCACAGAGTGGGGAACATCAGCAGGGCCACAGGGAGAGAGTCCATGGCGCATTCAGAGAACTGGGAGGGGTTTGTGGCTGGAGTGAAGGTGATGCCAGGGGCTGATTGGAGAGGGGGCAGGAGTGGCAGGTTGGTAGCATGTGAATTGGGTCATGTCTGCCGTTCATTTCCAATCCACCTGGTCTTTACCTATTGGCAGGGTTGGTAGTCACGAGGGGCCCACAAAAACTGGCGTGCATCTTGTGACCTAGCTTCTCCTTTTGACTCGGCCACTTGCTAACTGTGGGGCTTCTCCAGGGCAGGTAATGTCCCCTTCCAGGCCTCAGCATTGTCATCTATAAAATGAAGGGGTTAGACTGGATCAGTGATTCTCAAGCCTGTGGTAAGGACCATTCTGGAAGCTTTTGGAAAATGACCAGTGCCCAGGCTTCACCCCTGGCGATTCTGATTTTATTGGTCTGGGTTAGGGCTGGGGTGTTGATATTTTTCAAAGCTCCCTAAGTGATTCTTATGGGTAGCCAGGGTTCGGAAGCCCTGAGTTGGAAGGTCTTTAAGCACCCCCTACCCCCTGGTCCTAAAAGTCTTTGATTCTAATATAACCTATAACTTGCAAAGTTAGGGAGGGAGAAGCAGGCTGGCAGGACCAAGGGAAAACAAAAAGAGAAAGCAGATAAGCCGTACATCTGCCTGTCTTCGTGTTCCAGGACACATAGTCCTCCTGTGCAAATAATTCGCCATCTTCCTACACTCACCTATCACCAGACCCTCGGCTGATAGAAAAATGCAAGTTAGTTCACTAAAACCTTGGCGTTATCAGTACTGCACAAAGCCCTCTTCAGCACACAGCACAAGCACCATCCTGTAAAATCCCCAGCAAGCCTTTGTCCACTTGCAGTCAGTTCCTCTCTTGCTGACCTGCCCATTGCTCCCTTGCAATGTGTTTTCATACTTTCTCTGATAAATCTGCCTTTCTTTACCTACAGTTCTCTTGGTAAACTCTTTTTACCACCCACATGACACCAACCCCAGATAGTCGCAACGCAGGACATAACCCGTTATGTGAAAAGCAACTCAAAGCATATATGCTGAGGTTGTTCACTCTACATAGTTTCTACTCTCTTTCTGTATGAAGGCTCTGTGTCTGTGTTTTCCACTAGGACACAGAGATCATTGTCCTTCATCTACTCCATTTGCAGGTTTGTGGGTCCGATGCCTACAGTGCTGGACACCCAGCCAGCAGCATGTGGGCCAATCTGAGATGCCAAGTCTTCAGCCAAAGTATTGGGAGGAGCCCTGTGAAACGGACCCTTGGGCCACTTTTGTCTTCAGCCAGTAAGAAGGAGAACCCAGACTTGCTCCAGGCCAGGTGTCAGATGAACATTTCTGAAGGATCAGTTACAATCATAGAAATGAGCATGGAAGGAGAAGGGCCCTCTGCCTTTTGAATGCTATTCAGGAAGAACGAAGCTGAGCGGTCACATATGCTGGGGAAGGCATGAAAGACAAGACGTTGTACTGTCCCCAACTCTGGTCAATTAATCCCTTCATTACCAACCACCTGGTAAATGACGAGTTGGTCTAATTATCTTCTTTGACTCAGCAGCTGTCTACCAGCCAAAGAGGGATTAATTGATTTGGTTGTAGACTGACTCTTTATGCAAAGATAATGCTTACTGCCAGCCTGGCAGCTGGCTGGCAAAGATGAAATATTACATTAACCTGATCTTACACACAGCACTTGGGAGAAAGCTTCATTATTAATTGCAAATTACAATAGACTAGCGAGGCCTATTGCAAAAAAACCACAGACAGTGAACTACCTCTTTCACTGTGGCTAGTGGATTCATTATTCTTGAATCAGGGAAGCTTCACTGGTCAGATTTCCAGTCAAGCCAGGAAAGATTTCCAGTCAAGTCAGGGGACATGACAGTCAGACACAATTTGGGTCAGAGGAAAGGATTGGATGCCTGAAGGAACTAGGGAGTCCCAGCCCAGCTGTATGACCCGGGACAGTCACTTACTTACCCTGTTCAAGCCTTGGTTTCTTTATCTGTAAAATCAGAGCTTGATACCAGTCTTGCAGGTTTGTGAGATTCAGAATTCTATATAAAAAGCACCTAGGACAGTGCCAAGGTCAGAGTTGGTGTTAATCAGTAGCCATTCATTGTCAGAATGGAGTTAGGTAACCTGGGAATTTTCTTAGGGGGTCTGGGCCCTTGCTGTGCTCTGTAATGTAGACTCAGACATTTTGCACATGCACATTTGGAGTTTTGTTGAACAATAATAAGATGGATGATTCCCTCTTGCCTGGAAGCTACTAGCTGTCTTCATTGTGAGTACTTCCTAACAATTTTGATTTATTTGTTTCTAGCAGAGTCTGTGTTGATCAGCAAGCTTGATGCACTGATTTATAAAGCCATGAGTGCCTCCGTGTGTGTGTGTGTGTGTGTGCATGTGTGGTATGTGTTACATATATATATTCACACAACCTATATTCTATAAAATGTGCAGATGCAGCTTTCATATTTTAAAAGTCTCCCGTGGGCATGTCTGTTATACTCCCAATGCCTAGTTAGGTACTCAGTAATGGTTGTTAAATAAGGCCTCATCTCTGGGTTGTGTTCATGTGAAAGCATTGATCTCATTGATTAGTCCACATTTAACTCAAGCTTTCTTTATAGGCAGTTGTTCTGCTTCAGAAACAGAAGTTTCAGGAACAAGCCTAATTTGATCCAATATATTCAAATCTGGATAGTAAGCTCAATGCCCTAATGGAGTTTTTCTGTGTTGGTCTGTATGAATATAATCTGACATATCTCAACTGGAGAAGGGCATTCAAGTGACAAAATGACCTCGGCAATTTCCAAATGGTAACACAGCTGTACTAGCTGCCATTTTCAGAGAGTTATTTCCTGAATTACCCTCAATTATAAGAGGCCTCCACATAATTCGATTTTTCTGTAAATGACACAACTCAAGTAGCTTCTCAGCCAATTGGATTTTAACCTTGTCAGAATGGATAGAACTGAAACAAAGCCCTGGCTTGTTCTGAAACTGCCCGTAGGAGAGACGTCGGGGGTGAGGGGATGGTGGTAGCGTGCATCTTCCTTTCCCAGTGGAGTCTGTGGGTCTGCTGGACCATGCAGATCTCAGGGGAGTTTCCACCCCGTCTTCACACTAGTTACTCTGAGATCCGAGGCACATGGCTGAACCTTTTTGAGCACTGGAGTCCTTGTTTGTAAAACAGGAATAAAATGCTTGTAGTTCAGTTATTAAGGATAAAATTAGAAAATATATAGAATCCCAGGCACATGGCAAGATGCCCAGTCAATGTTGATTTTTTTATTTGCATGCAAGAAACCTCCTCCAAGAAGCTCTGATTTTTTTCCTCTCCAAGCTCAGGTGAAATGTCCTTCTCGAATGATGCTGCCCACTAGCAATATAATATAAGCCACGTATGTCATTTGAAAATTTTTGGTAGCCGCATTTGGAAAGGAAAAAGAAAACACCTGAAATTAAGTTTAATAATATTTAAAATTTAACCCACCGTACCTAAAATGATTATTTCCATATTTAGTCAATAAAAAAGTATTAGTATATTTTATGTTTGTGTTTTCATACTAAGTCTTTGAAATCTGATGTGTATTTGACACCCACAGCACATCTCAATTGGGACAGGCAGTACATCGAGTGCTCAGGGCTGCATGTGGCTCGTGACTGCTGTCTCGGACAGTGCCGCTCTGTAAAATGCCCCGTTATCCCTACGTCCTGCCCATGTTAGGACACTAATCTCGCTCTTTTAAAATGATTCCACCAGTCTTTGCGCCCCTTGAGGGAAGGAGCTATGTCTTTCTTACTCATCTTGGAGTGTCCAGTAGCTACTATGGGCCAGCCCCAGGAAAGATACCCAGTAAGTTTTTGGGCAATGAATGAAGCCACTTGCTCCTGTGCCTCCTGTGAGTTCAGCATGGGGAGGTGACCAGGGCTTCACTGCCCTAGAGGTGCAGAGGCGGCCGAACATCAGGGTGGGTGGTTTCCTGGGACCCAGTGAAGACTATGGCGTGTTTGTCCCAAGTCTCCGCTTCATGCCGATGCCCGATGTTTCCCCCAGAAGTTCCTGCCGGAAAGTGTAAGTGTGAGTGTCGTGGAAGGGCTAACACTTTGAAACGCATCAGTCATTATATCTCCACTTTGATTTCACAAGACGTTATGTGACTAGTGTGCGACAGGTGTGAGGTGGTTGGAGAGAATAGGAGTAGGGGATTGGTTGCATGAAGGAACTGGGGAAAGCAAGTCACGGGACTAGGAAGGGATTAGCGGACTGCTTAAGCCCAGACTCCACCCTCCCTCGCTGCTTAGCCCACACTCAGCCCTGTTTCTCAATTCCTTCCACTCCTACCTCCTTTCCTCCTTCTTCTATAGTGTGTGGCATGCAGCAAATACGCACTGCGTGAAATGGAGCTGGAGTTCCCTCACACCCCACCCTGCCTCCCTCACTGATTGCATATTCACTGTAGTAGTTTGCTGGGGTTGCTGTAACAACATACCACACATTGGGTGGCTTAGACAATTAGAAATGTATCGTCTCACAGTTTTAGAGGCTGGAAGACAGAGATCAAGGCACCAGCAGGATTGGTTCCTTCTGAGGGCCATGAAGAAGGGCCTGTTCCAGGCCTGTCTGTTAGCCTCCTGGTTTGGGGGTGATCTTTGGCTTCCTTGCTCTGATTGCTGCCTTCATCTTCACATGCTGCTGCCCCTGTGTGGGTGCCTGGCTTTGTGTCCACATTTCCCCTTGTTGTAAGGACACCCGTCATGTTGGAGTAGGGGCCCGCTGACTCTAGTATGACCTCATCTCAGCTGATTGCATCCACAATGACCCTATTTCCAAATAAGGTCACGTTTGAAGGTACTGGGGTGAGAACTTCAACATACGAATTTTGGGGGGGACACAATTCAATCCATAGTGCTTACTGTGTGTATCGCGTTCTACTAGATGCTAGGGCTTTTGAGATAAAAGTCCTTCTATTATCAAAGATAAAGGATCAGGGTTGGCAGGGATGTGAAGAGGGAACTCCTGTGCACTGTTGGTGGGAATGTAAATTGGTACAGCCATTATGGAAAACAGTATGGAGGGTCTCCAAGAAATTAAAAACAGAACTACCATATGATCCAGCAATCCCACTCCTGAGTATATGCCCAAAGGAAGTGCAAGCAGCATCTGAAACAGACACCAGCCCTCTCACTGTAGCAGAGTTGCAGCATTGTTCACAACGGTAAGATACAGAATCAGGCTGGGCGTGGTGGCTCATGCCTGTAATCCCAGCACTTTGGGAGGCCGAGGCAGGCAGATTGCTTGAGGCCCAGGAGTTTGAGACCAGCCTGGGCAACAGGGCAAAACCCTGTCTCTACAAAAAATTTAATAAAATTAGCCAGGTATGGTGGTGCGTGCCTATAGCCCCAGGTACCCGAGAGACTGAGGGAGGTCAGGTTGAGGCTGCGGTAAGCCATGATCATGCCACTGCTCCCCAGCCTGGGGGGACCCTATCTCAAAAAGGAAAAAAAAAAGATACAGAATCAACCTAAATGTCTATCAATGGATGAATGGATAAAGAAAATGTGAGTGAGATATACATAGATAGATAGATAGATAGATAGATAGATAGATAGATAGAGGTAGATAGAGATATATATATAAATGGAATGTTGTTTAGCCTTAAAAAAGAGGGAAATGTTCAGCCCTTGGTGACACCATGGGTGAACCTGGGGGACTGATATGGTTTGGATTTGTGTCACCCCTGCCCCCGATCTCATGTCGAATTGTAGCCCCCAGTGTTGGAAGAGGGACCTGGTGGGAGGAGATTGGATCGTGGGGTGGATTTCCCACTTGTTGTTCTCATGATCGTGAGTGAGTTCTCACGGGAACTGGTTGTTTGAAAGTGTGTAGCACCTCCCCCTTCTCTCTCTTCCTCCTGCTCTGGCCATTTAAGATGTGCCTGCTTCCCCGTCGCTTTCTGCCATGATTGTAACTTTCCTCAGGCTTCCCCAATCATGCTTCCTCTACATCCTGTGGAACCAGTGAAACCTCTTTTCTAAGTAAATTACTCAGTCTCAGGTAGTTCTTTAAAGCAGTGCACAAACGGACTAATACAGGGACAGTATGCTAAGTGAAATAAGCCAGGCACAGAAAGACAAATACCACATGATCTTACTTATATGTAGAATCCAAAAAGGTTGAACTGGTGGAAGCAGAGAGCAGAATGGTTACCAGAGGTGGGGGAAACAGGGAGATGTTGGTCAAAGGGTACAAAGTTTCATTAGACAGAATGAATAAATTTTGGAGAGCTAATGCACAGCTTGGTGACTATGGTTAATAATAATGTATTGTAGACTTGAAATCTGCTAGGAAAGCAGATCTTAAATGTTCTGACCACACGAAAAATGATAACTGTGAGGTGATAGATATGTTACTTAGCTTGATGGTGGTCATCATTTTTGCTATCTCTCTATGTAAGCATCATGTTGTATACCATGAATATATGTAATTTTTATTTGCCAAATTAACCTCAATAAGTCTGGGGAAGTTTGTGCTCTAATAGGGGTATCAAGCCAGTAAACTGACTGACCATGATAGAGTGAGGTCCTGGCCAGACGTAATGGCTCATGCCTGTAATCCCTACACTTTGGGAGTCCGAGGTGGGAGGATGACTTGAGCCCAGGAGTTTGAGACTAGCCTGAGCCAGATGGTGAGACCCTGTCTCTATAAAAAATTTAAAAATTAGCTGGGCCTGGTGTTGGTGCGCCAGTCGTCCCAGCTGACGCGTGAGGCTGAGCCCGGAGGATCCCCTGAGCCCAGGAATTTGAGGCAACAGTGAGCTGTGATTGTGCCATCACTCTCCATCCTGGGTGGATTTTTTTTAAATTAAAAAAATTATAAAATGATGCCCTATATGAGTTTAATACATTATATTGGAGGAGCATAGAGATGGACCCAGACTAGGCATGTGCATGTATGTGTGTGGGTGTGCGTGTGTGTGTGCATGCATGCTTGTATGTATGTGTATGCGTGCGCGTGTGTGTGTGTGTATGTGTGTGTGTGTAGAGCCTTGGTCATCCCGATGGAGCAAAGACACAGGAAGGTGGCACGCAGAAGAGCAAATGGCTCCACCCTCCCTTGCACAGTTAAAATCTGGCCAAGGTGAGAGGGGAGATGGGAGAGGGGAGAAGGGAGAAGAGGCACTGACTGGAGGGGTTGAAGCTTTGTCCTTCCTGGGCAGGCATTCTCCATCCACGCCCCTCTGCTTGGATGCAGAGGATAAGCAGGCCAAAGATGCATGAAAACTGAGTTCCATTGTAGCTCCAGACTTCTAGAAAAGTCAACAGCCCCCGTATCCTCTGCCGTTCAATGTCTGCATTACCACACTGGGAGACACTGACAGGTTGGGCTTGCCGCAGGCCATAGCAGACATTGGGCAGCCCTAGAAGGAAGCTGGCTGGCCTTGGAATGTGCCACAGGGGTATGACACCCAGGCCAACTCCAGTGCTGCCTAAAATGGCCTCTTGCAACATTCCTCTGTCTTCATCTTAAATCAGGGACTTGAAGCCACAAAATGGCAAATACACAGCTCTGGCAGTCACTTTGAGTATTGGAGAAATCGCTCTGGCCATCTGTTTTGTCTCCAGCATGTTTCTCACGGAATACCCACGGATATATCCACGGATATAACAGACATCCTGCCAAGGCAGAGCTTGGCTCTTAAGAACTCGGCAAGCTCAGTGCTTGCCTGGATTCCTGCCTCATGTCCCATCCAGTGTTTGGAGAAAAGCTCTGAGAGAAAGATGAATATCTGAGGCCACACAGCCTAGAAGTAGTCAAGAGCACAGGCTCTAGAACTAGCCCCACGTGGGCTGAAATCCCAGTGCCAGCGCCTGCCGGCTGTGTGACATAGGAGAGCTTCTTACCAGCTCTGTGCCTCACTTGTCTCACTTGTAAAATGAGAATTGGCTGGGTTCGGTGGCTCATGCCTGTAATCCCAGCACTTCGGGAGGAGGCCGAGGCGGCTGGATCACTTGAGGTCAGGAGTTCAACACCAGTCTGGCCAACATGGTGAAACCCCGTCTTTGCCAAAAATACAAAAATTAGCCAGTCATGGTGGTGGGCACCTGTGATCCCAGCTACTCAACAGGCAGAAGCAGGAGAATCACTTGAACCTGGGAGGTGGAGGCAGCAGTGAGCCAAGATCGCACCACTGCACTCCAGCCTGGGTGACAGAGCAAGACTCTGTCTCAAAAAATAATAATAATAATAATAGCCCCTACCTCATTCTCTTTTGTGAGAATTTGATGAATCCAGACATGTGAAGTGCTCAGAAAGTTGTCTGGCACCAAGCAAAGGCTGTTTGCTATTTTTTGTTGTTATTGTTACTCAGGCACAAAGGCAGAGAGGAGCAAATGGTCCCTGGGAGCAAATGAGCAGGTGGAGACTAAGATCACTTGGACAATGCCGCTGGCTCATCTTCCATCATCTTGGAAATCCACTATCTCTAAAAGAAACACCATCTTTTAGTGCAGGGATTCACAGCTTTGGCTGCACTTTAGAAGCAAAAAAGGAAATTTAAAAAATCGCAATGCTCAGGCCACCCCATTGGTATTTTCTATAAACCCTCAGGAGATTCCAGTGAACAACCAAGTTTGAGAACCACTTCTCTAGGTTTTTCCTGTTCAAAGACAGATGCAGAGACCAGCAGCATTGACACACGTGGGAGCTTATTAGAAGTGCAGAACTGGTCCCCAACCCAGCCCACCAAAGTTTTTTTTTTTTGAGACAGAGTCTTGCTCTGTCACCCAGGCTGGAGTGCAGTGGTGTGATCTCGGCTCACTGCAACTCTGCCTCCCGGGTTCAAGCGATTCTCCTACCTCAGCCTCCTGAGTAGCAGGGACTACAGGTGCGCACCACCATGTCCAGCTAATTTTTGTATTTTTAGTAGAGGCGGGGTTTCACCATGTTGGCCAGGATGGTCTTGATCTTCTGACCTCCTGATCCACCTGCCTTGGTCTCCCAAAGTGCTGGGATTACATGTGTGAGCCACTGTGCCCGGCCAGGAAACTACATTTTTAACAGGGTCCCAGGTGGTTTGTATAAGCATTGACTGGACAAGGCTTCTTAGAGCCTGGGAGCCCCTAGAAGAAGCAGCTGTCAATTAGGTTAGGTCACAAAGGACGAGTGGTCCCAGAGTCCGTGTGGATTGCTGAGACGGGACACAAGAGAAGTCCTGACCTCTCTGGGAAGGTGGCATGCTTCTGCTTCCAGAAACCCTGGAAAATAAAAGGCCATGTTTATGCAGCTGTGGAGTACTGGTCCGTGGCAGGGAGCAGGAGTCCCAAGGTGGGTGCAGCCTCTTGATCCCTGTGGATGCAGTAAATACTCATAATTTCGTATGACTCAACTCAGGGAGAAGAGAAATGTGGCATTGAACGAGTGCTTTTAGAAACAGAGGTCACTACGCTACCTGCAAAAGGAAGACCTGCCCAGCAGGGCTGCAGTGTCCCTGGAGTGAAGGGGATTTGTGGGGCTAGAGGATAGAGTCCCCTGGGTAGCCACAGTCAGAGTTATTCATAGTTCTCTTCATAGATTGGACTATTGCTTCACTTTTGTCAAGAAAAAAGGAGGAGGCAACCTAGGCTTTCCATGCCTGCCTCTCACCTTCACTCCAGCTTTTTCCTTCAAAGGGCATTTTTAGGTGTCATCTTACCCTCCTCCCATCACCCCTGCGCGGCCCCCAAATGCCTGGTGCAACAGATCTCAAACAATGCAGTTTTGTGGGAAGAGCATGGAATTTAGACCCCTGCATCCTAAGTTCAAATCCTGCCTCTTCCACTTACTAACAGTGAGATTTTGGGCAAGTAATTCAACTTCTTGGATCTTCAGTTTCCTCATCTGGAAAGCTGGAATAACTTATTTAAGTTCACCTAACAAGGCCACAAAGTGTAACAGTTAAAACTGTGGGTTCTCAGTCAGGCTGCCTTGCTTCAAATTTATATTTACTGGCAGAGCAATTTGGGGTCAGTTTTCTAATCCCTCTGTGCCTCAGTTTCTTTATATGTAAAAACAAGAAAAACAATACCTAGCTCTTTGGATTATTTTGAAAATTAAATGAGTTGATTTGTGTAAAGTGCCTAGAACTGTGGCTGGCAGTACAAAGTCAAATACATATTTTTTTCTTTCCTTTTTCCTTCCTTTTTTTTCTTTTTTTCCATGAAATAGAGTGTCACTGTATTGCCCAGGCTGGTAAGCAATGGTGCGATCTTGGCTCACTGCAACCTCCACCTCCCAGGTTCAAGTGATTCTCCTGCCTCAGCCTCCCGAGTAGCTGGGATTACAGGCGTGCACCACCACGCCCAGCTAACTTTTGTATTTTTAGTAGAGATGGGTTTTTACTACGTTGGCCAGGCTGGTCTCAAACTCCTGACCTTGTGATCTGCCTGCCTCAGCCTCCCAAAGTGCTGCTGGGATTACAGGTGTGAGCCACTGTGCCTGGCCTCTTTTTTTTTTTTTTTTAAAGCAGGGTCTTGCTCTGTTGCCCGGGCTGGAGTACAGTGGTGTGATCATGGTTCACTATAGCCTTGACTTCCTGGGTGCAAGTGATCCTGCCACTTCAGCCTCCTAAGTAGCTGGGACCGCAGGCCTGGGCCACCACGCCCAGTTAATTGTTGTTGTTTTCTTTTTTTGGTAGAGATGGGGTCTCACTATGTTGCCCAGGTTGGTCTTTAACTCCTGGGATCAAGTAGTTCTCCTGCCTTGGCCTCCCAAAGTGCTGGGATTACTGGCGTGAGCCACCGCACCTAGCCAAGTTATTTTTTTTTTCTTTTTTATTTCTATGTTCTCATCTTTAAAACTTTCCACTATTCTTTCTTTAAAAAGAAAATTGTAATCATGATTTGGGTCGTAGTAAGTGCTTTTTAAGAGAAGCTTCTTTTGCCCAATGACTTTTTTACTCCCTCACATTCAGTCAACCTTTCACTGCTTTGCAAATACATCATTCCCCATTTTACAGATGAGGAACCTGAGGCATAGAGAGGCATTTTGTGATTGGCGTGCAGCGTCATCCAGCCTCTTTGGGGAATTGCAGAACCGTGATTCAGTCCGGCTCTGGGGCTTGCTTGTTTCTCATGGGACCAGGCTAGGCCACCTCCACCAGCTCAACTGGGGTCAACTCATTGATTAAATGAGTGACGTGAATTCCTTTGATCCTTAATAGTAAATTAAGGCCTTTAAGTCAAGATGAAACCCCCGCCCGCTCCAGTGGTTTGTGGAAGGAGTATACAGGGCTTGTAAATGGGCTGACTCAATGCCTGCCCGCAGTTGGGTGGTCAGCTGGAATGAAATGCACAGTGAAGACCACCCATGGCTGTCCCAGGCACACCTGGGTGGAGGGTCCTGAAAGCCCCCATCCTAGCAGGCAGGATTCAGTGAAATGGGAGCAAGGCATGGTGGGCTGTGTGCCCACCTGCGCCTGTGCCGGCTATATCTCTCAGTTTCCTGGATTGTCGGCTTCTCCTAGAAACTCACTCAGACCCCTCCTGAGTCAGACAGAGCATCCCTGAACCAGGACTGGGTTTGCTCAGGCCAGAGGCTGTGCTTGAAACAGGGGAGTTGCAGAGAAGGACCTCTGTGTGCTTGGAACTTTTTAAAAAAATTTTCCACACACACACACACACACACACAAATGTTAGGAGGCTGCTTTTAGACGTCTCTTTTTTGAGCTCTTCCCTGCCTAGGCACAGTAACCATGTGTAATTTTCTTCTCAATTCATTCTTCTTGTCAGGAGAGGGCTATTTTTAGCCACTCCACTGGGTTCTGTTTCGAGCGTTCTCTTCTAAACCCCAACCAAGAATTGGTGTTCAGACACGAGTCAGAATGGTTCGGGGTCTCTTTCCTAATTAACAGGAAGCCCGAAGTCAGTGAAAGCAAGCCCCAAACAGGCACCGGGAGAGGCTGGGGTGGGGGCTGCTTATTGGGGGGCTGCCCATTTTAGAGAAGGCTGTTTATACCGATCCATCAACTCATTGGGTTTTGGTTGGCTACGGGTTCAGAAAGGGTTAATTCATCTCGCAAACCCATTCTCTAAGGGTGAAGAATTAAATAAACTCATGCTAAGCCCATGGGTTTTGCCGATGGAAAATTCTGGTTTCTACTTTTCAAGAGCAACCCAAAAGTTCATGAACAAGGAGGAACTTGTAATCTTTGCGAAGGACCAAATTTGAATGGGAGAAACCATTCCCTCAGCCAATAAGTGAGCCCCGCCAACTCCTCAGCCCAGCAGCTTTGTCATTCTGTAATTGTCATTACTGAGGAGCCTTCATCCCAGGTCTGGTGGGGCCACTTGAAGATCTTATTGAATTTTGTAGGGAAATTGCATGCTAAAGAGACATTTGGAAATGAGGAGGCTTGAAGGCTGCCTTGAGACACGTCCCCCGAAGGTATTTTGTCTCCACACAGAATGGCTCCCAAATGGTGCCCTTGCACTTTCTCCTGCTTGCTACTTTTGGGTTTCTCTCATCCATAGAACAGTTAATCTCAGTTCAGAATCTCAGTCTCGGCTCTCCATAGATTTTCCTTCATTTTCCAGGATAAATGAGCTGGAGTCTGAAAAGAAGTGTGACTTCTTCAAGGAACTGGCAGATACTAGGGGAGTTCAGAAGCAGCTGACATCCAATTATTCACGGTCATGGGGGAAAGGGATTGAATGAGAAATAGAAATCCACAAGATAGTCTCCAAACCTCACGCTCATCCTTAGCCTTCTCTTCCAACGTGCCTTTAACAGGACCAAGAAATGGGCTGATTTAGCACTGTTTTCAAAACGGAGGTCCTGAGATATCAGTACAGTAAAATTAATTTGCCAGCCCTTCTCTTAATGAGAAGCATTGAAAGGAATGGAAATTCCCCAATTATTTATTTATTTATCTATTTTTATTACCCAGAGTAAAGCATCATTTTTCTTGAGTAAGTGGCAAAATGAGCTTATTTTCTTGGCTGGTTTTGTTCATTGTTTGTTGTCATCAGAGAATAGCATAGAACATTGTGACTTTCTTTTCACTAACACAAAACAAAATAAAACAAAAATGATTGGGATTCAGGCCTGGATAATCTTGAAATAAAAGCCAGGAGCTAGGAGAATGACAGTCAATTGCAATTGATAATTGAGTCTCTTTCCCCATAATATCCCGAGGATATTATGGTGTAACTAAACCAGAGAGGAAGAAGTGATAAGTATCTTGTTAAGATAAGTCTTTGCCAAAAACAACCCATGGCAAATCGCTGCCATTTGTTATCCAATACTGAGCGCAGAGTGTAGTCTTTCTTGAGCCTCAGAAACCCTGCTTGTCTCTATCAGTTCAGTTCACATTTAACTTGCTAAATATCGTTGTCCAAAGCCTGGGCAGACTTTCAAAAGCAGCGTTGTTGCTGATCTCAAGCTTGACACAGTGGGATCTTGCGGAGTCTCACAGACCACAGCCCCCAGTTTGTGGGGACACCTTGATCAAGGCCTAGGCAAAGGATCTGTTTGGAGAATAAAAGCCAAGCTAACTTCAAAGGTGAACATGTGTGGCCCGGCCTGTTAAACCCGGTCAAGGCGATGAGCTGCAGACATCCTGTCTTTCTCTGGTGCTGTCCTAGACCTTGCCATTGGCCCAGGGCCATTCCAAACCCAAGGCCTACAGTCACGGCTTCCCAAGCTATGGTAGGCAGAATGCCTTGCCCCTTTTCCAAGCAATAAGAATATGCTATCTTATTTGGCAAAAGGGACTTTGCAAAGGCAGTTTAAGTTAAGGGTTTTAAGATGGAGAGATTACCCTGGATTATCCGGATGGGTCCAGTATAATCATCAGGATGATAAGGGAGGCAGGAGTGTCAAAGTCAAGAAAAGAGATGTGAGGATGGAAGCAGAGCTTGGAGTGATGTGAGGAAGGGGGCCACAAGCCTAGGAATGTAAGTGACCTGTAAAAGATGGAAAAGGCACAGAACAGATTTTCCCCTGGAGCCTCCACAAGGAACGCAAGCCTGCTAACCCCTTGACTTTAGGACTTGTGACCTCCAGAATGGGAGCATTTGTTTGTAGTGATTTGTTACAGCAGCAATAAAAAACTAACATGCACACACCCCTTTTTAGTTGGAGCTAAGCTTCCCTCTCCCAAGACCAGGGTCCAAAGGAGGCCTGGGAGAGGCCGGGTCTGTGACATCAGGTAAGCAGTCTGGCAGCAGTGTGGTGAGTCTGGAAAATGGGAATGCTGCTGGTGGTGGTGGTGATACTGCCTTTTTCAGAATTGTTTTGAGGATCGAGTGAGGTACTGTGAAAATGCCTGGCAAATCTAGGTATAAGCCAGCAACCCCGGTGACCCCCACAGGCACATCACGGCTTACACACCGGCAGGGAATAGGCCGAGTCGATACAACCAAAATGCTTGTACGTATTCATAAGAGCTCTTCGACAACCACACATTCAACCTGAGATTTACATCAGATCACACTTTTGTGGATGGGTTCCTATGGGTAGGAGGTACTACCACTGTTTAGTCAGTACATTTATTTTTTTAAAAAGGATGGAGTAAATATTTGGAATTAATGGTGTTATATTTGTCAAGATTTTCCTTCATGAAATGATTATATAATTCTTACAGTATTCTCAAAGTACCCGCATATAGGCTAGCTTCATTGAAACTCACAATTCTCTCAAGGTTGGCAGGGGAGAGATGTTATCTTCCCATTTTAGAGATGCAAAGAGAAGGAAGATCAGGGTATTAAATAACTCTCCCCAGCCAAGTAAGCTCTTAATAAATGTCAGGTAAGGCTAAACCTGATCGTCGAGCCTCGAGAGGGCATACAGCCTGCCGATTCAGAGCAGACACCCCTGCCAGGCACTAGCTGGGTGACTTTGGGCAAGTTACTTAACCTCACCGTGCCTCAGTTTCCTCATCTCCCAATGTAAGGATAGTGTACCTACCTCACAGGTTTGTTGTGAAGACTAAATGAAGATAATGCAATAAAAGGCTGAGGTCCATGGGCACATGGTAAAAATGTGTCATTGCATATTAGCAGCAGCAGCCGCCACAGCAATAGCCAAGGGTCAATTAACTGCCGGTTCAGTGTTCAGTTCATGATTGTCCATGTATTAAGAGCCAAAGCACCCCCAAAGCCATCTTGCCCTGCTGAAGCAGTCTAAAGTGTTCTACTAAGTTGGTGCATTAATCTCTAGACCAGAGGTCAGCAGACGTTTTCTGTAAAGGGCCAGACAGCAAATATTTTAGGTCTCTGTTGCAACTACTCAGCTTTGCCCTTGTGAATGAAAGCAGCCAAGACAATATGTAAATGAATGGGTATGGCCAGATTTCATCCACAGGGGTTCCCTGCTTTAGGCTGTGCTGAGAGTCAGAGGTCTGGAGTTCAAGTCCCAGCCTCACCACGCTGCAAGGGTGTTCTTGAGCAAGTCAGGAAGGCTCCCCAGAGTCAGGCCCTTAGCCTCTAAAAATGGGAATAATAATGCCTCCCTCAAGAGCCGGTGAGACAAGGGAAGCTGTTTGGAAACTGCAGAGTACTGTGCCTAATTTGGTTATTAGTATTTTATTGCTGATATATGGTCAAGGTCCAGGACACCCATGGTAGATAAAAGTGCATGTGGGCTAGGCGAGGTGGCTCACGTCGGTAATCCCAGCACTTTGGGAGGCCGAGGCAGGCGGATCACCTGAGGTCGGGAGTTCGAGACCAGCCTGACCAACATGGAGAAACCCCATCTCTACTTGCTTGAACCTGGGAGGCGGAGGTTGTGGTGAGCTAAGATCGCGCCATTGCACTCCAGCATGGGTGACAGAGTGAGACTCCATCACAAAAAAAAAAAAAAAAAAAAAAATGTGCATGTGCACTTCGTGTAAAATACCAGGCTCTATCTCACCGTCTCTGTTGTCTGCAGTTGCATTATGAAATCAGGAAAGGGTTATTTAATTTCAGTGACTTTCAACTTGTTTTGGGGTATGAGAAACACACCAGCCTTTTAAAGTTTCCCGTTGCTGTCATGCGATGTTCTCTAGCCACGAAGCCTTCCGTGTAGTCTGAGTTGATCTTCATTCTGAAAATGGCAAATGAAGAGAATGACCATGATGAATGGGGGCTCCAGAGAAACGCAGCACTTGTTCTCAGTGTCTCAGGCTGGGGGAGTGAAGCCTGCAGCCTTGATGGGGGGAAGGTATGTGGAAAATGAATTGCTGAGTGGAATCTCAGAGAATGGCTGCTGAAGAAAAGCATTTCAAGGAGCAATTATGCAGCTCATTAAGATGCACTCCATTCCGGCCTCTGATCCTAGGGGAATTGTCAGAGCAATTATGTGCAAACCTCAATTTTGGGGTTTGAAAAGGGGTTGGTGCATAATCGGCAGGAGAAGAAAAAGAAGGGAGATGGTTTGAAACAATAGGTATTAAATGGTTGTCACAGCAAGGAAGACGGGTGGAAGGAGTGGACACCCTGGGTACTTAAGACTGAATGTGTGGTCTCAGGACTGCATACAGGCCACATGGGCAGTGCATTTGTACACTTAATAGGACTTCTTGGAATCAAAGTGGTTTGCTTTGTACAAAGTTGTAAGCATGGTGTTTGGGATATGTTTGTTGAATGAATGAATGATTTGTGCTTGCCACATATGTATCAAATGAATGAAGGTGGGAAAAATGAATGAAGAAGTTAAAAAGGTGAGAATTCATGTAAAATGAAGATAATAATCATATATACCTTATATGACTACTGTGAGAATGAGGTGGTATAATGCACTTAAAGCTGTTAGCACAGAGCCTGACAGTGGCAGGCTCTCAATTCTAGCTAGTATTGTGATTACATTTTTCCAGGTGTGTTAGTCAGCTCAGACTGCCATAATGACATACTATGGACTGGGTGGCTTGAACAACAGACATTTATTGACTCGGGTCTTGAAGGCTGGAAACCCAAGATGCAGGTGCCAGTAAGGTTGGTTTCTGGTGAGCCTCTCTTTTTGGCTCACAGACGGCCACCTTTTTGGCGGTGTCCTCACATGGTCTTTCCGCGGTGCCCGTGCACTCCTGGTTTCTCTTCTTGTAAGGACACAGTTATTCTGGGTTAGGGCCCCACCTTTATGACCTTATTTAACCCTAATTACCTCTTCAAAGGCCTCATCTCCACATACAGTCACATTGGAGGACAGAGCTTCAACATACAAATTTTGGGGGTGAAATTCCTCATTCCATAACACCAGCTGAAGAATCATACTTTGCTGTTGTGGTTATTAGGCCTGATCTTGTGACTAAGCAGCTATGCCAAACCTTTTAAAGCTACTAGAATCACTGTTTCCTGGGATGTGAAACTGGAGATGCCCCAGTGTTCTGGAAAAGCAAATAGACTTCCAGTAACATATGTCCTTCTGTGTTAGTGCCTGACTCTGCTCTTCAAAGATCCCAGTGATCATCCTTTTTCTTTTTCTGAGACAGAGTTTCGCTCTTGTCGCCCAGGCTGGAGTGCAATGGCTTGGTCTCAGCTCACTGCAACCTCCGCCTCCCTGGTTCAAGTGATTCTCCTGCCTCAGCCTCCCAAGTAGCTGGGATTACAGGTGCCCACTGCCGTACCTGGCTAATTTTTGTGTTTTTAGTAGAGATGGGTCTCATAATGTTGGCCAGGCTGGTCTCAAACTCCTGACCTCAGGCAATCCGCCTGCCTGGGCCTCCCAAACTGCTGAGATTATAGGCGTGAGCCACCGTGCCCAGCTGAACATCCTTTTTCTTTCCACTGTTAGACAAACAGGCAACTCACTCATGCTGTTTTTCTGAAAAAAGCAAAATTTCTGAACTGTCTTCCTAAGGATTCCATAAAACAGGTGTCCTGGGAGTTGAAATTGACCATGTGAACCTGTGATCTTGTGTCAGAGTGAGCACTACTAAATCTCGTTTTCTTCCCTGTCTTCCTTTTCCAAATCTGCCTGGAAGACAGTAAAAGCTCATTAATTTGAACCCTGCTAATTTAGAATATGTAACATTTCCTCCAAGCTCACCATGAAGAAGGAATTTGTGAAGCAAATTAATAGTGTGAACATAATTAGAAAAGATGAGTCTTGTAGTGTTGGGAGGTACCTGGAGGTGATCCAGTCCTTTTCATTGGTGGCTTGTTTCTTTTCAAATGAGGAAATCGAGGCCCAGTGAGGTTCTGTGGCTCTTCCACACTCACACAGGGGGACTGTTTAACCTCCTTCAGGACACCAGCCTAAAACACGGAATCTTATTTGTTTGTGAAAGACACAGGCTCTTTATGAGCTGTGGGTTCCTTTTACAATGTGAACTTCAAGTACTAAAAGTGCATTTTTAAAGAAATATTCTGCATTTCAGGTTTCCCACTAATTATGACTGGCCTTCTCCCAAGTTAGTTTGAGCTATTTTGGTGAGGTTTTATAGTGATTTAGTAAGAAAAGCTTTTTTAAAACCTCATAAAACCTTCTGTACAATTCATTCTGACCAACATTCCCTCTTACAATTATGTCATTAACAGCTTCTTTTTAAAAGAGCAGAACTTTTGTCTATTCATGTTAACCTTAAAAGCAGCATTCACCGAACCCCTGAGAAACAAGGAGAGCTATAATACTTTACAGGATTGGGGCAGAGCAAATGAAATCGTGTGTGAGAGAGGGTTCTGTACATTTGTTTTGCTTAATTGCCATCTCTGACTTGGGCAGCCCCCCCACCCCCCCCAAAAGAAAACATGGTCAAAATATACTTGTGCATGTAAATGTGGTATTTCCTGGGAGAGTCCTGCGGGAATGGCCTATTTTCCGTGTGATTTGTTTTTTAATACACTTTTTTTTTTTTTTTTAGAGCAGTTTTAGGTTCATGGCAAAATCGAGCAGTAGTTTCCAGACACCTCTGCCCCCAGACATGCCTGGCCTTCCCCGTCATCAGCATCCTCCACTGAAGTGGTCCATTTGTTACAACTGATGAACCTACATTGACACGTCTTTGTCACCCAGGCTCACAGTTTACATTAGGGTTCACTGTTGGTGTTGTATATTCTACGAGTTTGGACATGTAGCCACGTGCCATTATACGTTTTAGAGTAGTTTCATTGCCCCCAAAATCCTTTGGGTCTACTTGTCCATCCCTCCCTCCTTCCCTCCAACCACTGGCAACCCCTATCTTTTTATTGTTTCCATAGTTTTGCCTTTTCCAGAATGTCATGTAGTTGGAATACAATATGTAGCCTTTTCAGAGTGGCTTCTTTCACTTTGTAATTGATGCATTGACGTTTTCTCCATGTCTTTGCATGGCTTGATGGCTCATTTCTTTTTAGTGCTGAATATTCCATTGTCTGGATGGAACACAGTTTATTTATCCGGTCACCTACTGCAGGACATGTTGGTTGCTTCCAAGTTTTGGCAATTAAGAATAAAGCTGCTCTAAACATCCATGCGCTGGTTGTTTGTGTGGATGTAAGTTTTCAGCTCCTCTGAGTAAATATCAAGGAGTGTGATTGTTGGATCATACGGTAGGAGTATGTTGACTGTTTGAAAAAATTTAATGAGATGCCTATTTATTAATTGAAATCAAAGTGTAGCTGCCGCATGGACTGGAATGTCCTCATCAGCAGATCAGCTCATACTCTCCCCGGGGTCAGACCTACTGAGGCACCAAACTGCAATCAAGAGGTTATTTAACAAGCCCAGGTTCAGAGCCCTAGTGAGATGGCCAGAATTACTATGTGTTCCTTAGCCTTGGGGTTTGAATTCTCTGCCACAGCCACAGCCGACAAGAATGGAGCACTCCCGAGTATTTGACAGGCTTCTTATTCTCCCCTTTTGGGCATTTAATACATCTTTAACACGAATCAGGATTGTGGAAGATTAGGGCTTATTTTCAAAGTGACTTCTCAGCATAAAGTCAGATGATGATGATGATGGTGGTGGTGGAGGATGACAGAATTAGCGGGTAGTGGGTGTGGTGGTGATAACAGTAGCAGCAGCAGCAGTGGCAGGACTGGTGGTAATTATGGTTGTTAACATTTCTTGAACACTCGCTCTGTGCTTTACACACGTTATTTCAATCATCACAACTCTTTAAGGCAGACACTCTGTTTGACGGATGACAATGCTAAGGCCCAAAGAAGTTAATCACTTTCCTAAGGTCACACAGCTGGCATGTGCTAGCAGCAGGAGGTAATCCCCAGCCATCTAATGCCCTTACCCCCTTCCCCGCTGCCTGGCACAATGCTCTAAGTCTTTGTCTGCCAAGGCTTTTAAAAGTCATGGGATGCACGGAGTGATGTATCTCAGGGCCCCGACATTTGCCATTAAACCCGAGGTCGGGAGACAGGAGACTGCAGTTGTCCTGCTTAATCCCAATGGTCCCGTTCTTTCTGTGTTTCTTTTAAGGGAGTTCTCTCCAGCCTCACAAATGCTGACAGGTGGACCCTCACCCGACAGGGCTTGCTGACTGCACGTGCCCAGACCATCTCTTCAGGGTTCCATTTTTTACATTCAAGAAAAGAAAAAGGGCAAAAGATTTCTATTTTCGGCTGTCAGACACAACATGAGCCTATCAAGGCTTGTTGAGCTTGGAAGCAATTCCAGCTTTTCAGAAAGCAGAAATTTTGACTTTGGGCCACTGATGCTCGGTGAGATGTGTTTCCCGTTGTCCAGGGTAACGTGGTGTTGAATTCCTCTGACAGAAGAGGCTCTGCATCGGCTCGAATGGGCAGCATCATTTCAATAAAGCTGGCCCCTCCCTCCCTCTTCAGCCTCATCTTGGGCGCCTCTATTCCTTCCCGCCCTCCAGGCCTTGGTTTAGTTCCTCTGCTGCCCTTGCTTTTTCCTGCCACTGGGCCTTTGCACGTGCTATTCTTTCTGCTTTACCTCTACTTGGCTGACTCCTTCTCAGCCTTTAGGGTCTCTAGGGCTGGTCACATGTTCCTCTAATACCCTTGCCTCTCTTTGACAGCCTTTGCTTACTGTAATTATTTTATGACTTTCTGGTTATGTATTTATTGCTGTCTTCCTCATTGGATGCTAAGGTCCATGCTGGCTGCCTCTGTGCTGGCTTTGTGCCTAGTGGACTACATGAAATAAGGGAGAGCTGAATGGACGGACAGGCTGGGAGCCTCAGGGCACCCCAAGCTTCCTAAGAGCTTAGTCTTCTGACCAGTCTACTCAATACCTCATTTTATAAGAAGATCTAGAGTTGCAGCTTGCACAGGGGTTAAGAGCAACTGCTTTAGAATCAGGCTGCCTGCATTTGTATTCCAGTCCTGCCTCTTACTAGCTATATTTACTTGTTTCTCTTGCTGGGTAACAAATCACACAAACTTAGCAGTTTATATGACAACACACTTTTTAAAAATCCCACAGTTTTGATGAGCCAGGAGTCCGAGTATCTTTTAACTGGGTCCTCTACTTAGGATCTCACCAGGCTACAGTCTCACGTGAAGCTTAGGGTCCTTGAAGCTCACATGGTTGTTGGCAGAAATCATTTCCTTGTAGCCATAGAAC